>NW_026781869.1:0-600000 GCF_031769215.1 Ylistrum balloti | reverse complement strand
AACCCAATAAATGACTACTGACTCGGGTAAATGGACTGATATTTGTTTACGAGATACCGGCACACTATTGACAATCAGTTTGCGGTTTGCCGGCCACGTGCTACCGCCCTGACAGTAATCTCTGACTAAGGCTAATTTACAGACCATAAATTTATCTGAACATATTATTGTCTTAACACCATTTCTTTATCTTTTTGTTGGATTATCTATTTGATTCTGCTCCCTAAGATTCCGTCCAATTTGTTAAGAGACGGTAAACGTCTTCTTAGCAAATCATGGACTTTTCTTCACATTGTGAATTGTAAACGTAAGTAGATATTTTCTATCTTTTAAATGGTGAAAAATTTGTATAGACGGTTGACTGTTAATGCTGTGATTCCGGCGGATTGTGTAACAAAATTATCAATATTTGGATGACGCAATTGTATCCAGGATAATCATGTTGTCCGTAATATATATTCTTGTCTACTCAAAATGTAACTTTTAGATTATTTATTTGAAATGTAGGTTTATGATGTTCCTGAAAATGAAAGTCAATTGATTCATTTGGCTTCCTCCGTCAGGTCAAAACAGAATCTAAGATGCAAATATAACGTACATATATACGCAGTTCTTCTTGCTGTTGAAATCTACAGTCATGCTTGTATAAGCTAAATTCTCTGCTAATTTAAGGATTATAACTTAACTATTTAAATAAAATCTCATGTATACATTTTCATAAGAAGATAACACAAATTAAAATCTCAAAAGCGTTTTTGTAATGAAGCATTCAGTACTAGAATCAAAGCGTTATGATATCGATACATCTAATTTTGTTGTATTTTACTTGTCACCAACCATAATGAACTAATTAATTTGTTTTAATATCTAAATCTTATAAAAAGTGTGTGATTTGTTTTATTGCGTTAAGAGTTAATGACATCAGGGCTTGGACATACGTTATTTCAACTTAGACAAGCTCTTCATTGGACGAATGTCCAACACGATAGGACAGCGTTAATATATCCACTTAATATGTATTGACCTTTAATCGAAATATTTCAGAAAGGGAGCAGAAATTCAAGAAAGAAAGGAAGAAATAAACAAACAAACAAGACAGACAAAAAGATCGATTATATGTTTTGAGATAGTTTTCATGCTGGTATGAATGTTAAATACCGTATAGTTTCATCCAAGTGATCACAGTTCACATATATACTGACAATAAGTTACAGATAAATATCTTTAATCTTAAAGGCTTTTACTATCAAAATGTAATGATTTCGAAGAATGCACGAGTAAATTTAGACATATTAATTTACGAACTATATATAATAAAAAATACAACAGTGTGGCACAGTTGCTAATGAATTTGATTATATCTTTCATTTTTCACAAATCCGGGTCATATAAAAATCACACATAAAACTAAATTGAAATATAAATTCTTAAAAGCGAAAGTAAAAAACACAAAGAACCACTTGTTATTGATTAATAATACACTTATTAACACAGTTAGTGTCGATGACGTTCTCAATACGAGGACAATTATATCATATTGAAATACAAGCATTGATTCCATACATATGTGATGTACAATGAACGCGTGTGATTTCAGGAGAGGTTTTTGTCCTGAATATGTCGGAGACGAATATAACTATTTGTACTAATGTAATAACGAATCGGGTTTAAGGTTACGGCAGATCATCATATAGAATGATTGTGAAATGTGTAATACTGTAATTTGAAGTAAGCAGCAGTAACGACGACGACACCAACATCATACCACAGGCACAAACAATCTTTCCATTTTTCCATATTTTCGAGGTTTTGGTGAAAAGGTCACAAGGATGGCATATTTGAATAGTAGAAGGTTTGCCCGATAATGGTAAGTATCTTTGGTCGTGAGAAAAAGAGAACTGGATATTTAGTTTGAAACAATACTTATCTTTAGTGACTTGAGTACATTTATTCTGAGTTTCCATAATGTAATTGTATATTTCCATGTGAAAATGTTGTATTTGCATCCTTCGTTTTACAAAAATAGTCTAATGTGCGTTAAAAGGAGGTTCGAAAAATGTATAAAAGAATTAACAATTTTCTTTTCTTGCGGAACTTTTAAATACGAGGAATATTGAATGTCTCATCTCTGATGAATTCTTCAAACTTTGTATAGATCAGTAGTGATAAGAATAAAACTTTTTGTAGGAAACATTTTGAGGATTTTGAGTCTCCATGCTGACCCGTAGTATTTTGCGTGTATTTGTTAAAACTTTCTAGTTTGTAATTGCTATGGTGTTTTGTTAGTCCCGAAGTTTATCTTAACCTGCGTGCCACGCTTAATTAAACACTTATGTAACTCTTTTATTTTGTAACAGCATGTGAGGTATTGTATTTTGTAACTGTGTTGATTTTGCAGGTATTGTATTTTGTAACTGCTTCTTGAGGTATTGTATTTTGTAACTGCTTGTTGAGGTATTGTATTTTGTAACTGCTTGTTGAGGTATTGTATTTTGTAACTGCTTGTTGAGGTATTGTATTTTGTAACTGTTTGTTGAGGTATTGTATTTTGTAACTGCTTGTTGAGGTATTGTATTTTGTAACTGCTTGTTGAGGTATTGTATTTTGTAACTGCTTGTTGAGGTATTGTATTTTGTAACTGCTTGTTGAGGTATTGTATTTTGTAACTGCTTGTTGAGGTATTGATTTTGTAACTGTATTTGTATTTTGTAACTGCTTGTTGAGGTATTATATTTTGGACTGCTTGTTGAGGTATTGTATTTTGTAACTGCTTGTTGAGGTATTGTATTTTGTAACCGCTTGTTGAGGTATTGTATTTTGTAACTGTTTGTATTTTGAACTGCTATTGTATTTTTGTGTATTGTATTTTGTAACTGCTTGTTGAGGTATTGTATTTTGTAACTGCTTGTTGAGGTATTTTATTTTGTAACTTGTTCTTGACTCCATTGTATTTTGTAAATGCTTGTTGAGGTATTGTATTTTGTAACTGCTTGTTGAGGTATTGTATTTTGTAACTGCTTGTTGAGGTATTGTATTTTGTAACTGCTTGTTGAGGTATTGTATTTTGTAACTGCTTGTTGAGGTATTGTATTTTGTAACTGCTTGTTGAGGTATTGTATTTTGTAACTGCTTGTTGAGGTATTGTATTTTGTAACCGCTTGTTGAGGTATTGTATTTTGTAACTGCTTGTTGATGGTATTGTATTTTGTAACTGCTTGTTGAAACTGCTTGTTGAGGTATTGTATTTTGTAACTTGTTGAGGTATTGTATTTTGTATTTTTGTAACTGCTTGTTGATTATTGTATTTTGTAACTGCTTGTTGAGGTATTGTATTTTGTAACTGCTTGTTGAGGTATTGTATTTTGTAACTGCTTGTTGAGGTATTGTATTTTGTAACTGCTTGTTGAGGTATTGTATTTTGTAACTGCTTGTTGAGGTATTGTATTTTGTAACTGCTTGTTGAGGTATTGTATTTTGTAACTGCTTGTTGAGGTATTGTATTTTGTAACTGCTTGTTGAGGTATTGTATTTTGTATTTTGTATTGTATTTTGTAACTGCTTGTTGAGGTATTGTATTTTGTAACTGCTTGTTGACGGTATTGTATTTTGTAACTGTTTGTTGATGGTATTGTATTTTGTAACTGCTTGTTGAGGTATTGTATTTTGTAACTGCTTGTTGAGGTGTTGTATTTTGTAACAGGGTGTTGAGGTATTGTATTTTGTAACAGCATGTTGAGGTATTGTATTTTGTAACGGTATGTTGAGGTATTGTATTTTGTAACTGTATGTTGACGGTATTATATTTTGTAACTGCTTGTTGAGGTATTGTATTTTGTAACTGCTTGTTGACTGTATTGTATTTTGTAACTGCTTGTTGAGGTATTGTATTTTGTAACTGCTTGTTGAGGTATTGTATTTTGTAACTGCTTGTTGAGGTATTGTATTTTGTAACCGCTTGTAGAGTTATTGTATTTTGTAACTGTTTGTTGAGGTATTGTATTTTGTAACTGTATGTTGATGTATTGTATTTTGTAACAGCATGTTGAGGTATTGTATTTTGTAACTGCTTGTTGAGGTATTGTATTTTGTAACTGCTTGTTGAGGTATTGTATTTTGTAACTGCTTGTTAAGGTATTGTATTTTGGAACTGTTTGTTGAGGTATTGTATTTTGTAACTTCTTGTTGAAGTATTGTATTTTGTAACTGTATGTTGATGTATTGTATTTTGTAACAGCATGTTGAGGTATTGTATTTTGTAACTGCTTGTTGAGGTATTGTATTTTGGACTGCTTGTTAAGGTATTGTATTTTGTAACTGCTTGTTAAGGTATTGTATTTTGGAACTGTTTGTTGAGGTATTGTATTTTGTAACTGTATGTTGAGGTATTGTATTTTGTAACCGCATGTTGAGGTATTGTATTTTGTAACCGCTTGTCGAGATATTGTATTTTGTAACTGCTTGTTGAGGTATTGTATTTTGTAACGGTATGTTGAGGTATTGTATTTTGTAACTGTATGTTGACGGTATTATATTTTGTAACTGCTTGTTGAGGCATTGTATTTTGTAACTGCTTGTTGACTGTATTGTATTTTGTAACTGCTTGTTGAGGTATTGTATTTTGTAACTGTATGTTGAGGTATTGTATTTTGTAACCGCATGTTGAGGTATTGCATTTTGTAACCGCTTGTCGAGATATTGTATTTTGAGGTAATTTTGTAACTGCTTGTTGATGGTATTGTATTTTGTAACTGCTTGTTGAGGTATTGTATTTTGTAACTGCTTGTTGAGGTATTGTATTTTGTAACTGCTTGTTGAGGTATTGTATTTTGTAACTGTTTGTTGAGGTATTGTATTTTGTAAATGCTTGTTGAGGTATTGTATTTTGTAACTGCTTGTTGAGGTATTGTATTTTGTAACTGCTTGTTGAGGTATTGTATTTTGTAACTGCTTCTTGAGGTATTGTATTTTGTAACTGCTTGTTGAGGTATTGTATTTTGTAACTGCTTGTTGAGGTATTGTATTTTGTAACCTCTGGTTGAGGTATTGTATTTTGTAAATGCTTGTTGACGGTATTGTATTTTGTAACAGCATGCTGAGGTATTGTATTTTGTAACGGTATGTTGAGGTATTGTATTTTGTAACCGCATGTTGAGGTATTGTATTTTGTAACCGCTTGTCGAGATATTGTATTTTGTAACTGCTTGTTGAGGTATTGTATTTTGTAACTGCTTGTTGAGGTATTGTATTTTGTAACTGCTTGTTGAGGTATTGTATTTTGTAACTGCTTGTTGAGGTATTGTATTTTGTAACTGTATGTTGAGGTATTGTATTTTGTAACTGCTTGTTGAGGTATTGTATTTTGTAACTGCTTGTTGACTGTATTGTATTTTGTAAATGCTTGTTGAGGTATTGTATTTTGTAACTGTATGTTGAGGTATTGTATTTTGTAACTGTTTGTTGAGGTATTGTATTTTGTAACTGTAACTGCTTGTTGAGGTATTGTATTTTGTAACTGCTTGTTGAGGTATTGTATTTTGTAACTGCATGTTAAGGTATTGTATTTTGTAACTGCTTGTTGAGGTATTGTATTTTGTAACTGCTTCTTGAGGTATTGTATTTTGTAACTGCTTGTTGAGGTATTGTATTTTGTAACTGCTTGTTGAGGTATTGTATTTTGTAACTGCTTGTTGAGGTATTGTATTTTGTAACTGCTTGTTGAGGTATTGTATTTTGTAACTGCTTGTTGAGGTATTGTATTTTGTAACTGCTTGTTGATGGTATTGTATTTTGTAACTGCTTGTAGAGGTATTGTATTTTGTAACTGCTTGTTGAGGTATTGTATTTTGTAACTGTCTGCTGACGGTTGTATTTTGTAACTGCTTGTTGATGGTATTGTATTTTGTAACTGCTTGTTGATGGTATTGTATTTTGTAACTGCTTGTTGAGGTATTGTATTTTGTAACTGCTTGTTGAAGTATTGTATTTTGTAACAGCATGTTGAGGTATTGTATTTTGTAACTGCTTGTTGAAGTATTGTATTTTGTAACTGCTTGTTGAAGTATTGTATTTTGTAACTGCTTGTTGAGGTTTTGTATTTTGTAACTGCTTGTTGATGGTATTGTATTTTGTAACTGTTATAATATTCTATTATTGTTTACTGAAGCAGTGTTATCATTTCTTTCTTTCAGTCAACACTTTGTATTCGTAAACACTTTGTGACGATAATGTATCTTTTTGTGTTGTGTGTTGTCTTTTAGTGTTTTAAGAGATTTCGCCTTTTTGTGGTTAGAAAACAATTTGGTTTTGATAAAATATTTTTTCTTTGTGTGATAACAAAAGTTTTATTCTTGAGTGTTGACAAAGAGTGTTGTCTTTTTGTGATGTCAGACTTTGTCTGTGTGTTGACAGAATATTTTAATGTTTTAGCAGAATATTTTGTCTTTGCGTTGTGATGTTTACTTTCGTACCCCTGTCCGTAAAGCTTTAGTTACAATGTCTTTTTTTCATCACATCAAAGTCATCTACTTTCTTTCAAACAACTTGAAATGTTTTTGCAAAATTTTACATTACAATCTTATGTATTATTAAGAAAATGAAGTGTCTTATTATTTTTTCTTCCTATCAAATTGTCTACAGAAAATGCTATTCTCACGATACGCAAACATGCGTATTAACTTTACTACAGATTTCCCCATTGTCTGGTTCATTTTTGTATTGGTTATATATTTTATTGCTGCATCCGTAAATATTTCTTTTTTTTCTGATGAAGTACACTTTTAACACATTAGAACTGAACAAGAGATATAATTATCCTGTCTTGCTTTTATAAGCAACAAAAAAATACGGATGTGTCAGTAGAATTCAAACTCAAATTCCTTGAAATTTTGCCTAAATATAAAAAGAGAAAATTTTACTCAGAGACTACTGACAAAAGTACAAACAGACGAATACCAGCTGTTCCGGAAGGGTAAGCTTCTTCTTCTTCATCGGCGACATCCGGCATGTAAATGGTGATCAATCCAAATAAGTAATGTCACGTTCCCAATTAAAAACAAGGTATGTAAACAATAACGGAATCACCAGACATACTAACGAGCAGTAAACATGATCAACGTAATGTCGCACAAATAAATAGATCTTTTCTTCGACATCGACATCGAGTAAAATGTTATATTGGGAACACTCCCTTGAATATCAAATAATCATCAACACGAATATCAGGTTGGATCGTTGCTGTAAAGAAATGGAAAATTCACAATAGAAAAATGGAAACCATCACACTTGTTATACAGCTTGGTGTCCCTGTCGGGTTGTAAGATTTCAGGTGGATATATGCTATGCACATGACCGATAATTCTCTTGTTATTAAAACACAAGACGTCATCAATGTATCTTAAAGTTAAATTGAAAACTTGGTAAGGTCTTTGTGACCTGTTTTGACAAGTTCTATAATTTCAGCCTGGTATAAAAAGTAATACGGCGAGGCTGGGGTAAATAGTCTGTTGGAAGATCTTACCACCAAACTAGAGAAAGATATCTATGATGTCGTCATCCGTAGAATTTAAGGTATTTCCAAGATGAACGCTCAAGAATAGCTAACGATCATTCTTATATACTGCTGTTCAACTCTCTTTTATAGGCAAAGACCATTACGAAGGTGTTTCTTCGGTTGGATGGGGTATGGTACTGTACCGAGGAAAAAAAATCAAAGGTTGGTATAGAAGAAACATTCATAAAAGAGTGGTGTAAATTCTCGAATTGTATATAAACACAGATGTGGGATTAGTTTCTTTGTAATGAAATAAGTTGAGCATTGTTTGAAAAAGTACAGATCAATAAGATTGTACAAAGACACACAAGTGAATAGCACCTTTTCATAATCAAGAGATTAAGAGTAAATTGCAGTAAAGCCAAACAGCAAAGTAAAGTGCATCATACAGATTTTCGTCCTTCTAGGACTCGTAAGTGATGCCAAGGGCCTAAATATGATATGAATCTGAAATCATGATTCGAAATCGACAAGACGACACCAAAATTTGGAGGATGCCTTGATGTAGAGATACTGAACATTGAAAGCGTTCGGTAAGGATACGCGTCTGTTGCTCTATCGACAACAGGCATCAAACAAATACATGGGTAATTAAGACAAGTAACATTCTAAAATGAGAACCTAGATACAACAAGGAAAACATTATGCATACAATAACATGCATCTAATACATCTAAATTATTTAAACTTAATGAAAGCATGTTGGCGACCATACAATGTTCCAATATCATTATGATTCTCTGGAGAAATCTGGGGATTGATAGCGCTCTATTTAAACAAACTTATTACATCATTTGTAAATTCTGTGCAAAGTCATAATCATATATCATTTTGAATGTAGATTTGGGAAAATACAGAAATGCTATTACAGCTTATAATTCAAAATAAAAAAACCAACAGTTAGAACATGTTTGAAACTCTGGTAATTGTTCAAGACATCATACAACATATGTCCAAACAATTTCAACCAACATATCAATGAAACCAACATCGATAGCACTCTCACACGAGGATGTCCAATATGATTTATACACAACGAAGATGAGAGATAAACAGACTGAAGCAATACAACACCGTCAATTTCATGTTCAATAAAGAGAACTTCAGCGACAAACATGTTCCAATCTAAATAAAGAAAGAAAATAAGACAGAAAAAATAAACACATTTTGCTGTTGTGTTGATACATCTTCGAGTACATAAACTAAATTGTAAAATAAACTAATGGATTTGCACTGAATTAATAACCAGTAGTTGTTATTATTTCTGTGAAAGTTATTGTTTACAATCTCTTAGGGTGATAAAAATTCTGAAAAACAAAAGCTCGTAAAATAAACTTTATTATCGTATTTCGAAATTTTGTTTTCTCTCTTTATAATTAGTTCACTGCAGTCTTCGATTCCTCACGAGCTGAAATGTGTGAGAATTTGTAAAAAATAGCAACATCAGTCATCTCTATCTATCTTATGTAAACTGTGTCGTCAGAATAACAAATAATAAAATCCTTTGAATCATGCAGATAACGAGATGAAAGAACTTACAAACCCGACAATTTTTATCATTTCATAATAATCACCCCACGAATATTAATGCTACCTGATAGAATCTTGGTGTGATCGATATTTATTAGTGAATGGCAACGCGTGTAAAATATCTCTGCATACACTGCACATCTCCTATTTAAAATTTAACTCATATGGTGATATAAAAATTCATGCTATTTGTATCATTTGTGTCTATTTCCGTTTAAGATTTTATCATCGTGTTTTGAAGCGCAACATTTTGTTTTCTATTTATATTTTCAGTTAAATGGTTTCTGTATGAACTCATTGAAAATATAATATTCACAATATCGCAAAATGAACCAAAAATAAAAAACAAAAATGAAGACAGAAAAGAGTGGAAATAACCTCGGGAATAATGTGAATTTCGCGAAGGTGATTTGAATATTAATACATGTTTCAAATTAAAGATATGTAACATCAGAAGTCACTGATACTAATGACACATTTCATATACAAATTCATTGAAATGGAGACAACACCTATAATATAATTGTTCCCAATGTAAACAAACTGAATTCATAGTTTTCTGGTAAGACAAATCATCATCATAAACATGATATAAAGTTATTTTGTTAGCACGCCAGCTTGATCAGTGGACAACAACCCAAGGGAAATAATCCCGTCTGAAATTGATTTGTAGAGAAACATCTCTTTCTTAAATCTAAGCACACTTCGATTCAATACCTCACTATGTAACAACTATGCCACTTTTTAATTTACTTGAAACGTGACACAGTTCAGAATATACGTATGTACCTGGTGACCATATCATACAGTATTGAAATTTGATGAATCGTGTGGTAAGTACATCTCCCAATATCTTTAAAAATCTAATTTGATAAGTTTGAATTTTCCTCAGTGGCTTGATTGTTTATTACGAATCCAAGAAGGACGAAACAGCTGTAGGATGCAGTTTATTTCATGGTTTGACTGTGCTGTATCTATTTGTATTTTTAAATCAAATGATGCTATTCGTTTGTGTGTCTTATATAAAATATTCAACTATATAGCTATTTAGAATCACTGACAAATCCAAATAAAAGGACGAAACATATACAGTTATGATGCCGTCTCGTTAATTATCTTACTTTTTATCATATTCTGCTTCTGTGTCTTTTATGCATTTTTTGTTATATTCCATAAAAGTTATCATTGTTTGTAATTTTTCAACAACCAACAAGCGATGTCAGACTTCAATCTAGGAACTTGATGGTTAATTAAAAAGCCATCTATAATTGGTTTCCCTGTTTTTAGAAATCTATGATTAAACATAATATAAAAATTAATTGCATGGGGGGTTGGGGGGGGGGGAGTCTGTTAATAATACGAGCGACTTTTCACTGCAGTTTATAAGATTCAAAAACGGCCATCACACATCTATGATATCATTCAGTACTGAAATTTGGTTATTGCTTTTTTGGTTAACAGTATATTGAACTTTGCAGTATGGTTTTTGAAATGTTATCATTTTCATACCAGTTTCATTACTCACGGTCATCTGTTAGGTTTAAATAGTAAAGAGATATAGCTTCAAGACGGACGAAACAGTTGTATGATGAATTTATTTCATATACATCTAATTTTGAAGATATAGTGGCCCTATTTACTTGTGTATCAGTTATATAATGTCTGAGCCATATCCAGTACTGATTAAGTAAAGCGAAATTTAAAGTTTAAGTGATCATATATGTTTAAGGTAACTTTTTTCGTTTGTCTTCATAACAGAAGCGTTTACATCAAATGATTGATCCCACTTAGCAATATAACGAAACCTCAGATGACATTTAGTAAATTTCTGATAATAACAATTAAACACCTAAGCACTAAAGATTCATCTCGTCGCCGAAACTAGGGATGACCAACCATTTGTATTTTCAAGATTAAGCGTCAGCAATCATGTTTCAAGAAAAGCTTATATCGTGTTTATTTGATAGTCTTCTGATATTAGTACGATTTCTATTTCATTGGTGCAGAATATGTCATCAAACAATGAGAACAGCACATAAATACACCTGTATGCTGATGATAAGTTTTCGTGGGGAAAAAATCGAAGAATACTTTATTTTCATTTTCTCATGAAAAAATACGTTACTGTACCTGACTTTGTCAATATTTTATAACTTACCGACGGAACGTCATATCACAGTTCCTTAATCCAGAACATATCTAAAGATATCGCCATTTTGTAAGGACTATATATGATGTTGAAATAAGAACAAATGGACCAAAATATAACGGGACACTGCATCAACTCAACATCATCACAAATGCCAACATAAACAAAATAAGAGATAGGTGATAACAGATTCAGAAACACAAAAAAGAGCTAATAGAAACCTCCAGGAAACATGAACAAAGAAGGAATATAGTAAAACTTAAAAAAGGACTGCAAAAGAAACGAAGGGAATGAAGAGGAAAGAAGTGGATCAGGGAGAAATCAGCGGAATAAAATAAAATGGAACGAAGAAGCAAAAGTCAAGGGGATTAGAGAAGAAAAAGAAAATGAATTTAAGAAGAATCAAGTAAAAACACAGTACTCACCTCCCGGAAACAAAAATAAATAGCACTGAGGCAAGGGACTGAAGCAGGACAGCACAGCATTTACCGCGAATATTGGCGACTTAATAAATCAGAATGATTAGTGATCTTATTTGTAATTTAGTTTGATAAATGTTTTTATATTTGTATCTAAATGTAACTGTTACACGGTGATTGATTGTTTTCAGTTCTTTAATAATGATAAGTTGAAACAATGAGACTGGAGTAATGATCGCCCAATTTCCATGCACAAAGGCGTCGCGGCAATTTTACCTTAACATACCTGTAGCATTATTGATGTAATGCTTTTCATTATACATCACAGATAGGTATTTATTGTGAATAAAGAAGAGAAAAAACAAACAAGCGACAGATGCACCAGTCATATATATAATTTGTTTATTGTGCCTTTTTGTTATGATTTTGTTTTGATTCATCAGAATATATTCTGTAAGAAGTACATCGCATCGAAATGGAAAAATAAAACAGTGTTAATTCAGATTTATTTTCTATCTTTTATGTACAAATCACTCGAGGGCATACAATTTGTTAGATACTAGGAAAATGCAATATTGTCAAAAATTGAAACCTGAATTAGTGGTTGTTTTGTTTCCTCTTTCTTTTTGTACCTACACATAAGTTTAGGAAATGGGTTTCGTTCTGATAAATAATATTTCGTCACAATCGGTTTTTTGGTATAGGTACAACCACGGAAAACATTAACAACATACGAGGAAAATTTAAAGGAAAAAGAGCTATTTATTCAGGGTCTAGAGAAAAGACTTTGATAATTATGATATACATGCTCGCTACATGGATGTTTGTACCCGAAACATATTGGAAGCAGAAATATAAATGATGTCAGTGATAAAGCAAATAGTTGGAAGCTGTTATTCTGATCTACAGACCGTGTCAGAACATTTATTTTGCTTCCTCGTTTAACATTTCCGATTGGTGACAAGGACCTTTCTTCATTTCGTTTGTTAAAATTTTCGTATATAAAATTTCAAACAGAAATACATAAGTATGTTAAAATACACACTCGTAATGCAATCCAGAAAGAGTTGTTGCATTGTAGAAATACAATATGAAAATTTGCAAACCGAAATTACTCTTGGAATGTTTGTGTGACTTCAGAATGATGTGGCTTAGTTGAAATGAACAAAAATTCCGATCTTGGGAGGAATGGCCACTTAGGGGATATACAGAATGTCATGTTGTTCTCCCTCAGGACACTTCACTTGGTAGTTTTCACACACCATTTATAGCATCAGCTAAATTGCGAAAAGTTTTTATCATTTTTATATCCAGATTAAAAAAAGCTTTGTCACTTAAACGGTGTTTAAAAGTTTTTCAAAAAAAGCGACCATTAAAAACAATTAGCGCCAAAATCTCCAATCCGGTCACATTATCGGTCTTCATAATTGACTTGGTGAACTAATGGAAAAGGTTAAGCGAAACAATCAGAAGAATTATACGCTTTCTGTAAAGTTCTCTTCAAAATATTTGGCACAAAGCTACCATAAAACTTTCGTCTGAAATGAAAACTTGCGTTCAACTGACAGAAGAATTACATTAATTCTCGTTATTCTGTAACTATCCAATTATATAGCGAGAAACGGCAGGGCTATCAAAACTGAAGATTAGTAGAACGAGCGACATAGAAGAGAATTGGTAAATTTAATCACTGTAGGTTTGTTCTTTCTACGGGGAAACTTGAACAAAATTTTGTTTCGTCACAACATTTATTGCCCTGATTTATGAGTACTTAATGTCAAATTTAACTTAACTTAATGATCGAAACTAAATTCGTTGCACTAATGTTCCTGCAAATGAGGATAATATGATCAACAAAGAGACATATTCCAATAAACTTTTCAAAAAACTTTTTAACATAAGGTAAAAGTACATGGATGAATCAAGATGAAGTTATGCCAGTTTTAATGGAAATATATTATACATATTTTCCAAGATACATTGAATTTAAATACGTAAAAATCTTCGCATAATTCAGACAATGTCATGGACAAATTGATATATAAATACTGGAAAAGATTAATGTCTTTTTACATTATTTTATATCCAATATAACGTGTAAAGTTTGTATTTACATACTTGGTAAAATCGATGGTTTTCATTTCACTTAAAAATTCATATAAATTCTGACGTTGAATTAAGTTTCTAGTATTCAATTTTGTAGCTGATCTGCTTGACAGAAAGGACTAATTAAGAACAAATATATATTGAATAGAGATTATGAGATGTATTTTATGTCTTTTCATAACTATAGAAGGAACAAGTGTTTCAAAACTTGAATATCATTCAAATTGAGAGATTGTAAATAGTATCATATCCTTTTGCCGGAATATCGTTTATGTGAGCTGCGCGCTCCACTGTCACAAACACTTTGATCACCCTGATGCTTTCAGGTTGTTGCATGCATGCGTCCTCTAGAGTGCAGCTGGTGCAGCATCGCCATTACTTTCGCTTCCCCGAGTATTTACAGGTTAAAAATAGAACTATGTTATAAATAAATCCAAGCAATATCAATGAACTCAATGAAGCATTTTCAAAATGAGTCTTTTCATTGTAAATTTTATGGTTGAGGGATAAACAATTTCTAATATAAGCTGAATACACTTCATATGAATAACATTATTGATTTCGTTTGCTGCAAATTGGATACAGAATGTAATGGTCCTCAACAAGTATGTTCAAGAATTTGTTTTACCTATTCTGTTCTATACTGTCTCTACGAATTGAATACCAATTAATTGCATGGTAGGAACAAGATACACACACACACACACACACACACACACATACACACACCTATATATATATATGTATGTGTGTGTGTGTGTGTGTGTCAGTGGGTGCAGGTGGGGGCGTGCTTGGTGTGGGGTGGATGGGCTTGGTTTTGGCGTGTGTAAAGGTGTGTATGTATGTGTTTGGAAGGGGGAGCTGAAGGGGAAGAAATCCACCTCATCCATAGACTGCGGATGAGTTTGGACCTAAATTAATGGTATGCAAAGACATTGAGGTATATAATTGACATTCAACTTATCCATCTAAACCAACAACAATGTTTCATTAAGTGCACACTATTACACAGGTCGGTAAGATATATCATTATATAACATTACACGTTTGCAAATTGGTGGAGAACACTGCCAACACAACTCTCCGTACACCAATGACCTGTAGTCGGGTAAGGACTGACATATACAGATATATAGGTGTAAAGATAAGTTAAATTTTGCCTTAGTTTCATTCAGTTTATTTATTTTCATAGACTTCAGATTAATTTTCGTTGAATTCGTGTGTACTCTAATTACAAATTGAAATGTCCACAAAATTATTAACATATAATTGTTGATGTGGTTATAGCAGTTATTTATTTTAACAATACTAATGAAAGAAATCATGTACCATCGAACAAAAATACTTTTGGAAAACCACGAAATTTTAGCTGAAATATATCATTTTATAGTAGTTCACCTCTAATTTAGAATGGTATTTAAGACCGTTTCCCCGCAGTTTGTGAACACTGTATTTCAGTATTATTAATTTTAGTTATGTACATTGTTATTATATACATTACGTTAATATTTGACCTAATAAATTTCGTGTTAAAGCTGGTATGCGACAAACACGGACTACATCAACAGAATAACATATATGATAACTGCTACTTCTTTTGAGTCTGGCAAATGCCGAAAGATCTCAGCATAAAGTATATATTACAATATAAAAACTCTATAACGCAATGCTTTAACATACTTGTAACAGCTTGTACATTTGTTTTCGTAACAAAGGATACATCGTATGTTCTAACTTTATATGATAATTAACCTAATAAAGGAAAAGATAATCGAGCGAAAACCATGTAAACGCCACCTGTGTACTAATGAAAAGGTTTATGACAAAATCGCCTACCGAAGCGATTATACGACAATTTTTCATTCAAATTTAGTTTTTTTTTTACTATCAATGTTTTCCATATTAAAGAATGTTTTTACTTTAGTCACTTGCATGCATTTGTGAACCTTTTCCCTCTGTTATTTTCCCATGTTTCCAATTGTTTTCATTTTTTTCGTGATCTAAATTGTTGAAAACATTCCTACAACAACTATAGACTTATCATCAATAATTGAAACAAAATATAAATTATTACAATAACAACACATCAAAGGTTATTTGATTTTCATATTTAATAATCAGCATTACATTATAAAAGAAGCAACTCCGTTTATAACAAAGATACGATGGGTGTAACAAGTAAAACATTTTAATCAGTGAAAGCGAAAATGAGTAGATATGTACTTATTTTGCTTTTGATATTGATAAATTAAGCAAAGAAAATGCCAACATGATAACAAAATATCAAATATAACTCAAATTTATTGAAAGAAAATAAGTAAAATAGTTAAATGATACACGCAGACTCCTGAAAAGTACAAGGAGAATAAGACCAGGTGTTCCGGAAGAGTAAGCATCTTCGGCTAAATCGAAGATATCTACCATGTAAATATTGGTTAATCTAAGTAAGTAAATGTCTCACTTGAGTAAAGGGTCTACAACAACAGAACCACCAGGCATTGTGACCACCATAACACTTACCTATAATCTTCATCTACCTGATTTTCCCGAAATCCTGAGTTCTGAATTTATCTGTCAGTCGTCGACATCTTTCATTTAGAAAGATATTTTGCGAACAAACCCTTTAATATAGAATCAACTGCGACATGAGAAAGTCACCGGGAAGCATTTATGACAATATCAAAAAAAGGAATTCAAGTTAGGGAAATCGAATCATCACTCCTGTGCTATGCACATAGCTTGTGAGAAAGCTATCCTTGCTGGTTTCGTTGCAGGAAAATATTGAGGAAAGCGGCAGATGTAGAAGAATTGATGTTTTCCAACGAATTAATTAAAAAAAGAGTCCTTTACATCAATGTTGCGCCTCAACAAGAGTTGAAGTTTTGTTAAGGCCAAAATGTGATTGTAAATAAAAAAAATTAAAAGGAAAAATAATCAAAGAAAATTCCGATCCTTCTCCAGTGTCTCTTCAGAAATATGGTCTACATCTCGAGATACCCAATAATTAGCGAAACATGAGAATTTATTGTTTGTTTGTAATGTTTGTGATATCTCTCTCTATGAAACTGTTTTAATGTATAGGTCATGGTACCAACAAAGAATGGCTACAAAAAGTCTTTGCGTTTTCAAAGTCCTGAGAAACACATATAGCCACAGTCAGAGAATGTCGAACAACGCATCTTGGATCTTTACGCGAAACGCGTAAACGAACACTCTACCTAACGACCCCTGGATAAATAGGTAGAATTTGAATATATTATAGAACGTTCAAACTTTCTGGTACATAGAGGACATGCATCATTCTCGTGTTCTTAGTCTTCAGAGCAATGAACATTTAACTGATTCTTCCTTCGTTTTCTTGTGAACATAAAAATCTGTGAAACTGTTGTTTCGATTTGAAAAAGTAACTTCGCTTACGTGGTAACTTCGGCTGGTCAACATCGATATAATGGGAAGCATCGATGAAGAAAGAAATTATTAGCTATCCGGAACAGGTGCCCTCATAGAAAGTTTTCATTTTTTTCCTTTGTTCATGTATTTTCATATATTTTGCATTTAATTTGCATTACAATTTTTTGATATCTCTATATTTCTTGATATTTTTTAAGAACAAAGGGAATGGAGAAACAAATCGACAACATCGTTGACAGGAAGAGACGATAACGTTAGAAAGAGGATAAGATTGATATAATTTCACTGAAGGTTTTTGTCTCTTTTTCTTTCTGTGATGAAAAGAAGATAATGTATTCGTTGCAAAATATAGCAAGTCGTATACTTATACAAAACAAGAAAATACCGACATGTCAACACAATTCTGAAAAGGGAAACAAGAGAAGGTTTCCAATGCAGTGATCTTTTGATGTTGCTAAACTGTTAATTCAAAGAAATATGAACCATTGAAATACTAGGTTTAACGGATTTCTCAGCATTTGCAATAGACACATTTCAATAAATGACCACTTGATTAGTGAGAAAGAATATTGTTTATTGGGCTGGTGGAACATGTCCGAAGGGTCTCGATATTCAGCTTATAATTAACGATGATTCGTGTCAGTTTTATTGTGAGTATGCACTTGATTATTGATAGTGAAGAAAAAGAATCAGAGCGACTTTTAATACTCTGCTGGAGATTTTCCCTTGCGATATAGTTCTGAAGAACCATTTGACACTGTTCAATATTCCCATAACCACTTCTGTAAGAGCTAAGTGTTAATATACAGCACTACATTTAGTTCTCATTACACAGATTTCATATTTACCACGCTGATATATAACTGAGAAACGAGTTATATAACCTTATATCAATTGCACTATTGTCGGCACAGATAGAAGAAAATACGTACCTATTTGCTTGTACATATACACTCCAAATGTGTGTGTACAGCTGGCATCACGAAAACTTCTAAAATCACTGAACATTATATACAAACTTCGATATAACCGACGAAAGTGCACTTTAAAATTTGGTTTGTATGATTTTAATTTTTATGCGTTTACGAAATGCTTGAAGCAAAGAAAGTATAAGTCTTCATGAAAGCCTTGACACAGACTTGGAATGTTTTCCTGTAAGTTTTATTTTCATGTGTCTATTTTGTCACAATTTTTAATTTATATTTCAAAACAAAGTGCCTCAAAATGATTAAGTTTTTCAGAACAATATGAAGGTACTCTATATATGCTAGCGGTAATCATATTCAAGTACTTTCCGCACTAATAATATTTCATTAAAATATGACTGCAGTAATTTTAATATATGTATGTCATTAATAGAACAATAATTGTCATTGCATTAATTCATTATTGCATTTATTATATCAAATTTGATATTGATGACAGAATACAGCAATTTTCAGGAAAATACGTTTACTTCTGTGAAACTGATATGTCTTCTGTTCAGGCCTGCATTTCATAGTTATAAAACAGAGTTGATAGTTGATAAAACAGAGTGGCATGGCAGTGGTATTGGTTTAATTTTTTTTCATTTCATTTCTAAACAATAATGTAACAACGGGTCGAGCGTACTCATTTCAAAGGGTTATTATATTGTCCGTGTTCAGTAACATTATGATATTATTATCCCAGGGAGCAGAATAATTAATATCTGTAAAAGATATAATATCACACTGTTATTACGCGATGCCTATTTAACCCTTTGAAGAGACGCGAAGCATGTCCATATGTTTGTTTACCTCGACATTGTTTTGTTTATCTCTGTAACTTAACTGCTATGAATCCCTTTGTAAAACATCCCTCTATGGCAACTTTCATTTGCATGGCGACAATTTATTACGAGTTTGATGAAATCTCAACATCGGTAAATAATGAAGGCCTTTCAACCTTGGCCATAAAGATAACACAAGGATATTTATGGTATTCTTTTCATTAAGTTGTTCTGCTATTTATCGACTATAAATGGTATCGCAGCGAACACTGTCGTTGAAGCATACTCCTGATAATACAACCAAATGAATTCTGGCAGTTTTAGATATTAAAATCAGTTTCGGTCTCTTATACAGTTATCGTCACCAAGCTCTTTAATGTAGCTAATTTTGAAAGGGATAAATGTTAGTCTAAAATGTGAATTTTATTCTTTTTCCAACACCATTTTTGTATGAAAATGTAACTCATCGAAATTGAGTTAACAATTTATACACGACTTATCTTCATACCATTTATCAATTAACACATTTCAAAGTGTTTGTCAGATAAATATTGTGCGAAATTTTGATGTTTATTACTTTTTCAGTATTAAAATTTAGCAAAGTCTATTAAATCATTATCTAAATTATTTATTTCTGATTTAAATGTCCTCAAAATGTTTTATCTCAAAGCGATGATATATATTCGAGGAGATTTGATTTTCGATGAACAAAAACAGCTAATTTTAGATGCTGTTATTTATAAAAATTGGCAACTATGTAGCGTTTTTAATTTCAAGAAAATTCGTTATTGTGAAATCGAGGTTGCAAAATGATTATAACATTGTTATTGTTTTAAAGAGATCTGTTTTACCAAGCGATCCTTTGATGCTGCCCACATTATATGCGTCGTGAGTATAATGATTGCTTATACTTTGGTAAATGCTGTAGT
Source organism: Ylistrum balloti (assembly GCF_031769215.1). Taxonomy (NCBI): domain Eukaryota; kingdom Metazoa; phylum Mollusca; class Bivalvia; order Pectinida; family Pectinidae; genus Ylistrum; species Ylistrum balloti. The sequence goes on along the minus strand of NW_026781869.1, from coordinate 580,157 downwards.
TGTCACATTTTTTACTACACCTCAAACAGATTCGTAGTGGCTTAAGTGTAATTGTTTAAACAATTATTTTAATGGGGATGAAAGGCGGCATATTATGGAAGAACAATCAGATGTTTAAACAAGCAATCTGGTTAATGTTCATAATAATATTCAGACCTGTAAAATGTTCGCCGTTTAAACAAATTAATTTTACGTTGAGTTAGTTTTAATATAGTCTCCGGCACTTGCTTTTGTCAGTTGTTTGGTACATCGTTATATTCCTGTTATATAATAATAATATGATAAAAAAGTATCAATTGCAACTGTTTCTTCCTTTTGATTTCGATTTTACTTATTTGACTTTTTGATCTCCATATAGTAACCCTATAGACGTTAGTGATGAATCCTGGTAGGACGAGAACAACTATATGCTGTATGATATAAACACCTACTGCATCTCTATCTAATGTTGTCTTGGACAATGTTTTTCACTTCTGTGTTTTTTTGCAATTCTTTATATCGATGATGTTTACTAATATAAGTTTTCAACAACATTTGGTATTAAGAGAAGTTCTCTATTTTTTATTACAATCCCTTTAAAATTTATTTTACATAGCGAAGTGTTTATTCACTAGTTTACCCTCGACTTCCTACATATCAATCTACCTTTGAAAAATATTAGTTTAGTTATTTTACAAAGTTATAGTCAAATCAAATGTACGCAATGAACTCTTAAAATTATCTACATATGTTTAAAAACTGTCTTGTATGTAATTACTATTCCTTTTGATTTATATACATTTATTGATAATAAACAATCTTCATTATCATTTTGCCATCTGTTTATCGATAGAGTAATGTTGTACAGCAAGGCGTAATAATATAATCAGTATAATGAACAGAATGACCTTACATTGACCTTTATATTTGTTAAATGTTGGAGGGTTTTTGGTTTTCAATCCTTCATTCCTTCACCTTTACCTTCTAATAATCTCTGTGTATGAGACATCTCTCTCTCTCTCAGGCTCTATATGATTTTTAAAAACTGTACACACTTTTAACCTTCTAATTGATTAAACTACATATTACAAACTTTCTTCCAATAACATAATGGATTTTCTCGTGATTTATATACTGTCTGAACACATCGTTCAGAAACATTTTTGTGATATTGAAGTCTGCTGATGATGGTTTTCTTGAGGTCCATACGTCTGTCATGCAACCGTACGTTTTCTTGCGTGTGTTTTCAATACATTGTAATTAACACATATTTATTAAAGAAAATTATATCCAAAACTAAATCTCGAATCAGATTCAGTTGCTTTCCATTGTGCTCAACTGGTTCAGGATGAGCAAAGTAATCTACAAGCTTGATAAATTGTATTTAGTATTCCTAAATGAGTACTTATGTTTGCACGAAAGCACCTGAATAATCCCAGACATATAGCATGGTTATCAATGTTCAACTGAACAAAACCCCTTCTTCATGTCATAATTCGATGTATAGGTTATTTGGAAAGTGTCTTGCAGAGTCCATACAAATTGCGTTCTGCTCTCATGGCTGTGTGGATTTCAGCTTAATGATAGCGGATAATACGAAATAAAAAGAATGCATACGCGGTCTTTACATGGCTCAGGATGTGGTCTCTCTTCTCATTGCACACAACAATACCTTATTATGGGGTGTTTCAACCCCTTATCAATCGAAGCCTATTTAACCAAGCAATCTTGTAAAAATCCTTTCCATTTCTCGTGACGAAGCGTATTCATGGATACCCAAAGCTATTTTCTCTTATTCTGTTCATGCACGCTCATTTCTAAAGAATTTACACGATACAGGATGTCGGATCGTAAGCGGATTTTGTCCCTTTTCTGCAGTTTTAAGTTTTCGATAATACGAATTAAGATTTAATTAGGAATGCATTGCCTGTAATCTTTATTGGGTCCTCTTCTACGTCACCCCCCGTGGTTTTATTAAAGCTTGTTTGAATATCGATTTACTTTCTATGTATATACGATAGTAAGTACGATTTTTTTACAGCTGAATGATGCAGTTTATTTCAATGTTTATCTCTATTGTTCCTCATTCAAAATTTGTATTAATAGATACCATTTGCTGGTGTGTCTTTTGCACAATTTTTGTTATCCTTCACTTCAAGTATTCATTATTTCAAAAATAAGTATCTGATAAGCATATACAAATATATCTGATTATTTAATCTAAACATTTTAAACGTCTTAAGTGTGTTTTATAATTATTTGAAATTCATACCCAGTAAGGAAACATAAAGAAAATACCAATATGTCAGCCATTTGCTAAAATTCAATAAAACTACGAATAAAAATATGAACAAAAGAAAGATTTATATGGAGAATGCTGAAAAAGTAGAAGGCAAATAAGACCAGGTGTTTCGGATGAGGAAGCGTCTTCTGCTTCATTGACAACATCCGCCATGTGTTGACGTCGAAAATGGCTATGATTAAAATCCGCGTTAAATACATCAATTTGGTTTTGAAATTATAGTTTTATTTAACCCGCGAAGATTTGAACCATCGAAAATCGCAATCTCGGAAGTAGCCTCTATTTTTATTAACTGCATTAAGCTTTATTATGTTTTGTAACAATTTCGTCTTTAATAAAGTTATTTTCGTGAAGCGCAATTTTGAGAAATCTTCATGATATGCCGTTTGCACTTTTAGCCACTGTAGTTCAAAAAAGTTTACAGGCAGTAAGATTACACTTTTATATGGGTAATACTTCAGTCGTTTTGAAACATAATATGTAAGAACTTATTCTTTAGAATATATAATATTCTAATAATCTTGTCTCTGCCACAGTCGATAAATGCAAACATCTGCTTATTGAAAGCTTTTATATTTGGATATATGTGATATTGTGTGTATACAAAACATCGGATGTCAACTCATCCAGTATCAATAGGCAGGTTCTTACAACTTACCCACTTTATCAACAAGCTGCTGTACCTTCAGGAATGACGTATCAAAGGACTCGAGTAAAAAAACCATCATACTATTGATTTCTATTAAACATGTAAAATATGGACAGTTAAAAGGTTATCAAGTAGAAAGATCACTGAATTGATTTATAGACTGGCATACCTTAATTTGGAACTATTCGTCGTGATGTAATCAGTAGGAATGGCTGTGCACACCTTGTCATGACAGAATGAACTGGAACTAACCAAAGCATTGACTGGCTAAATAGGTCATGTTATAGCTAATGTTTAATATTTTTACTGTCAAAAATTCAAATTAAGTAAGATTAATTAAACCAAGGGTTAAATTAAACTCTATCGTGTAGTTTTTTTTAATCTTCTGGGATTTGTCATTGATGCTAATGGCCTAAGGAGTTAATGCCTTGGAGGCGACTGGGTAACAATCTGGAGTTGTTCCTTTTATGATAAAATACATTCAATAAATTTCGTTAGCAGTGGTAGCGAGCTCGCCTTCCAGGGGCTCAACGACCACAAAATGTTATTGGGTTAACGACGTATCACTTGGGTTTCCCGTGGTTATCTTGGTTTCCATCCTCATTAAGACCCCTCGAGCACTTCCATCCTGGCCAACAGGAGTGATTAACACATGTCTAACGAAAAAAAAGTGATTTGTTACAAGTTATGATTGCTTGTTTTCACAACTGTTGTGAAATATATCAAGTTTAAATTTAAATATTTCATTTTTCGTTTTTTTTTTCTTCTCAAATTGATAGACTGTTAACGCCATTATGTGCAACTCTTAAGAATATTTAATCGAATTGCCAAAATAAACTAATTCAGAGTTGTTTTATCAGAATGATTTAAATATACATACAGATGTATTGCTCGGAAAGAAATTTTTGAACGACCTCAAATACAAGAACCATTTCTATGCACAAAACATATTTCGGCGATCAAATATATAGTGCCATGATATCACTTACATAGGTCTGTTTCGCGGACAGGATATCGCAACCATCACGTAAAAGTTTGGCTGGTCATCACAATATATGCCCACGGAATAAGACGAGCTTAATTTTTGTTTCCACACAGTAACAAACAGTAACAAAATGCCATTTGATTGAGACCTTATTATATCGCCATCATCATAATCCCATGAATTGTGCGTCAAAATTGGTCACGTCATCGATTTAGGACAAGGTTACGCTGTATAAAATGACAACTCTTGTCCCTTGAATTGTGCGTCAAAATTGGTCACGTCATCGATTTAAGACAATATTACGCTATATAAAATGGCAACTCTATATCTTGCTAGCTGTCTGAACTATGGTAGAGTATAGTTTTAATCTTTTTCAATATATTTTTGCCTTTCTGCATCTTAACAATACTCTTCATTGAGAAACTGTTTTCCTGCCATTTTTCTATGGTGGGTGTTTATATCATGATTTACGAAAGTTTTGTGATCGTCATCATATTCTTATTTTGGAAGATATACGTTTTGACCTCCCTATTGTATGCTTGTCATTTATTGTTGTCATCAGCGTTGCCCTCATTTAACATATGACTCACTTTAATTGACCAAAACGACGCTTACCCTTCTAGAACGCTTGCTCCATTTATCTTATTTCTTTTTCAAGGGACTACGTGTTATTATTTATTTTTTATTTACGTTTTCCTCTTTTATTGTTTTCAGTTTCAATTAAGAGTTTTTCACATAAATATAAAAAAATATAGTGACACAGTTATATAAACGTTTTGTATGTAGAGATATGTAAATTGTTACATCTTATTCTATATTCTTAAATATACAACCTAACATTATATCATGTCGATCCTGAAACTGTCAGTACCAGTGAGACGCTTCATATATAATAGATAAAAAAGAAAAAGAAAAATTCACCGACGCAAGGTGAAGAAATACAAAAGCTGAGCCAGTGAAGTAATTTTTGCGATTCTATTAGTGTTGTACATTGCTAGTTTGTCGAATTATTTGAAAATGAGAATTTCAAGAGTCGACGCATTTTGCTTCTGCGGATTTAAGCTGTAATGACGAGATGATGTTATAGCAATTTTGATATATCAGATGTAAGTTTCATTTCAAACTCTTTATAGATGATAACAGAATCGATAGAAAACTGACCTTTTGGTGGTAATACAGTATAGTCCGTAACCTCCGAAGTTTATCCAGACAATATTCCGTTAAAAATCTTGTGACCAGCTTCCTATACTTATTATTCAATTATTTCAATTTTTGTATTAACAAAAACCGTGTTTGAGATAAAATAATATCAAAACCATTGTGAAATAAGAAAATTTGATTGATTAAACAGGAAAATGGAACATTGGTATTAGTTTAGGACTAAATCTTGTAAAAAAACCAGGCTATTATTTCGCATTTTAGCTGCAAAAGACTCAAAAGTACATTTTTTGTTGATTTTATAATAAACCAAATTTTAAAGTTTGAAATATCCTTCCAATACAAACCATTACGTGTTAAAGTGGGAACTTAGGATTTCACAGTTATCAATTCTGATACTATTATAGCTGTTCAGAACCAGGAATAACCAACGCATATAGTTTACATGAAGCTCGTTTTGGTGCATTTAACATTGAATTCAAATTTGATTTAAACCTGGTCCCTTAATTAGTTTTCTGATCTATAAAACGAAAAGAGCTTTAAAATAATAAAAAATAATCTTTATATGATCAGAGAAAGTTGTTTCTAAATTTATTATGAATGTATATTGATTCCTAAATGTAATTAAGATTTGCAAAAATAAAGCGTCGTTCCTGTAGTACATGTATAATTTAGATTTACAAGTTATGTGTTTAAAGCAGGAAACATAAAACCTAACCATTCTGTGCATTTTTTCCTTGTGTTTACTTCGGTTATGATGGATGTATTTATTGATGATGTGTCTACGTTGTCAGTTTCTGACTTTACGAGGCTAACTTAAACACAATTTTCTTGTTTTCCTGATTTATATGTCCAGTAATGACAAACCATTGGCAAATACATTGTAGAAAAACGTAACATTGTCAGAAATCTGTCGGGCTATTTTACAATATTCTTGACAAGTCCATTGTACTGGTGATCCCAAACACCGCAACAATCACTCTAACATGCAAATCAGGCGAACAATCAAGCTGTCTTTTGAAAAATCAAACAATATTCTAATCATGTCTGCCATAAAAAGGATCAATACTGCTAAGAAAACATCTTTCCGACTGTGATGACTTTCATTAAAACGACCGTTAAGCGCTTCAGAGAGCCAGATAGTTGACCTTTTCTTCCCGAAACTACATTAGGTGTGCTAAATATTGTCAGTTATGTTTGTAAAGGGAACATGATATCAATCGCTAAAGTTCATAATTATGTTTTATCATTGATTGTTGTAAGCGTGCCTAGACCAGTGTTGTGTTTCATCATTCCGATAGCCGACTTCTATATATCTCCATGGTTACCTCTCTAGACTTGCTCATGTCCATATTAATTAAATTCTATGTTTAAGTGTATGTGCCAAAGATATATCTGCGATATTTTAAAGCCTTTATTTAATATCAGTAACCTCGTTTAATCGTCCTTAGCGAAGCCAATATCCAAAATACAGAAATACTGTAAAAAATGAAGAAAAAAACAAAGAAAAAACAAAAAACAAAAACAAAAACAAAAACAAAACCCAAAAAATAAAAAAAAATAAAAAAAATACACTAAGAAATTCTACCTAATGGAGTTTCATTACTTAAGTAGTTACATAGATATGGTATATAGTCGTTCACTTTTTTCCCTCAGCGTTTCATTAAAATTAAATAAGTCCTTTAACTCGTTAAGCTAAATATGAAGTGGATGATGACATTACCTAGCTCTGATTATGCTAGTTTGTTGTGCTACGTGTACTGTAACGTGTTTTTTATGGGGTTCAGTACTATTTTTCGCTATTTACGTGGAGGAAAGAAAATTAAAAAAACGTAGACATATATATATGCTAGCGAAGTTCTTATATAATGCTTTTCGCGCAGACAGTCGTGTGCTGAAACATGACAGCGCTAATTATAGTTTCTGTATATTGTTAACATGGCAATTATTGTCGATGCGCGACTTCATCATTGAACAAGTTTAGTATGTTAATAGTACATTGAGACGAACAAATAAGCCGTTCTTCTGTGAAAATTACATACTGTTTCTTACAGGCTTTCGGTAAGACCACGAAGATTTGAAACAAAATAAATTTTACAATAAAATATAAAATTACCGGTTTGTATTTATGAAATAAATGTTAACGACATTCAGTATTTAAATAATAACGAACATTGTTTGCATTCCATGCTTTCATAAATTCACAGGAAGAGTTAAGAATACATAGATGTACTTTAATTATCATATTTGTTGAAAAATGCAAAATTTTAAAAATTATGAAGCTTGTGCACCACTTTATCTAGATTTTTCTATTTCTGTCCTATGTTTTAGAATTAAGGTCCTTAATATAAGAGCAGATCAATAATTTACCAACGTCAAACTCATTGATATGGCTCTTAATATTACTCACTATAATTACAGAGAAGTATTCATGATATTGGTGCTGAAAAGCATGATCTAGACCCATCGGAAAATGTTACTGTAGATTTATAAACGTTTGTGGGGCTTAATTTTCGTAGTTTTGCAAAATATCTCTATTTCAAGAACATTTTATTTCATAACTACATAAACGTCAGCATTGGACGCTCCCGCATTTGAGTCAATGGTAGAGCTACCCCAATTATCCCCTTTTCATCTCTAGGCGTAAAAAACAAACGAACGCACAAACACACACCAACATGTGAACATAGTCATAATCCAAATTCAAATTCATTAAATGTACGGCTAAATATGAAGAAAAGGAAGATTTACAAGGAGACTACTAAAAAGCAAAAGGAGAATAAACCAAATGTTCCAGAAGAGTAAGCGTCTTCTGCTTCATCGACAACACTCTTCTTACTAATCTTAGTCAAAACAAGAAAAGTATGCCACGTTCACAGATGAGAACAATGCATTCAACAATGGACCCAAAAACAAGATAGAGGGCATCAGTCACGAAGAAAAGATAAAAAAAGCCTATCCAAGCATAAAATAAGACGGCGTTGAAAACTTTCAAGATTACGCAATCACTAATAGCTGCTTTTCATTGTTTTCTACCATATTATACTGTTATCTGACAAGAATCGCTGACTTATCTGTCTTAAATACTAACCTAGAGAAATCCAGAAATGTACATGGGAATTATTGGATAGTTTGGCCAACTTATTCAGCCTCCGTACCATTTGTGTCCGAACAGAAAAAACGGTTCGGTGGATAGAAAGAGCGAGTCGGGTTGCTCAAAATTATGGAAATTATATTATATTTGTCATGATATCTGATTTCTTATATCAACACTGCAATGATGATATAAGTTTTTTTCATTGGAAATTTAATAAAGCCTCCTATATACTAAATAGGATTTAGATGACTGGTTTCAAGTTTTTTTTTTTTTGGAATAAATTCTCAATTTATCATGTTCATGTATCCCTGTTCAATATACAATAACACACTTTAACTTAAGCTCAATTAAATTCGTGGTCTATAGACTTGCCTTGTAAGCTGACAGTGAAGCGTCTGGTAGACTATAACTTAATGTTCGTTGGAAAATACATGGATTTATGAAGATAAATATCGATGATTATTAAGATGCGATATTGGATTGAATGGAAGACAAATTGATTGACCTTACCTTGTGTGGATGAATGAAGAATAGCTATTGTTATAATTGTTGTAAAGTGACATGTCAATAAGGGGGTTTTCTTTGTTTCTGCATCCTGATTTATTTCTACAACCCACGTAACGTCATTCTGTATTGAAAATGGCCGTTAACAAGTTGACCACACAACAGCCTCAGAGGATACCTGTACAGTATTGTATTCTTTGATAACGATGGCCTGTCAAGTTCATGAAGGACAGCAAAACATAATGATATGCATACCATGTAAATGTACTATGTGTGGCTTATGTATAGAACACAGGCATCATGAACACAGACTGGAGACACTGCTAACACAAGCCATTAAAACTTCTCCTGGAATTTGCGGAATCTGTTTCAAACCCGACTTCTACTAGCCTGGAAAAATATCTTCAGGGCATAGCGGAAATTCGCCAAGTTCATTTGAATCATACGACTTGACGAAACAAATCTTCTACACAGGCGAAACCAAATCAAACTAGTGGTGCACCAGAAACAGCCCAGACAAAACTGGACTAACACAACACAAGTGTGTTGAAAGAATTAGATCGTTACATGAGGTTACAGAAATTTAAAAAAATCATCTTGAAGTTTGTGAGCAGTGGTGGAAAATCAAATATCCCGTACTTCACTGGAAAACCCAAAAGTATCAAAACTCGTCTTAAATTCAGAGCACCTGGTAGATGAAAGTGATGTAGAGATATTGATTTGTGAACTTGTATAACAAGACTTTAACGATCTAGGTACAATTCAACCAGTCGGCACAGTTTCTGAAGCTCGAGAATCCAAGGTCTGTACTCTTGATATCTTTTGGGATGGACCTGAAGGAAGTATTGCCACCCCGAAATTCTCAGCTGATCAAGCCGATGATTCTACACAATTAAAATTGCCACAGAACCAAAAAGGGCTCAAGTGTGAGGTAAAATAAACATAACAACGTTCTTTCGAAATTCTTCTACTGTAGTGTCGATAAAGCTATTAGGTGATAGTAACTGTGGAAGTAAACAAAACGAAACTTATTGCATTCAGCGTTTGAATTCAAATGGTCACGTAATCAAAATTGTTGCATAAAACGATGTTTTACGCGATGTTTTGTACATATCAGGCAATAAACGTCTCTTAATGCCATCCCCTACACAGATGTGTATCAACTATATGCTGAGAACGGAAGAAAACAAAGTCTTGCACCTCTACATGGATCAAAACAAATCCATTAAAACCTTGCTATTTGTGCTAGGTAGCTAATGGATACATTTTAGTCATGCTTACCGACATCCCGGTCTGTAGAACCCAACTCTACATCAGTGTTTATAAGACACAGCAGCAATGGGAAAGAACTAGTCAAGGTTACCAAGTTAAACAGAAAACATCTACATTACCGACATGGTGTTAAACCACCAAAATTTCATACTAATCAGTGAACACCACTCAAAATCAGTCCAGCTGTTAGACCCTATGTGTAACCTACTGAAGGTTTTCATTACTGAACCTCAGTTCACACCATGCTCTCTGGCAGATGGAGATCAGCGGACAGAAAAGTACAAGTTTACAAACTCACATGTGATTTCATCACTGATCCGAGCACCACGAGATCACAGGTCGATATTCCAATTGACGAGACAATCATCTCAACAACATCATCTTGGAAGTAGATGGCAGTTATATGGCACAATACATTCCATTTTGTTACATACCGGATGTAATATTTACTTGCATATTTTCGGTACTTTCTACTTGGAGACGAAATGTCATAATGAATCGATGATACCCTGCCGCTAGAAAACAACGCTCTTCCTCTAAAAAATGAATTATTTCCTGTCTTAGTCCGAAAATAAATTCCGGTCTTACGTTTTAGTTAAATGCACAGTAATATAAAGTAACCGTATGAATAGTATCAGAAACTGTATTTATGAATTTGGAAATAGTCTTAATTGCCTTGATGAAATGGAGATCAGACACGTCTTTTCATTCAGACGTAAGATTGATATGGAATCATAAACTCATTTTATGCTCCGGAATAAAAATGATGGGTAAACAGAACGCATGAGTGTGTTCGTCTCTTATTTCAAGTAAGTTTGATGTGACAAAAAGATGGAAATGTCAACAATATTAAAGTGTTGAAAGTAATGACTGAATATGTAGGAGAGAACTATGCATGATAATGCGCTTACGATAGTTTGTATTGTATTAAACGGATGGTATGTTTTATCTTGATACAGATGTTGTGATATGTATGATAAGAAGATGTTGTGTTACGTATGGTAAGAAGGATGTTTTGATACGTATGGTGAGAAGGATGTTGTATTATGTATGGTAAGAAGGAAGTTGTGTTACATATGGTGAGAGGGACGTTATGATATGGTAAGAGGGATGTTGTGATATGATGAGAAGGATGTTGTGATATGGTGAGAAGGATATTGTGATATGTATGGTAAGAAGGATGTTGTGATATGATGAGAAGGATGTTGTGATATGTATGGTAAGAAGGATGTTGTGATACGTATGGTAAGAAGGATGTTGTGATACGTATGGTGAGAAGGATGTTGTGATATGTATTATAAGAAGGATGTTGTGATATGATGAGAAGGATGTTGTGATATGGTGAGAAGGATGTTGTGATACGTTCTATAATAAGGATGTTGTGATACGTATGGTATGAAGGATGTTGTGATATGTATTATAAGAAGGATGTTGTGTTACGTATGGTAAGAAGGATGTTGTGATACGTTCTATGATAAGGATGTTGTGATACGTATGGTGAGAAGGATGTTGTGATACGTATGGTGAGAAGGATGTTGTGATACCTATGGTATGAAGGATGTTGTGATATGTATTATAAGAAGGATGTTGTGTTACGTATGGTGAGAAGGATGTTGTGATACGTTCTATAATAAGGATGTTGTGATACGTATGGTAAGAAGGATGTTGTGATATGTATTATAAGAAGAATGTTGTGTTACGTATGGTGAGAAGGATGTTGTGATACGTATGGTAAGAAGGATGTTGTGATATGTATGGTAAGAAGGATGTTGTGATACGTATGTTAAGAAGGATGTTGTGATATGTATTATAAGAAGGATGTTGTGTTACGTATGGTAAGAAGGATGTTGTGATACGTTCTATAATAAGGATGTTGTGATACGTATGGTGAGAAGGATGTTGTGATATGTATGGTAAGAATGATGTTGTGTTACGTATGTTAAGAAGAATGTTGTGATACGTATGGTGTGAAGGATGTTGTGATACGTATGGTGAGAAGGATGTTGTGATATGTATGGTAGGAATGATGTTGTGATACGTATGATAGGAAGGATGTTTTGATACGTTCTATAATAAGGATGTTGTGATACGTATGGTGAGAAGGATGTTGTGATATGTATGGTAGGAAGGATGTTTTGATACGTTCTACAATAAGGATGTTGTGATACGTATGGTGAGAAGGATGTTATGATATGTATGGTGAGAAGGATGTTGTGATATGTATGGTAAGAAGGCTGTTGTGATACCTATGGTAGGAAGGATGTTGTGATACGTATGGTGAAAAGGATGCTGTGATACGTATGGTGAGAAGGATGTTGTGATACGCTTGGTGAAAAGGATGCTGTGATACGTATGGTGAGAAGGATGTTGTGATACGCATGGTGAGAAGGATATTGTGACATATATCGTATTTTAAAGATGGTATTAATAGTACCTGACATGTTTTTGCACACTGCTTATGTATTATCGTAAGAATGCAGTTACCCCTGACTATAACACAAATATAATCGATCGTCATGGCCACCACAATTAGCGGGGTAAAAATGTATATAGGAGTATGTGCTAGAACCAAATATTTTGAGGTACATGTCTCTTGCAAGCGGAGCAAATATCAATTAAAGAATATATTATATTAAGAGAGAGAGGTGTTTTACCAAGAATTTAATATCTTTTGTAAGAATCATTTCATTGATAGACATGTATTATGATTTCTTTTACATAGTTTATCACTGAAGTTTTATTTAGTTATAGGTAATTAGTTGGTTTGATCTATTTTAACTTTAATTCAGTAATTGCAATTTATCCGGGGTGTTTTCATGCTTATCAAAATTCAACACCATCCCAAGTTACAATTCATTGACCAAATATTTTTCACCACCAAGGCAAGATCGCTGATTTGTTTATACATTAATAACTTCCTCAAACGGCCATAATGCTGAATGACAGGGAATTCAATATTTCAAGAATTGAATTGGAGTTGCCTCCCCTATATCATAAGACGTGTTGCTAAGATCTGGGATCCCTTGAATATAGTACAAATATTTATGAAGAAACAGAATTAAAAACAATATGTTCAGTTTTCCGGTGTCGGGAGTCAAAACGCTTGTCACCATAATATGTATCGTTGTGTATCGTTGGTCGGGGAGTCCGGACATTCGGTGACATACGTGTTACATGTGTTCTACTACTAGCGAGAGTACTTCTCTCAGTTTTTGAAGGTCACAGACGGACAGAGAGCCCGACATCTAAGTAACTCATACATTTCCTTCACGAGAAATGTTCTATTTTTCCAATGAGTGGCTTACAATCGAGATTGGAAAAGTATTGAAAAAGTAATCACCTGATGAATTCGAAAATATGTGTAGTAATGGCTAGTAAACATTTCCATGTCCGGTTAAACCTTATATATTTCTTCAACATAATAAGCTATCTCTTCTTTGTCGGCTTCGATAAATGTACACTGTACAAGTAAGAAATGGATAGCATGGACTTCAAATAACGTTCAATTCTCAGATTATTTCATATATTGAGCAAACTCACAAAATCACGAGGAAATTTGGTCATATTCTAGCTGCTGAATTACCTCCCTTGCTCTACTGAATTGTTCATTACTTCCAAATTTAGGGGGAAACGGATAAGGGCCTAGCGTGTTATTTTGATTCGTTTATTTATTCTTAGTGAATAAATTACTGAGAATCATTGTTTTCTGGACAAGTTAATCCATCGACCGGCAAAATTGTTGTAAGGCACAGGGCATTTCATCAAAAACAAAAATTAGGATTTCACTAACACTGAAAGTCGATCTGATCGAATCAGAATGTTGATAATTATAATCATTGTGTTTACATTAATCCGCATTTGTAGATATATACATATATATATTATCCAAGCGACATCATGAACAAAGTTCATAGGTCATAAGTCATCTTTCTTGATGAGGTCGTGATCCGTTAAGGAAATAAAAAAAGTTATTTTTCTTGGGATATTAGACCCTGAAAGTAAGGAATCTGATTCATAGGTTCCTGTACTTCTAGCTATATGTATTCAGGTCAGATTTGCTGTTAGATTTTGTGTTTCTATTCTTCATATTTCCTACAAACGTTTTGTGCCTTCTCATTGATGTCTTTTTTCTTTCTTCTTCTTTCATGATTTCGTCTCACTACTTGATACGGGAAAAGGACGAATTTATATATTTTTCTGCTGTTTGCATGGCCTGCTGGCCATGGTCTGTTGCCTTCTGGCGCTGTGTTTTGCGTAGTTAACAGTTGAATATGACGACGTCCTAATTGATCCTGGAGGTAGTAGGTAGCGGGTGGTATTTCCATTGAATTCGAGGTTAATTTTAATCCTTAAATTCATATGTCCAAGAAATGATAAATCCATAAAGTTGATTTCATGAGTAAAGGAACTTTCTACAACTCTTTCCTCTATAAAATATTTGTCAATCATTGTCTTTGGTGTTGGTTTTATACAAATGTACAGAAACATGCCAATAATTCCAGCTTTGTTTTGACGAAGTCATCTTCAACGCATTTATATAAATAACTTTCAGGTTGGGGATGAAATGTACGATGGGTTTAATAACATCTTTATTCTCGCGTTGGTGGGGTTATAGTGCGGCATCATTTCTACAGAATCTGTAAGCGACCGGATGACCCGATGATTGTCCCACCCCTGTTGGTAACAGATCCCTAGAAGTGTGTGAACTATCCAGTAGCAGTGGACTCCTTGTTCATGGTCGTAGTGTTTAGAAGCCCCATATCGCGTATTCTCAAGTCATCAAGCTCATGATAGCACAGCAAATGCGGGATAACTACTGCCGGAATTGAACTCTATACTCGTGGTGAAGGCGGGGGTAGACAGAATAAGATATTTTGATTGGTAAACGCCAAACAAGAATGAAAGCAATCTTTGAATCTTTGGTAAAACGTGGTATCCTGTTCACAAGTGTTCATAAAAATAGTATCCTTACTGAGGATATTCAGTATAATGTATTGATTAAGACCATTAAGTGACTGAGATCAGATACTGGACAATGTATTGGTGATATTCATATATGTTAAGCTATTGAGTGTAATGATTTTTGAATACTGGGTTCATCACCTCATCAGACACATGACATACCGGACATTGTTGATCTTGCTTCATAATGTTGACTACAGTACATTTAATAAAACCTTACCGATATTTAACATATTCACACTAAAACTCTTTTCTGAAAACATATCTTTCGCTGGTATTCATTTTCAGATACAGTATCCTATCGTTATCGTTAAGTTTAAAAGCAAATATTTTTTTAAATGTTATGTTTGCTACTTTCATATATGATATATTTACCCCACTTCGCACGCCAAGAATGGCATTTTTTCTTTTAAAGAGAATTTGTCGTTTACTATATTTTCATTTTGCAACGTAATAATATTCTCGTCGATGGCGCGGAAATCGCATACCCGACTTGAACACATAGTCTTATTTGTCATGTGATTTTGTTATGAATCTATGCGTCCTCCATTGCTAATATCATGCCCTACTTTTAACGAGTATATGTTTGGATCGTAATTCCATTAACGTGTCGATTTTTTTCCTTTTTTTTAACCAGCAAACCAACAATGTTGATACTCGGGCTCATAAATCACCAGATCAGATCAATTATTGCGTTTGTTTTGTTATGCTTCTGTACTTCAAGAGTTCTTTGCGATTTTATCAAAGCAATTAAAAAGGATAGCATATTTGTGCGTATGAAACCCATAAAAATAGAAAATACCAACAAATAATCGTTATCTGAACCACAAATGGAATAAATGAGGGCGAAACCTAAACGAAGTATGTTCTGCAATTTTAGTGGTGTTTTCCAAGCTGAAGGGGTTATAGAAAACATATAGTCATACTAGTTGTATTCTGCAATATTTGATGTCCATTTAAGGATTTCCCCCCTTGACTGTTACTGTCGACTACACGTTTTCCTCTTGATATATTAGTTATCGGTGGTATTCATCTATAAATGCATTTCTTTTGATTATAACCAAAACATTCCTAAAGTATGTTTTTTAAACCTTATGACAGATGCTGGATGTCTTTATACGATATAACCAAAACATTGACTATTTAAACCCGTCTTTATACGATATTCTAGTTCTCCGTATTAATGTTTGTTAATACATATACCACTTGACGAAAGAAATGTACATTAAAATGAATAATATAGGTACTGGTTCCTCTTGATTAAGTAATATTTTGTGATTAGGAGTCTTAATTTGCCAAGGCACATTAATAACGTCTTGTTTTAAATAACAAGAAACGTATTGCAAATGTCCATCCTATATACCCAGCAGAATTTCGACGATACGACAGATTATCCATGTTGCCTATTCCAATATTTTGCTATAATGAAACCAACAGGGACAGTTTTCCAATAAGCTGTATAATTATTGTGATTATTTCTTTTGAACGATTTCTGATGAACAATTATTCTGATTTATACACTTTTTGGTAGATTATCAGGTAATAGTTTGTTAATGTCACACGTAAAAGTGATGGAAGAGGTAAAGATTTTCTGTATTGCGAAATTAGGATTTTCTGTCTTAGTACCTGTAGATTTAGACCAATGATTTACGCCGTGTTTAATTCATACTGTTCCTATTATAGCATCACAACTGATTTCTGACTGACATAGTCAATTAAAACGATATCGGGAATATTAAACTGGTGACATAAAAATAGGCGAAGTTACTTGGTAAAAGGCTGATCATGTGATAGATAAAGGCTGCACATCTCGTTGTTGTTGTTCAGGTATTCACTCGAGTTAGTTCATTTTTAAATGTTGACATTTAAAATAACAAAGTACAGTGAATGAAATTCCAAATACTACAATCAACAATTTTGTGTGACCTATTTCTACATGATCAAAAAAACTATTCCAAGAATGAACAGGTGTGGTCTAGTACCCGCATGTGATCTTTATTACATTTATCATTTTGGGTGTCATTATATGACCTGAGGGCAAATACTACTAATTAATATGCAAAACTAAACTAGACATACAAAAACACAGTGGTTAATTACAAGTTCCAACAAGCAACATATAGGTGTGTTATTTTCAAAGCAATACATTTATCGAAATCAATGTAAAATCAAATTATTAGAAAAAAAATCGTGAGCTACTTATTGTACATGTAAGTTACACGAACGCACGATTCTTTTTTCTGGTCAACGTTAACAATATCAGCAGACGTTTTAAATGATGATATACCAAGAGAGGTACAAGCATAGTTTATATAAAAATGTATGATTAATGGATGACTTTGGAGATAAATCACATCCACATACTGTAGAAGCATATCATATAACTCATTAACGTAAATATCTGCAAGACAGAGGAAGAAGGGAAGTAACTCCAGTTGTCAATATATGTCTAGAAGTTATCACGAGGCCATCCCAAGTATTTAAAGATTAGCATTAATTAACTCATAATGCAAATATTTCCAAAAAGTGAACATATTCTTACAAGGCATCAGAAGATTGATGTTATTGTAGTTTTGTTTATTAAAATGTATCAAAAATTTATTGTTAATATTGATTTGAAATTGATAAAAGTTTCTTCCCCATAAATCTTTAATATAATATCTACTACCATGATATCGTATCAGATTGAAGGTTTTACTTTGGCACTATCCTATCTAAAAGATTCGACAAAACCTATCCGAAAAGTAAATAGCACTTTTGAATACATATTAAGAATTAGAAATAGTATAGTCAAATTATGGACTTGATTGCAGCGTAAAACTGTTTCATCCTTCTGAGACTCGTCAGTGATGCATATGATCTAAATTGTTGAAGTCAAGGAGGTGATCGAATAAACTCAAAATTGGTCTAAATTGAAGTCGAAAACTAGTTAGGAAGTGCTTATCTTCTGCTCGATTTGCCTATTGCCCCCCTCCAAAAAAAAGTGCTTACATGAAAAAACTTTTTACGTGTTTATATCGAAATTTACATGGCGATTTGTTTTCAAGCTTTACGTTTTTTTCTTTTTCCCATTTGATAATTGTCAAGGGAATTCCTTAATAATTCCTTCAGCGTTGAGTTTATACAAATGTACTTCGTGCCGATAATGAGTGTAACTGACTTTATTGAGTCCGTTTCGATGCATTTGCTTACAACTTTCATATTTATGATGATATTTGATCTACGAAGATCTAAGAAGCGTTTCTATTCTCTCTACAGCAGGATTATAATGTGACATCGTTTCTACATAATCTGTAAACGACCTGATGGCGCTGCGAATGTCTCCAACAGTTTGGTAACATATCCCCAGAAGTGTGTGATTTATCCAATAGCGATGCCCTCCTTGTTCAGGGTCGTAGTTGGCCGCCCGCAGGTTTAGAAGCTCTTTATCCCGTCCCCTCAAGTCACCAAGTTCATGGTAGCAGAGGAAAGACAGAAATGCGGCGTATGGCAAAGGAGGAATAAGTACGCCCGGGTTATGCATTTTAACCTCGAGTTGAAGGTGGGGTATGCAAAATAGGATATTGTGCTCGGTAAAAACCAAACAAGAGTAAAACCATTCTTTGAACCTTTGATAGCACGTGTTTTTCTGTCCACTGTACATTTGGTATAGCAGAGGTGCACCATTTCTTGATTTGTATGTCCTTGAGTGTAATGCCTCTGAACTGTCGGTGTCGGCGTTTGCCAAACAAATGAAGAGTTTATTTGTCAACCTCATATATGTACACATCTGGAGTGTTTTGTTGTAGTTTCCGGTGAGAAAGTGGCAAGTGGCAAGCATCATTACTCCTGGGCTGGTACACATTGATGCATGCGATGTCATTAAGTGTCTACATTTCTTCATGGCAACATACTTGGATTTATTGCTTTCAGTGACATTATACTGACCAAACAGTTGATGCGCTCTACCACAAAGTATTGCAGTCACTATACTGTAAGCAATCAAATCCTCGGAATCCGATTGAGAAACATGAAGGCATTTTAGTGAATGAGAAAATTTTCCTATGATATCGATACGAGGTAATTGGAACAAACATTCTCGAAATAGATCAATATCCGTGCGATATTGCATAAGTTCTCTAGACGTCGGATTTTGCCGTTCTAGGAGCATTCGACCAACGCCATTGTCTTTCGAATCTAAGCATAAACACATCCAATTGAGGTCATGCAGATCTATAAGAAAATGCAGCAGTTTTTTACGGTTTTCTCCATGAATTTTCCTCAAGAATAAGTTGTTGTTTCGGATGAAATAATTAGGACAGTATCCCGCTCTGACCCATGCAATCAAAATAGATAGACAAAACCGAAAACATACAAAGGTATTTTGGTCTACCCATAGCGAAGCCGGAGAGTTTTCGACTGCATGAAAAATAACTGTTTTAAGGAAATACGAACAAAGGATATCATCGTCTCCAATGATGTGCTTAAGTGTATCTTTTATTAGGGTCAAGAAATATTTAAGTAATCCATATACCCTGAATTGAGAATGACTGAGGGAATGAATTAAGATTTGTTCTGCACAGACAAACGATATTCTCCATTGCAGTAGGGTGTCTGTAGAACACTTATCACCAACAGGGACGACCTGACACCCATCCTTAAGGATTCTGTTAATCAAAGTCTGAGTCGGCCATCCATGAAGACGAACTCTATGTATCCATTCAGCAGCTACATTTGGCCAGCATACACAGGGAAATGCAACTGCAAAATCTAGACTCTTTACATAATTCTGGTACGAAATACTGGCACATGGTCCATTAGAAACATAGCCTATGCCAATTTTTCTCTTAAATAGGTCTACTCTGCCTTGTCTATAGATATCACTAGAAACAAACAATGAGTCTCCGACAGGAACAATGGCATTTTGAAAGATGGAGGTACATCCCTCGCCAACCGCAAGTTGTGCTATTTCAAGGGTAACATACCCAGGCCGGCAATGAGCGTCACTCATATACAGAATGGTTTTCTTCAATTCATCCTTAGGGATGAAGTGTGTTCGATCAGGATATGTCACAATAATGGATTTCATAATATACATTACATCCTCATCTGAAGTTTTCAATCTGAAACCTTCGCCAACACTCCCGCCACTAAACCACTCCAATAACTTGTCGTCTGCATTGCTTATCTTATCACTGACGTGCATCACCTTTCTTCTGTTATTGACCATTTCCTCTGAACCGTGACAATCATCAAGTATCTGTACTAACAAAGGTGATATGCTGTCGTTGTCGATTTTGTACCGTGGATGTTGCAACAACTGTAAGGAAACATTGAATTCAAAGTAAATAAATAATGATGGTAGTTTGTTTTTCGTAGCCACTCTGTGAAGTAAGATCTTAAATGTATATTAGTTTTGCTATGTTATCATTCACCAAATTGACCCCGGAGAGACGAATTTGGAACCTATACATATCAGCCTTATTTTTCTGGCCTATAAAGAAGGCGACAAACAGTTCCTAATGTGAATTAATCAAATGGTGAAGAATAAAGGGAGGGAATTCGGGAAAAAAATGGAAAAGACTATATCATTAATAGGGGTTGTTTACAATTCATCATAATATTGCTTATCATGCAGGTAAAAAAAATCATGTTTTTTTTGGGTTTTTTTCTCCGTTTTCAGAATCATTCTTATCTTGTGTGGTAAGAAACAAAAAGAGAAACGAAACCGCAAAAACCACTAAAGTTCACTGAAAGAGTAGAAAATTATCTTTGCAAAAACACCACCTTAGAAAACATGGCAAAGTGATTGCCAACAACGCCAACCGTCTAAAGATGACTGATATTTATATGGAGATGCAAACAAGCATTTTGAGATCCTCATCGAGTGATCACGTGATCTTGTCGTGTGTATTTTCTCAAATTAGACACACACATCGATACGTCAATATTTTCAAGACATTTGGTAATGAGCTCAAATACAAGAGATGACACGTATTGACTTTCTACCTGCCTTAGTACAACTTTAATACAAATACAAATTTCTTGTTTAGTTCATCCTGTGCTTTAAAAAAAAAATTAATTAGCCAGTAACTCAAATGTACTTTAAATCTATTTGGGTACGATTTTATTTCTTATTATCATTATTTTTTTGACATTAGGGATTTCTAACCGTTTATTGTATTTGCCTAGGTTTATAGAGTTTTGTGAATTTTTCAGTTTTGTTTCATTTCAAGAAGAGTGTTTAAAGGGGCATTTTGTAGGTTAAGATATGTTTTAGGTACCGTCTGAAGTTAACAATCCATTCTGTAAAAATGTTCAGTGATTCAGGTGTCCAAGGCTAATATACTTATACAATTTTCAGGTTATTATTTGTTTCCATTTTCAACGACGTTGAATTTCAACATGTAACACCATAAATCGATCGCTGAATTAACTTTAAGATTGTAGACTTACCTGGGTTAAAAACTCGGTAGTTAAAGGACACGGTTCTTCATGTTTAATGTGCTCGAAAGTCAACTTGCTGTTTTTGTGAAAGTTTGCAAGTGGAATAGCCATCGTTATAACGTCGTCAATTCATGCACAGGATTCATAGGTTCCGCTGTGACACACGTCTTACAATCAAAAGTCAGAGACAATTGTTTCAAAAGTCAGCCGCTAATATATTCACTAGAAACAGGACTGGTCGCCTTATCAGTCCTCCTGCTACCTACATGCCCCGCCTTTTGATGTCTCGTTTTGATGACGGAAGGGTCCGTCTCGACTGAACTTCTCAGACGAGAGTTTTAATCTTAATGACTCTTCTGCTTGTTTATCTGGAGACACTGATATATTTACAGTTCAGCTGGTTTTGTTGATTAAATTTGGTGCCTCTTTTTTGACATAAGTTCAATCTAAATGACCATTTGTTTAGTATCTGTCTTCATAATGTTCATATACTTACATTTTTGCTCATTTGATCACACCAGAGTGACGAGAAACACCTATCGTATGCTATCCTACAATTACAATGCGTGCACACGTTCGATTGTGTAATATCGTGTATATAAGAAGAATTTCCAGTGGTGTGGCAACCTACCCTAGTGATATGTCCAACATTCCGCGACAATTTCTCCATTTAGCTCAACTGACACATGTTTATGCAAGGTATTTCCAGAATACATAAAGGCATATAGAGCGGAACGAAACCAGTAGGACGTGTAACATGAGTATACCCGATTTTTAATGTACGTACAATTATGTACATATGCCAGCGGATCTGAATCACCATCGGTAAAAGTCGGCTAACTCGGCCGATTCCGGTACCCGTTATCAATTACAGAATCAACCGAGATGGGGCAAATGCAACAGCGAATTACATTTGACGAAACAAGACGCAATTGGTACGCTGACACATGAACATGCCATCATATTATCGGCATTAATCATTGAAGAAAAATTGATAGAATACATTTTAAAGCATATTTGTAAAATGGTTATGGGGTGTCAAATAAAGCGGTAATGGATTTTAAAAAGATGATTTAAAATCCATTGGGAGAAATGGTCAAATGTAGTAGTTTGTTTATATCATACAGATACGCACACGTGTTGTCAATGAACTTACCTTGCTTTCTAATGCGTTTGCGTGATATTGACATACATTTTGAACCTGCATTACTTCCACTTTAAAACAAAATTAAATGATGTCTCTTAAATAGGTTTAAAGGAAATTAGTTCATAGATGAATTACTTCGTACACAATTGCCAGCAGGAAGGGATAGAAAACTGATACATTTATAATGACAAAGAGTAGTCTCACAAGGAATTGTGGATATTCGTGTGATAATTTTTGAACAACGAATAGCAATGTTCAGGACGGTGACAGTCACGGGGAGTCAAAACGATAAAGACAAGAAGTAAGTAAACTTAAGCAAAAAAGTATGTCATGCTTTTGTTCACAATCTGACAACACATTCAGAAGGGATACCAATTGTACAGGTTTATACCTCAACTATATGATACTTAGAGTAAATTGGAGAGAGAGAGAGAGAGAGAGAGAGAGAGAGAGAGAGAGAGAGAGAGAGAGAGAGAGAGACAAAAGGAATAGGAAGCCTCGATTTTTTAAAATATGATCAACATGTTAAACTTTTACTACTGGTTGGAGATCCCTGAATCCTGCAGAAGTCTACTCGTACATGTAGTGGAATACAACATTTATGAGTCTAAAGAGTTTGTTTGTCCCCATAACAGAAAATTAGGAGATATTACTTCTGATGATGAAATGATACTTTGTGTATATACTTATGCCCCTGTGATGATATACAAATATTGATCGACATGTATTTGTTCAAAATGAAGTTGTTTATAACGAAAAAATAATCTAGTTAACCTGTTGTTCAGATATCAAGAGTTGCCGATATTTCCATTTCAAACTTCGTTTTTCATTCTACATGGTAATTGAATATGATTGAACGACAGGCTATGCCTAGAACAGTTTGTACTTGGTAATGGAATTTGATGGTAGAATAAGCTAGGCATGGAACGGTTTGTACTTTTTGTAAAATAAATCAACATTTAAAAGCACAGATAAATGATGACTAACACGTAAGTCTTGTAACTGTGATACTAATTATATCATGTTGCATGTTAGTAATATATGGAAGAAGGGAGGGAACTCTAGCTTCTGTCATTCAACAAAATATCTCAATATATCTTCTCCAGAATCTCCAGATTGACATTGCATTATAATTATTTTTGATTGACAATTAACACAAACGGTGTCATTTGAGGATGAGCCGTCATGTGCAAGATAAATGAAAATACACATAATTAGCATTATTGATATCAATAAATGCCAAAGGTATGAGGCTTATACAGAACGCATATTTTACAGATGGTTCCATCTTGATATATAGTATTGTCATGTTTTCCACAAATTTCCACTTTGTCTAAAACAATTAGAATCTTAATAGACAGGTTGTTGTTTAGATGCAGTGAAGTAAAATAATAAATCACCCGTATTATTCAGCTGATTCCTTCTTCTGCCACTCGTCAGTGTTGATTCTCAATTGTTGAGTCCTAAGAAGTGTTTGAAGAAATTTAAAATCATATAAATTAATTTGGAAAACCAATTAAGGGTGAACATTTGAAATTAATGCATTTCCTCAATTTCAATATTTAACAATTTCAAAAGAACGTCGAATACATTCGTATTCTTGAATCAAAACACGGCATGCACCGTAGATATATATATATTAACACTCACGCGCACTTTATTTTACATCTATTGCGAAATAAGCGATCAGCCTATATTAATCACTCTTGTTGTCCCGGATGGAAGCGTGCGAGAGGTTTTACTGTAGGAGAAAACCGGAGTACGCGGGGAAAAGCAAGGTGCTTTACCAATGCGCTACCCGCCCATTCAGTGCATCTGAAGTGCCATCCGATGATTTTGATTGCAATTTATTCACGTAAATATAATAAAAAATGACCTTGTTATCGACTTGTTAACAGATTTGTGATTACTGAACTGGAGTACGCCGAGTACATTGTTTTTTATTTTTCACTCCTTTTGCCTATCGTTCAATATATAACATTTGGTATGTTATCGGTTAGATACTTGTATACTTACGAATAGTAATCTATTGTATCCTTTTGCACTCTGGTTTCTTTCATATAATACACCCAGTTTTGAATAAAACTATTGCAAAATAACACATTATATCAGGAACAATGATAAAGAAATAAAATGTCAATTGTTAAATGAACATTTTTTTCAAAGATTTTTTATTTAATATAATACATATACAAAACAAATTCAAAGCCCTTACGCCTTCGCACCTCCTCCTCCTCCTCCTCCTCCTCCTCCTCCTCCTCCTCCTCCTCACAGTCATCATCAGATAGTTAGATACATTCTATTCTGATAATGACCGCACATACTTCTCTGCAACCACCACCACCACCACCACCATTAAACACACCCCACAACCACCCCACACACACACACACACACACACACACACACACACACACACACACACACACACACACACACACACACACACACACACACACACACACACACACACACACACACACACACACACACACACACACACACACACACACACACACACACACACACACACACACACACACACACACACACACACACACACACACACACCACCACCACACACCACACCACACCATTACACACACACACACACACACACACACACATACACACACCACCACACCTCTCTCACACACACACACACACCACTCACACACACACACACACACACACACACCACCACCACCACCACCACATGCCACCACCACACACACACACACACACACACACACACACACACACACACACACACACACACCCTCTCACACTCTCTCACACTCTCTCATCACACACACACACACACCATCACCACCACCATTACATACACACACACACACTACCACCACCACCACCACCACCACCACCTCAAATACACATACACAGCAGCACCACAACGGCCACCAGATCGGGAAAAGCAAAGAGACATGGAAAAGGGGTAGGAAGTTAAGAAAGAGTGGGAATGAGAAATAACACGTGAAGGAAGAGCACTAATTCTAAAAAATAAATAAACACCAACAACCAGCACATGATGAACTGCTCTGTACTGGAACCAGTGAAGGTTTTTGTACGAGGGCTGATTGATAAGTTTTGCTCTTGATATTGAAAAAATTAAGCATGCATGTTTTTCCAACTGCACTATTCCCCGTACCCGAAGACACATTTGGTCATTTGGTCAGGAGTAAACAAGACAAGTGACTTTTGCGAAATGGACAATATGAGGATGATATTATCTATACTGTTGACTACAATGAAATGTATTTAAATGAAAGTTGCTATTCACTTACATCACCTGAAAAGCGATAGGCAATGCATTGTTGCCAGGTCAAAGGTTAAGTAAATGTGAAGAAGTTTCGAGCGATAACACTTAAACCGTTTAAGATATCTTAATGAGACTTGGCGTATACCTTTATCACCTAACGCCGACGTGTAGTATATTGGTATTAGGGCTATTTAGCCATTACTTCAAGGTCAAAAGTCAGAATATTTTTAAGGCATGACCCAACTTTAAACCCTGTTGATCTCCAGATGAAGAGTTCTTGTGCTTTACGTAGGTATTTCAGTAACAATGTAACTATAACAGCAACAAACACATCTTACAATATTGTTAATAGTAACACAATTATATCAATGACTGAGAAGAAGAATTGTCCTATTGAATGCTCATCCTGCTAAAATAGCAACAAATCTATGAATTTGCTTGAAAGTGGGAACTTAGGTTTTTGTTTAATTAAATACATTTCTAGTTTTCAATATCAAATAAATCGAAAGAACAAGAGAACGCCGTGTACATTTTCATTCTTTCATTAAAATGTAGTATTAACGAGATACTATATTTAGGTACCACTGATGAACAATTTGATGATTGTATTTGTAATGCGTTCACGTAGTCGTATTTGAACTTGATATAATATTCGTTTAAAAGATTCGTGATTTTATGGACTTGCACATGCGAAATACCCTACACTGGGAGCAATCACTAAACTGTTCACATGTGTTTCGATAGGGCGTTTAAATCATTAAAATTGAGATACCAGAAGTCAATCATGTCTTAATGAAATATGAAAGTGAATGAAAAACTATCCCAAATAACAAATACGAATAGTTGTTGAATAAAACACCACTGATTGAATTTCGAACGTTTCTCGTTTTGTGCAATATTTAATGTGAAGGCTGGAAGTAAGGACAATTGTCCATATACACTATTATCCTGATGATTCCTGGATAGAATAATTTCTTCATTGTTACAACATATGAGAAATGATGTCCTCATTAATTATTACAAGGGAGACGAAGTCATCCCCATATCACTTTGATAACATTCCTGATGCTGTTCGATCTATGAAGAACTTAGTAAACTTTCTATTCTTTGTATTGCGGGATTATATTCTGGCATGTGTTCTACAGAATCTACAAACGACCTGATAGCCCCTTGATTGTCCCCAACAGTTTGATAACAGATTCCTAGCAGTGTGTGAACTATCCAGTAGCGATGCCCTCCTTGTTCACGATCGCAAATTGCAGTTAGTAAATTCATTAGTTCAATTTCACGTCTCTTCTTGTCACCGAGCTCATGGTAGCACAAGAAGGACAGGAAGGCTGCATAGGGAAGAGGTGGAATAAACAGGCCTGGACGATGCATCTTAAGCTCCAAATGAAGATGAGGCAGGCAGAGCGATTTATCATATTCCTTAAACACCAAAACAGAATAAAAACATTCTTTAAATCGTTGGTGAAATGTGCTAACCTGTCCACTATACCTTTTGTATAGCAGGGGTATATCATGTGCTGCTTTGCTTGTCTCTGATTCTGATTCCGCAGTTCTGTCTGTGGTAGCCATTGACTTACTAATGTAAATTTTACTCGACTGTCTCATATATGTACACATCTGAAGTGCTGTTCTGTAGTTTCCCATGAGGTAGTGGAAGGTTGCTAACGTCAGAACTCCTGGACTGGTACACATCGACGCCTTCGGTGTCAGTAAGTGTCTACATTTCTTCATAGCAACGTACTTGTGTTTATTTCTGATAGTGGCATTATATCGATCATACTGGGCATGCGCAATACAACATAGTATTGATGTCATTGCAAAGTAAGAGATGAATTCATCGGCATCTGTTTGAGAAACATAGAAGCGTTGCAATGTAGAGAACAGTTTTTCTTCACCGTATGTCAAGGGCAATTCGAACACACATTCTCGAAATAAGTCTATATCCCTGATGTAATCTGAGCGTAGACTAGAAATCGGACTTAGGCGTCCTTGAAGCATTCGTCCAATGTAAGGATCGAGTTTTGATTCCACACATAAACACATCCAATTCAGGCCATAAAGATCGACTAGAAAATGTAGCAGTTTTTGACGGCTTTCTCCGTGAATTTTTCTCAAAAACAAGTTGTTGTTTCGGATGAAATAATTAGGACAGTATCCCGCTCTGACCCATGCAATCAAGATAGACAGACAGAACCGAAAACATACAAAGGTATTTTGGTCTACCCATAACGAAGGTGACGAATTTTCGACTGCATAAAATATCACTGTTTTAAAGAAATACGAACAAAGGATATCGGCGTCCCCAACTATGTGTTCAAGTGAATCCTTGATCCGGCTAAGGAAATATTTCAGCAATCCATATACTCTGAACTGTGGATGAGTGAGAGAATGAACCAAGATTTGTTCAGCACTGGTAAACGAAATCCTCCATTGTAGTAGTGTGTCAGTGGAACACTTATCACCGACAGGAACAACATGGCACCCATCCTTAACAATTTGGTCAATCCTGGCCATCCATGGAAACGAGTTCGGCGTATCCATTCATTCGCCGCATTTGGCCAACAGACACACGGAAATGCATTTGAAACATCCAAGCTCTTGGCATAACTCAAGGAAACTACAGTAGCGCATGGCCCATTAGAAACATAGCTGAGGCCTATAACTCTGCTTAATGCCTCTGCTTTCCTCTGTCTATAAATATCACTCGATAAAAACATCGAATTTCCGACAGATACAATGGCGTCTTGAAATATAGAAGTGTATCCTACTTCATCTGCTATTCGTTCTATTTCAAGGGTAACATATCCAGGTCGACAACCCGCTTCTCTCATCAACAGAATAGTTTTCGAAACGTCGTCCTGAGGGATAAGGTGTATTTGATCCAGGTATGTGACCATAGCGGTTTTCATAATATGCATCGCGTCTGAATCAGAGGTATTGAATCTGAATCCATCTCCGACACTTCCACAACTAAACCATTTCAGTAATTTGTCATTTGCATTGCAGATGTAATCACCGAGGCATATCACCTTCCTTCTGTTGTTGACTATTTCTTCGTTACCGTGACAATCATCAAGGATTTGTGCTAATTGTAGTGAAATGTTCTTGTGGTCTACGTTGTACCTTTTGTCTTGCAGCAACTGTAACGAAGTTATCAAATCTTTTCACATTGTGAAGGTTACCGTTATACTTACAAAAATAAACATTTTATCTTAACCAGTTAAGAGACGTTAAGGTGTTTTTAATAGCAATGCAAACTTAGAAATAAAAAAGTGTGATAATATTAGATGATGAACATATTCAATAGGTAGAGAAAATAACTGCGTTCACCCCATTTTCTGTGGTAGGGAAAGAGTGGAAGCCTAAAGTAAACAAAGCATGGATTTTGTTCCGTGATCTGTTCCGTGATAGGGACAGAGTGGGAACCTGAGGTAAATAAATCCCTGATTCTGTTCTATTTTAGGGACAGAGCTGGAACTTGAAGTTATTTGGTCGCACGGATTGAAACCTTATGTTAGCCAATACCAGATTGTTTTCTGTGAGAGGAACAAAGTTTGAACCGTAGGTAAACAAATTTCTCTAAAGGGCTAAATTGGAAAACCAAAAGCAAACTGCTGCTTCTAATTTATACCCTACTGGACAGAAATATCCACACCTCCGGTGAGGGTAAGATATCTCTATTTTAACCTCAACAAGACAGCCTGCACACAGAAGTGACTTTGCGGGTTCGTGCAATTGTTACTGATATCGTTCTTATGACATGTCGGGGTCAATCCCGGTTTCAAGTGCAAAAGACTATACTGATGGTTATAATGTCACAGGTATATGTATTTGCTTATTTATCTTAAGGGGAAACGGGATAGAAAAGGGATCATCCCCGGCCTTGAGGGTAGGACAGACAAAAATACTACCCTTGGAGGGGATTCCTGACAGTTAAACCCTTGGCAAAGTCTCAGAATAGACAGTCAAAAATCTCCTCGGGTAGAGGTTTCTATGCCCATTCCTCAAGCTAGGAAACGACCACATTAGTGTACATGGTCAGGATAGAGCTGGAACCTAAGGTAAACAAATTCTGGTTTCGATTTCGGTGGAAGTCATAAGGGGTATCTACAATCAACAAACACGAGATTCCGTCCGTTGGTAAGAACAAAAATGTTCTGTCAATGGAAACCTGGAAAGGATTCCGTTTAGTGGTATTAACAGTGTGAGCAATTGAGACAAACAAACCCAGTAGTCATATCTCTGAGACATAAAAGAAGACATGTATAATGTATTCTTGAAATAATGGCCAGAATTTAAAAAAAAAAAAAAAAAAAAAACACGGAATGTCAATAGTGTGGGGGACTGGGAAGATAAGGAAACATATTTGATATGCTATTCGTATGGTAAAAAGAAGTCTTTCGCTTATTTTATCTATGCCTGGTGATAAATAAAATATCATCTCCGAGTTTCTTAATGAGACAGAAAATCGAGCTCTCTCCGAAAACCCGACTTCCCGTTAAATCAAAGTGTCACATGATCATATGGCAGACAAACACATAATGTTTTCACACATGTTATGTATTACTTACCCGAGTTAAAACATAGTTAGTTAACGGGCAACGTTCTCCATATTTGATGTGTTCAAAGTTCAACTTGCTGGTCTCATATAATGTGTCGGGGCTACCTGCCTTTGCCATCATCAACTCAAACACAACATCAACAGTTGCACAACTCTATCTATACTGAAGTCCATTCAACACCCAAATAATGTATTCTCCCATGTGTAACAGACTCCAATGTTGTACGTCGTATAGTTTGTCACTCTATAGCGTTATCAGAAACAAGTAAATCCACCATTCTATCTACTGCAGTCAGTACTGATTATGCTCATGATTTCTAATATCAAGATTCAAAGATGGGAGATTATCTGTAAACGGTTCTCCTTCTGATTCTAATGTTTGTGTACGGAAGTATTCGCTATGACTGACTTTACAGTGCGTTAAGTTAGACGGAAGTTTCTGTCTCTACAGTCCACCTGCTAGTGTATCGTTATAGACAGAATATTTGTAGTCCAGCTCGCGTTGTCAGAAAAAGAGGCCCATCTCTTCATAACACATGCACGAGTTACCAGCGATAAAAATCCATGATTGCCAGTCTTTCACGCTTATATGTTATCATCTGTCTCTTAGCAATTTCCATTGATATGACAACAAAGCAAAATAATCCTCCTAACATTTCATAAGCTGTCCTTCTCACTCGACTGACACAGAAACACGAATTCAGAAACTCGGGATATGTGTGAGGTAAGTAGAGCGAAACGAAACCAGTAACATGAGAAATAAGAGCACTCTTTAACTATATTCACGGTGAAGTTGTTACGTCCAACACTGGTATTCAATTATCAAATTTCTTATACAGTGCTCTTAAATTAGTAAAAGAATAGACATAAAAAACACTAAAACGAATGTACTTTTCTTTCTGATATAGTTTGTAATTTAGTGAGATAAGTAAGCATTAAGATAATCGAATTGTTTCCACATATTTCATTATTCAATGTCTCTGGGACAATATTAAATATGAAACAGCAAATTCCTTTCTAAAATACGTTATTTCTATACGTAGATACAGTCGTTACCCATTTGCACTTGAATAAGTAAAATGTGTTAAGGAAGACCACAGCAAAATGATTAATCTGTATACTTTATAGTTTATGACTGCTCTCACTTTGTGGTTGCATATACATTGATGCTATGTATTCAAATTATGAGTTATTTCCTATTGTTTGGGCACCCACCTAATAAATGGCTGAAGCATAATATCCTACAGGGGCCGGAAGTAGACATGTTGCACTTCAGCAGTAGACAATATGTTTTTTCCTTTATTACGTTTCTGTAATATGTGACAACACCATCTATATAAAGAGGGAGAAGGAGATGGTGTGTGTGTTATCTTTGCCTATTGTTCTCGCTCAGTAATTTTTCTGTGAATATCGACATCTAACTCACTGGTCGGATGGCGCAGTGTTGATACATTCGCCTCTCGCATAGTCGACCATAGATTCCCCAATCGAACTTTAAAAGGAAACGGACAATAATTTTCCTTGGGTTTTCCAGTTTCCTCAAACAGTCAATCCTCACGTGTGGTTCAATTAGGGCCTATTACAGAGACAAATATAAGCTGTTGATTATGACAAGAAAATTGCAAAGCTAAAATACCATTGAAAATACTAGTTTAGGGGAGATACACTTGATTAAATTTTTATATCACAATTACAGCTCTACCCAAAACGCCCAATAAGATTAGCTCCATCTTATTTGAGTTCCTATGAAACAGTAAAGTAAATAAGATTAAGAGAGAAACTGTTGTTCAAGATTTCATAAATAGGGGATTGAAATATATTGATATAAGTCCTTTTGCAAATGAGTTAAAACTAAGTGGGGTTAGAAGACTATTTCATATACCAGGCAAGTGTTTTTTAGTTTTAAATAGTACAGTAAACACTGATGTGTTGCTATTTTACCATAGGAATTAAACTCATAGTTTTTTGAAAGACGTGTTTTAGCTAGGCATAAATTACAGATTATAGAAACCACTATTGATAAAGAAAAATCAGTATTACAAACACCTAATTGATTCAGTAGGAGTATTACTCTATTAGACAAACCAGTCAATCAGTGGTATAGAAAAGAAGTAACAACTGTAGTGAAATTGTTAGAGTCTGATAACGTTGTATCGTTTTTATGTTTTGAAGATTTTGTAAAAGCATATAACAACTAATTTCCATAAAAATATCAAGGGTTAGTGTCTTCTGTTAAGAAATTGATTTCCGATCGTTACTATTAGAGAATACTGTGGTGTAGCCCATAATACCTTTCTATATTCAGACATTTTTGAGAAATCAGAAAAGGTTTTTAACTTTAAAAAATACAAAAATGTAACTCGGGCAACGCAAACTGGTAGAGAAAAATTGGGGGAGCTATCTGTATTAACCAACAAAGCCTGTGAAGCTAACTATAAATTGTCATTTAAAGTAACAAATATACTAACATTTAATGGCTGTGATACAGTATTACTCATAACATTCTAAATACCAACTCCAGGCTGTTTAAAGCAAAGTTAGTTATCAGTCCTGTATACAACCTATGTTACTCTGAAACACTTACAGATGCATTGGATAGACCGTGTTCTTTCAGCAATCTGTTCTGTTTGGAATTACTAACTATAATATCCTTAGTCTTCGAGTCAATAATGAAATAATTTTGATCATTAAACACTACATTTACAAAACAGGACATTTACACAGTTTCATTATCATCAATATGTTTGTTAAAACTATAGAAAGTAATTATTCTGTAAAAAAATATATTTCAAACAGCAAAAGCAGCACGTTAATAGCAAAATTTACGAATGATGGGAAAAATGTGAAAATCCTATCAAAACTAAAATCAAATTCTGACTTTATGCAGACAATCATATTTCTAATACTAATGGTTGTTTCTATTGTAGCTGTATTCATTGTTTTCTCGCTAATGTGTATCTAACACATCAATTTGTAGGACTGTTCAGCCCTTGTTAAAATAATTGATACCATACATGACTCGAGGCTCGGAATGCTTTTTTGATTTCTCATTTATGTACGGCAGAGGTAATATATTCTTATTCGCATATAACATTTATCTAAGGTCAGATTTGGTGACCAGGCCCCAGTTGTTCAAAGACTGGTTAGAGATAACCATTGGTTTGTGGATTTTTTAATTGTGAGAAAACAAAATTGCTTGCACTCTTAAAATATTCACTGCTATGAATTAATTGAGAAAGGTCAAATTTACGTTTTATGTGTTATGTCTGCTTTTTAAGACTCTGTTTGTTCAGTGGGAACAATTCGAGTTTTCACTAACCACTGGTTAACATGAACTAATCTTTAAGCAACCGGAGTCAAAAAGTCAGTGTAGTCATGGCTTTGCTTTTCTGTTAGTGTTTAGTGTTATAAAGAGATGGTCGATGCACTGTTAACAAACAAAACCTTGTAATAGTTTTGTACGAATTTTCGTGACACGGAATAAACTGCATTAGTCTGATAAGCAGTGTAAAGTATAATAAGACATTCCATGTATACCCATTTGTCTAGTTTAGAAGGGAAAGACAATTAGAATCCCAACATGCGTAAGTATCTTTTTTATTTTTTTTAAATATCGTTTAATTATGAGGACTTTTCCCCCCTTTTTGTGGTCAGTAATATTTGTTTTTGTCTTATATTCACGTAAGAGATCAGGACACAGATACATATATATACGTTTGTTGTTAGGAAAAAGATATCGATGTTTTTAAATCTGAGGTCAGGATAAAGATATTTCTATCATGTAACTGGCACTGTCATTGTCGGAATACACCTGTCAGATATAATTTTGCTGTATTCGGCAATGACGGAAAACAGCTGTATTTTAGCATGTGTGGTAATTTGACAGATTTATTTTTTCTGAATTCACTTAAATATTACGTATAGAAATATGTATATTCCTGTTGAAATAAGAGATTTTCCTTGTTGTAATTAATTAGTTTATTTACGAAAATTAATAAAATCGCTGTCATATCTGTTCAAACTTTCAAACTACATTTCAGGGCGGAGCAATTATTTTGGCGAATGTCTTCAGTCAAAAATCAGCGTTAATGATAGAAAAAAGGATTAAACAACTAAACTGCTGACGTTTTCAATCAATGCTGCAGGGAAAACGTTATACATGGTCAGTGTCTTAAAATATAAGTTGTATTTTGGCGAGTGAGGAGGAAGACAAAAGTGATACTCTCCACTTATGTCTTTCTCCACCCTCTCCTCTCCAAAATACAGCTTATATTTTGAGACACTGACCATGTATTCTAAACACACACACACCCACACACACACACACACACACACACACACATATATATATATATATATATATATATTCTTGGTCAGGATTAAGATATCAATATCTAAGTCTGTGGTGAGAATTTCCATTTGTTCCATAAAAGTTCCTTATCATTTCTATGACATTCTATTTTCGTAAACAGGGTAGAAAGCAATTACTGTTAATATGTATCGACTAAGATCGGATTTCACGATCTTTCAATATGCCCTTTTAGGATCCCATTCCCACCATAATGCGCTCATGATTGCGTACTTAAAATTAATTCCCTTTCAGCGTCAGAGTTTGGCTTCCATGTTATAGACTACGTCATATTTGCTGGAATGATATCATTTTCCATAGGGATAGGTGAGTTGCGATAGCCTCGTTCTCGAAAAGATTATTATCTATGGATATCAAGCATTCTTTTAATGAAACCATGTTTGCATTTTTTCCTTTTTTATCGTAAGTGATATTTCACTTTCCTAGTATGTTGAGATCATTTGTCCGATCAGTATTCAATGGTTTTGGGAATAAGTTTGATGACGTGTTTTATGGAATCAATGTGTACAGTCAATATGTGTTGTTGAATCCCATAAGAAAAAATATCTAAAATCTTATGTTGTCTATGGTCAGGATACGGTTATATATATAGTATGCAAGATAAGATATATTTTTGTTTTTTTGTTTTTTATTAAATTCTGAATTGTTGACGTGTTGCTATTTTCTTGTTGTTTTTTAATTGAATTTGAATTTGGAATATTATATTGTTGACATATTGTCATTTTCTTGTTTTTAATTAACATTTGAAGTTTGATATTACTCACATGTTTCTATTTTCTTTGTTGTCTTTGAATGCTTTAACATTAAGTAAGTGAAGACAACACATGAATAAAATTATTGATCAAATTCCAATAAAGTAAGATCGGCACATTTATACACATTGATTAAACATGTAAACACTGTTATTTATGTATTACATTCCCACCATAAAACCTTGTATATTTCAAAAATGTATAACTTCTTTATCGTTGCATGCCTTTATATGCTAGGAATTGTACATTTATATACTACTGTAGGTGTGTATTCCGCCTGTTCCGGTGGAGGACAAAAGACAACCCTGGAGTATCTGGTTGGGAATCGACGGCTGAAGATGTTACCGGTCGCGTTCTCACTCGTAGTATCCTTTGAGTCCTCTATTCTGGTTCTGGGTTTCCCCGCAGAAATTTATATTTATGGCGGTGATCTTATTTGGGCCAGTGTGGGGTTGATGATAACCATGCTGTTTGCCACACGAGTAGCAGTTCCATTATTTCATCCTCTCAAGCTCACGAGTGTATTTGAGGTAATGTAACCAAGAATAAATAAACAGTAAATAGTGTATTAATAATTTAATAAACAAATTATTTTATCCGTTCCAAATGAAAAAACATCCACGAATATTGACGACCAAAAAATGTACCCCTAAGTTGGCTAGTTCTAGATATTATATATCAAATTAGGCTTCGGACAATACATGGAAATAATCTGTTATATCTAACTTTAAACTCACTTAACAAGACAAAACGACATGCGTTGGCAGTGACCATAATTGAAGCTATTCCGCCTCTTTAACAATATATCGATTCTCTTACACCTTGACAAAAAGTCGTTTATTCACATTGCAGGTAATAGCCAAATCCATAATAGGAATTCTGACGACAGAAATGATATATCTTTTGTTAACTCCGATCAGCAGTTTTTTGAAAAAAATGACGTCGTGTCATGTTGGTTACTTGAGCATTGTTGACTGCTTTGTTATCTCCCTTTGATATGAAACATACCAAACGACTTTTCGTATTATCTCATGAGAAATTCTTATTAATTAAAACTTTAGAACGCGATTCAATTTTCATTTGTACCGTGATTCATGAGTAATGTTCAAATTATAATCCTCGAGAATTTGTTAATAGGTTTATACGGAAGAAAATATTGGTGACTTCTACAATATATGCCCTTTAGTGATATTGACAAAAGCAATAAAAAAATATGTATAGCTACTCTTCTGAATCTACAACGCGTTGACCCCCTAGCATCATCTCCGTGTATTTGGGAGTCAACAGAACAATGTACCACTTATCTATCTTTTATTCAATATGTATTTGGAAAATAAACAGATTAATAATCTAAAGCGAATTTGAAATAATATGCACGTGCACGGTGGTTTTTTTTTATGATTTATTTCATCTTCGTGGTAGTCATGTGAAATAATTAATTTTGACATTTCACTCGCATAAAATCTAGACCACAAGCTATCATAGTATATCTGTTTATGTTTCAGTATTTCGAACTGCGATATAAAAGCAAAACACCACGCACACTAGGTACTGTTATTGGAATGTTGTATTACGTGAGTAAAATTCATATTTCTAGTACTTCCTTAAACTCTTCAATGTTTTTTTGTAACACTGTGCATATTTTTATATCGAATACGTTCACAAGAAGATACTTTCCAGCATTTTTTTTATTATTTCATTTATGTTTGAAAAACCATTTCGTGACTTTGCATGCTTTGGTATTGTCTTCATTGTTTACTGATATCGTGGATTATTGACCAAGAAAGACTTCATATGTACTTTGTGTAAAGGTGTCGTGTCATTGTGTTCATTACAGGGATGTACTGTCTATAAGTTTTCTTACTATTGATGTAAGGCAGGTAATCAATAGGATTATTGCTACTTCAGCACAGATCACATGGTATCAGAACTACTTATGAAATATTCATAAGATAACGCTAATATGTATGTTAATGGCCGTAACAAATATGAAACAACTGGTCTAAATACAACTTTAATAGATTAGATGACCTGATAAGACAGGGACATTGTGCAAGTTTTATTGACTGAAATATACGCTATTTAGGTTCCAAGCCAAGCCTTCTTTAACAAACCTTTAGTAAATATTTGATATATATATTAAATATTATTAAGTAATTGAAGATGAGTTAAGCTTGATCCAAACCAATATTACTAGAATGTACTATTTTTCACTATCATGGATATTTACAATATTTCTGTATGTATGTTGCACGACGCTTTTTGGTAGCTGAATAAATGCTGTAACTAATATACTGATAACCTCAGCTCTTATTTACGTGAGCCGAGGACGGAGAGATAGTACGATGATTGTGTACATTTTCCTATTATATTAATTAAAATGAATTGAAATTATAGTCTATAAATAGAAACAGGCTAAAACGCAGCTGTTTTTATTTCTTTTACATTTTTATTATTTTTTTTACAGAAATAAAATATAAATATCTATTTCCGGCTAGTTTGTAATAATAATAAACATAGCACAATGATACTATGACAAAGCACCACACTGCGTATATCATAATGAATTATCCACGTTAATACTCATTTCATATGATATTATACACATTTATACTGCATATAGTGATAATATATGATAAGGTATAACACACTGATGTAGGATTAGAGATAATTATATATTGTAGAAAATAAAAGAATATAATCTACTAATATACACAAGGTAATACAAATATGACATGACGATGCATCACCTCAAATTATAATATTTTATAATTTAGTATCAAGAACCGTAATAAAACTATATAAATAAAAATAATATATCGTCTTTTTGTACCTGAGGTACTCCAGGCTATGTTACGATTCATCTTAAGTAATGGCACGGTTCAAAATAGACACATGTCCAAGACGTACTTCTAAACTTATATGTAGATTATATCTAATGGTGTCATCAGTTATTACAAATATATTCTACATGTGTGTCTAATATTTTAGTATCTTTCACGAGTACGCATCATGAGTCAAGGATACAAAAAAAATTACATTGATTAGAATATGTAAATCCAAAATTAGTTTTCAATGTAAATTCAATGTTATTTATTCATGTCACTAAAAGTCTAAATTTGCGTATAACGTTCAAAGAACGTTTAATACGTGACAAGTTACTACGCAGCTGAAAGTATGGTTATCGCTTTTAATGACAATAATCCCTTTGAAATGTTTAACGTGTTAGCTCCACATTCGTTTACCATGCAACTGAAGGTCGTGTCATATGTAACCAAACCCTTCAGTTGTCAGGTTTTGTGTCTTTTTGTAATGGGCTTAATTATTTATCAATTTAATCGGATAATTTGTGTTCTCGATTTTCATTGGCGTAAGATTGCAAAAGATCTTTTTCATATCAATGAGTATCAAAGCAATAAATCGAAATTACGGTATTTATTAAACTATGAGGCTAGTACATCTTACCATCTAGATTTTAACAATTCATTCGATCTTATTGGATTTTCCACAGTCGCCTCCTTGGCTTCAGAATTGATCCCCTCAGCATCACGGACGCGTCCTAGAAGTATGAAACACGAGTATGATGCAGTTAAATTGATAGTTTAGTTCTACTCTGCCTGATTCTAAATTTGTATTAAGTGGTGCTAGTTAAGTGTGTGTCCTTTATATAACAATAACCCTTGAATATGCCTCTACCTATCGGGTCCGCAGTCATAGACCGCAGAGGATATCATGCTGTTAAATTGAGTCTGACGTTGATATGATATTTTCATATATTTAACAATTACAGGCAACATTGCTGTGTATGAGGGCTGATTGATAAGTTATGAGCTTCACATTTAAGGATTTGACTTTTGGTGGACATATTGCATTATTTTTCAATATAATCCCATTCACTATCTATAGACTTTTCAAGCGATGTTTAAGGACCTCAATACCACTTTTAGAGAAGTATTTTTCTTGGCCGTTTTGAAAGGCATCCACTGCATGAATGACGGTATCACCTGACCGATTGTTTGTACTAGGAATGGCATTTCTTTTCAATTTTGGAAATAGATGAAAGTCTGTTGGAGCAAGATCAGGCGAAAAAGGCGGATGCTCAATCAAATCAATTCAAAACCACAATCGTTAAAGGCCGTAATGAGAATGATAGACATGTGAACAGGCGCATTGTCCTGGTTGAACAACACACCTTTATTGAGTTTTCCGCGGCACTTGAGTTAAATGTTTTCTCTTAACTATAATAATGATATAATAGTTAATAGTTGATGCAAAATACGTGGCGTTGGTTGTTTGTCCCTTCTGAAGATAATCTTCCATCAGAATACTGTCAATATACCTGAAAAATGAGGTCATAACCTTCAAGGATGGGGGTCTAGGCTCTACTTACCACTCTCGATTTCCGCCACCTAACTTCTCACTGTAGCATATGAAGGGGCATCATTCCTTAGTGTAGCTACCGTATCAGAATGGATATTCTTAGGTGCTAGACCTTTTATGCAAATATTGAATCACTGCGGTTCCAGTGATTGTTTTTCCATTTCGCAAAAGCCACTTGCCTTGTTTAATTTAGAGTGCTACCTTGTCGCCATAAACTAGTCATATGACACCAGTCTTCGGGTACACAGACTTGGATAGTCGGGGAAAAGTAGAGCTGAAGAAAGGACATCCCTGCTTCATCAATCAGCCCTCGTATCATTAAGGATCACGTTATCACCCTGGGATGCATCAGTACAAAGTATGGCTTGAGCTTTCTGTAAAATATTGATAGTCCTGTATTCGTACCTTCACTAATTACCTATCATAATCAGACGAGAGATTGAGGGAAAGCTCATTAACTCCATAAGATTTCCACAAACACCAGCCAATGAATTTAATTCTTTCTTCGAATCTTGGAATAATGTACCCAGGTAAACAAAAAAGTTATAAATAGCTGAATAATGTTCAACACGTATGTAGATATTCTTGCATTTAAGTACTATGTTTGAGGAACATATGAAACAGACATTTAATCAAAATTACACCTCTGTGATATTTAGAACAAATACTTTTACGGATAATCTTGAATAACTTCGCCTGCTTTTGTTGTAGATATTTTACATGGGGATTGTTCTTTATGGCCCAGCTATAGCTTTAGAAGCAGGTCAGTTCATTAGAAATGAAAATAACAGAAAAAGTGTGTCACATACTTTATACGTACTAAAATGAATAATCAGAAACAAAATTTCCCTTCTTAACATTTTGACCAACAAGGGATCCTTTCCACTAGGTTGTATAATAACGGTTATGCTTAAATGTCTTCATTGTAATTTTTGTTCAATTTATTCATACCTAGATTGTATAGTATCATCATTGTCGTTGATAAAGAAGAAGAACGCAGTTACCCTTCTGGACTACATGGTCTTTTTCTTTTTGCATTAATCAAAAGTCACTGTTGGATTTTCCTTTTGCTCATATTTTGCCACCAATCTATCAATTTTAAGATCGATTTAAGATTGGTTTTAGTTGTTGTTATATTATTTCCTTTTTGATATAAGGTTTTACATAATAATGACATTTATTTGTATTCAGTGACAGATTTTCCATTCTGGGCTTCTGTATTCACCGTAGCAGGGACAGCCATCATTTACACCTCTATAGTAAGTTTGTTGTCATTATAAAATAGTCATCACATAAAATTTCAATCAGCGTATTAAATCGTTAACGTTTAAATTAATAACTCATAATACATACCCATGTATGACTTGGCTAGGATGTCAACTTACGTAAGTCAATTGTGTATAACCAGCTCAGTGACTGTCAACAGAACACTTTGGATAAGTTAAGTAATTTGAAATTGCATTCCCTTGTAGAAATTGCATTCCCTTGTAACATGATGAAAATAGTTGAAAATTTTCCTTAAAAGCGTTGAACTGTTTTGGGCGGTATCCTTGAGCACTGAATGTCAGCAGAAAAAATAAACAAATTCAATATGAACCACAAACGTCTATTACATGGTATACACCAGGACAGGGCGTATCAAAGGCGGTTGTTTCGACAGACGTACTACAATATCTCAATATTTCTCCGTAAGATGATATCTCAAGACGGTTGTTTGGACAGACGTACTCCGATGTCTCAATATGTCTCTAACGTGGATTACTCAAGGCGGTCGTGTGGACAGACGTACTCCAATGTCTCAATATATCTCTGACGTGGATGACTCAAGGCGGTCGTGTGGACAGACGTACTCCAATGTCTCAATATATCTCTGACGTGGATGACTCAAGGCGGTCGTGTGGACAGACGTACTCCAATGTCTCAATATATCTCTGACGTGGATGACTCAAGGCGGTCGTGTGGACAGACGTATTCCAATGTCTCAATATATCTCTGTATGTGGAAGATTTAAGGCGGTTCGTGTGGACAGACGTTCACCAATGTCTCAATATATCTCTGACGTGGATGACTCAAGGCGGTCGTGTGGACTGATTTACTACAACGTCTCAATATATACGTTTGTACGGAGGAAAATTAAGGCGGTTTTTGTTGAACAGATTTATCATTTTGTTCTGTTTTATTTCTGTACAGGGCGGCCTGAAAGCGGTCGTGTGGACAGATGTTTTACAATGCCTCATTATGACAATTGGGATGATTGTTGTAATCGTCAAGGTATCTATTGTGACTGATACAGAGTTGATATGTGGTGTATACATATATAAAACAGAGTAAACAGACATCAGAAATATCAACTAGCTTTTGATAAAAATGAACAATCTTATATCGATACCGTATGGATGTTCTTCCAAAATGTTGTGATCGCAATTTCCGAGCTAAAGCTTCATATAGCTGATATACGTGATCAAACTATGCGCACATTGTTTTCCAATATGGCGGGCAGCAAGGAATAACAACAATAGACATGAAAATACATATACAAATAATTTGTACTATTTTCCTCTATGTAGAGCCAGTTTAGGTTTGGTACTATGTTATATTTCTGCCATTCACTTTAAAAGAAGACCCCGAACAATTTCCATCTCAAGTACAATACAGAATGCATAAAGAGAGCAAAGAAGTAACCAAACCAAAATGTACCATATTATTGTCTTTGTGTGATATGAAGCTGGACGTGTGTGATAATCGTTAGTTAGCATGTTGGTTCTTTTGTTGTATACCTTGTTCTCATTTGACAACATGACATTACTTACTAGGATTGACCAAGATTTAACTATGCTGTTGCCTTGGTTAAGCAGAAGACGCTTACTCTTCCGGCACGCTTTATTTCATTCTCCCTGTATTTTTCATGTGTCGCCTTGTAATCTTTTTCTGTTGTTTTTATTTTATTCCTAGTTTTATTGCATTCGTGCTTGGAATATGATTCTGTTCATATGTTGGTATTTTCTGTTTGTTTTCTTACAAGTGCTTCATTTTGTTAAAGGGCACCATGGATGTAGGAGACTTCGGAAAGGTCTTACAAATCAATTACGATAACCTCCGAATCAATTTCTTTAAGTAAGTATGTAACGGCAAAAAGTACTTTATGAATATAAAGACATTTTAAACTAAAACAATAAACACGGTACACTCATCATTGCTCGGAAAGCTACACAAGCGAAAACTACATCATTAGGGATCAAAATATTGGCTGAAGTGTCGACCCAAACAAATCATGTAAAGATGTCAAATCGATGTACAATTACGATATGATTTTAAACAAAACCTGAGATATTGTTTTAAGTAGACAAGTATAATTCAAACTGGTGTCACAAGAATTGAAACATAGTATTTAAATAGGTTTTTAGAGAAAATATATCGGAATCCGAAAGGAAATTGTTCACAACTTTTCGGTGTACATTTATCAGAAAAAAGACTGACAAGAAATATATGTTCTGGGGTGCATCGTGCATACAAATATAATAAAATCGATTGATATCAGCCAAGTAGTGTGGCCATACGGTACAATCCTATACTGACCTAGATAAATAGATAATTGATGAGTCATGACAATACAAGATGGAAGTGTATGTGATATAATTTCTACTTTTTGTGAATTTTAGTTTTGATCCTGACCCGACGGTCCGTCACACATTTTGGCCTCTCTTTGTGGGATCAATCATTGGGTATATGGGAGTGGCCTTCAATCAGGCAACGGTGCAGCGCATCAGTTCTGTCAACACATTTTCTGAAGCGAAAAAGTAAGAACTTTTCTCGAGCCTAATAATGAACAGATAGAGTCGTGGACATACAACTTATTATCTATCTGTCATTAGTTTTTTGCATTTGGTTTAAATTGGCAAATTCGACCTGTGCCCTAGGATACATATAAAACGTACATCATCGGGTACATGTAGAATATACATCCTAGGTTACTTATAGAATGTACATCCTCGGGTACATATAAAATGAACATCCTCACGTAC
Organism: Ylistrum balloti; assembly: GCF_031769215.1. Classification (NCBI taxonomy): domain Eukaryota; kingdom Metazoa; phylum Mollusca; class Bivalvia; order Pectinida; family Pectinidae; genus Ylistrum; species Ylistrum balloti. The sequence continues at coordinate 536,303 of NW_026781869.1, read as the reverse complement.
ATATAAAATGTACATCCCCAGGTACATATAAAATGTACATCCTCGGGTACATATAAAATACACATCCTCAGGTACATATAAAATACACATCCTCAGGTACATATAAAATATACATCCTCAGGTACATATAAAATATACATCCTCAGGTACATATAAAATATACATCCTCAGGTACATATAAAATACACATCCTCAGGTACATATAAAATATACATCCTCAGGTACATATAAAATATACATCCTCAGGTACATATAAAATATACATCCTCAGGTGCATATAAAATGTACATCCCCAGGTACATATAAAATATACATCCTCAGGTACATATAAAATATACATCCTCAGGTGCATATAAAATGTACATCCCCAGGTACATATAAAATATACATCCTCAGGTACATATAAAATGTACATCCTCGGGTACATATAAAATATACATCCTCAGGTACATATAAAATATACATCCTCAGGTACATATAAAATATACATCCTCAGGTGCATATAAAATGTAAATCCTCAGGTACAAATGTTATGTAACATGTGGCCAATCTGGAATTGATATCTCATTTAAAACACGTCTTGCCAACTATCTTTTTCCTTCATAATTATAAGGAGTTGATATAATTAGAGTACACAATTATTTATCTACACAGAAAACTGTAATCAGAGTTCATATTGATTTATCTATTTAACAGGATGATATAATCAGAGGACACAATGATGTATCTATATAACAGGATGATATAATCAGAGGACACAATGATGTATTTATATAACAGGATGATATAATCAGAGGACACAATGATGTATCTATTTAACAGGATGATATAATCAGAGGACACAATGATGTATTTATATAACAGCAAGATTTAATCAGAGGACTCAAAATGTATTTATATAAGAACATGCCATAATCAGATATAGAATATACATCCTCGGGAACATATAGAATGTACATCCTTGGGTACATATAGAATGTACACATCCGCAGGTACATTTAAAATACACATCCTCGGGTACATATAAAATGTACATCCTCGGATACATATAGAATATACATTCTCGGGAACATATAGAATGTACATCCTCGGGTACATATAGAATGTACATCCCCGGGTACATATAAAATACACATCCTCAGGTACATATGAAATGTAAATCCTCAGGTACAGAATGATGTATCTATATAACAGGATGATATAATCAGAGGACACAATGATGTATCTATTTAACAGGATGATATAATCAGAGAACACAATGCTGTATCTATATAACAGGATGATATAATCAGAGAACACAGTAATGTATCTATATAACAGCATGATATAATCAGATGACACAGTGTTTTTCCTATGCCACAGGATGTCTTCATGAGATGACACATTGACTCAATATCCCCGTCCAGATTCATATAACAGTGTGATAAATGTTGATTGAAAATTCATTAGATTTGCAAATTGGCGATCTAAAGATAAACATCAGACAGCATGAATAGATAAGAAGTTATATATACATTTTCAGTCTTTATTGCATAGGGCAAGTACATCCATTTTAAAGATATATCATGTATATATATTTCATAAAGATTTCTTTTATATTCTATTGTTCATCATACGTACATGTTCTAAATCTTGTTGCTATCCAATCTGTTATCTCTGTGACTCTCCTGAATGAAATTCATGTCGCCTTCGAATAAATGCACGTTTATCATAGAGCTTTTGTGTATTTATAGGACGGCTACAGGCTATGTCTCTATCTTTAGCTGTATGTAAGATAGATGACTTCGACCAAGTTGTCACGATTGACAAATGTTGAAAAAAAGTAATCAGATGATTTTTTCTTTCTCTGTGGTACTGAAATAGTTTTATATATCTATAATTATGTTAGAATTAATATCTTCGCTTATTTAACGGAAGGTTTTATCTTTGTTATGAATGCAACTGGGATTTTTTACCTTTTCCAGAATTTTATGGTTATCTGGACCAGTATTCCTCATATTTGGTATTATCGTAAACATTGAGGGACTTGTGATGTTTGCGTACTTCAACATAGTAGGATGTGATCCTGTAGAGGCTGGAATTATCAGGAATGCCAACCAGGTAAATTTCTTTCTTCTATAATTGATAAGATACAAAAAATAAAATAAATATAGGTTTTGGTGGAGTGCATTGCTTTAGATTCGAAACTACCTATTACCTTAGACTATAGTTAGAATATTGTACAAAAGACACACAAGTGATGACACCATTTCATAATTTAGACTGAGATAAAGTCAAACAAAGAATTAAACTACAGCTGTAAGCTGTTTTGTCCTTCTAGGATTCGTCAGTGATGCTAAGGGCCGAATATTTGAAGCCTAGGAGGCAACCAAATCCAAAGAAATCAAAAGTCAAAATCAAGATGCGTGTATGAGGGTGTTCTCTGAATAGTTAAATTACATTTGGTGATAGAGATTGTGTATAAGCTACAATAAAAAAAATCAATAGAATGCCAACATAATCATAATTCAAACATAAAAATTATAAAACTATGGCAAAAGAAAGATTTACACGGAGACTCCTGAAAAAGTTATAGGAGAATGAGTCCAGGTGTTTCGGAAGAATAAGCGTCTTCTGTTTCACCCGCCATGTAAACCTTGGTCAATTCCAGTTAAGTGATGTCACGTTCGCAAATGAGAACAAGGTATACAACAACGAAACGAACAGGCAAACTAACGAGTATCAAGTATGTCCAACTTCATGTCACACAAAGAAATTACGACCATAAAATGTAACGGTAGATCATTTCAAAGTTTTGATTTAGTTTTGTCTTATATCAGTTACTACCATATATGGTGGTGAGATTATTCCATGGAGTTCCTGGACTCGCTGGACTGTTTCTTGCTTCTTTGTTCAGTGCCTCTTTAAGGTAAAATTGCTTCATCAAAGTATTGAATAGCGTACATCAAAACCTATTATTTTCCGTAAATCTTATTCAGAATTATTACTGAAAGATATTTTAAAACTTTTGAGAATGTTAAGAATCAATACAAACAAATAGAAGTCTTATAATTAAAACCTGTTTTTATGTATCTTATTTCGCCTCTTACAGTACCATTTCATCAGGACTAAGTTGTTTGAGCGCTCAGACAGTTGAAGATTTCATCAAACCCCGGTATAAGCATTTGTCCGACGGGAAAGCCACAGCCATCGCAAAGCTATCAGGTATGGAGTTTCCTAATTCTATGTGTTTTCTTGGACATTGTCTTTATCAAGTACATCATTTTGACGAAGTTGTTGTTTGATTTTTATATAAAATTGATGTCGTTCAGTAACGAAATAATCATACATTTTAGTTATAATCTATGGAGGGCTTTCTATAACAATCACGGCGTTGACAGCCAGTGTATCGGGATCACTAAGTCAGGTGAGTGCGTAGTTATATATTGAATGATAACTTACCAATGTCTACAGTCATCTTTATTATCAGAATATAGAGCAAGGTCTAACAAGTGTACTTATACGTAAAATAGACATGTGTATAAATGTCCTACCCCTATCTCCATTAACAGATGTCTTCACGGCATACATTATATCAATTACTGCATTTGCGCTAAACACGAAGTTACGCCTTTAACTAATGTCATCTTGATATTTGTGCGTGAGAATTGCTGTCTGTTTCTTGATACCACATAACCATGTTTTCTCATCAAGTATTTCACATTTACTATTGAAATAAGCACAATGAAAAAGTCATACAACTTGAATTATGATATCTAATTGTAATTCATCACATACATTTCACAAATCATATGGAGCTGTCGGTGACTGAAATTAGTGTCACGTTCTCAAAGTGAGAGCAAAGCTAAAGTTTCACCCATTAATCGTACAGTTTAACATGGAAAGACATGGACATTCAAACGGTATATATTCCTTTCATATGCTTTGAAATCATTATTCAATTCTTTGTGGCATTTGTTTATATACTTTGGGGAAACAATTGATTAGCTGATTACGATATCAACGTCCAAGATGTAAGATATAATAGCTTCAACTATTTTACAGTACTTGCAATACAAGTTTTAAGCTTATATCGATCACTCTTGTTGGCTTGCTCGAAAGTGCGCAAGTCTTAATATAGGAGGAAACCGGAGTACCTGTGGATAACCCACGTGGTCGGGTAGGTGACACCATACCTTTTCACGTCAGTACCCGGGGATAACCTACGTGGTCGGGTAGGTGACACCATACCTTTTCACGTCTTCTAGGTGGAAAGCGGATGTATTACAACACTTCGCCAACCGACCAATCAAAGATCAATTCATTTTCCTTTTTAAATATCTATTGGACATTTATAAAACTGATAATTCTTATTGTACATGCTGCCATTCATATTCCAACGAAATAACAATCCAAGGATATATTTCCTTTTTCCTCAGATAAGCGGTTCATTCCTCACCTGTTTTGCCGGGCCACTTTCTGGCATGTTTCTCTTGAGTATATTTTGCCCGTGGGCTACTAAAAAGGTAGGATTAAAATCATTTTCGGCACAATACATAAATATTGGCAATGTTATCTTAAGCTGATTTCAGTTTAATCAATTCAATTGGTAAATGTATTCACTGTCAACTACTATGAACTTTTTATTTTTTATTTCTCTTTGACCAATTGTCCTCGGTAACCTCCTAAATTTGCGCGATTTACCAAATGTAGAACCTTTGCAACGGCATGATGTAGTTTACTTCATGATTTGGTTCTACTGTATCTATTCTATGGGTTTTATCTAATTGCATGTGTTTAAAACAATGGCTCTAACATAAATCTTGTTGTTTGAATTTGTTTTCCTTTGTGCAGTCCATTGAGGTTAATAATACGATAAGCCTTGTTGATAGAATTTAAGCTATTTAAGCATTCCATGCCCGTCATTATGCCGATCAAAAGTGACAACGGTTCACGTGTATGTACACAGGTTATAATATTAAATTCAATATCCTATATTGAAATCCCAAAGAATTATTTATTTGACTGGTTTAGGTCTTTCTAAATCAACAAGCAATATACAATGATGTCAACCAAAGAAAGTATTATTCAGCGATCCCTAAACAATTACAAAAATATTAGACCAGTGATTTCGGAGTAGAAATCATCTCTTACTTCATCGACGACACCTGCCATACTTGGTCAATCCTAGTACCACAACCAGACAGAACCTGGTTTGTCTCACTTCTGCTCTTGAAACTGAAATGCTTGGTCACAATAATTACAGAAGTCTGGAATGACCAGCTTTCAACCTATATTGAAGAGACGAAATTCTGCTTTAATAAGGATCATTCTTGCCATTATAAATTCCTTTTACGACATTGTGTACATGAAGAACTATTTCTGTACAAGTCTTTCAACAACTACACAATTCTATTGAGAGCTATTTCTTTGTTTTAGTTATATCTTACCATGTACAAATTCCGTCATTTATAGAACATGTGATTTTATTATCATGTAAAGTTATCAACGTGTAAATTCTCTCTCTGTTAAAGGGATTCCTTATCGGAGGAATACTATCGATGATGTTTGTTTTGTGGATATCTCTCGGATTAAACTTCTTCACGTCTGCACCAAGCCAGCCCTGGCTGCCTCCAAACCCTACAGATAAATGTCTGGATGAGTCAATATTATACACAAACACTACAAGCTTTGGAAATTGGTCTACCAATAGCAACGATACGATATTTTCTTCCAGTAATTTATCTGTGAGGATTGCTGTTTACAACCAGGAAATGGAGGTTTTCACAGCATATGAGCCGTAAATTTATTTTATCATTTATTCACAAAAAGCTATGAACTTTTCTGATTTCATTATAAGAGAAAGCATACATTTGTAACATTCTCACTAGTGACTATTAATTTTAATCTAAGTTTGTATGTGAAGCAGTCACAAACACTAAAATGATTCATTATAAATGCTTTGATAGTCTTATGCTGAAGTTGTGATGTATACACTTTTATTGTTTCTTAATGGGACGTGAATTAGTACTTTTTCGCTTTCACAACCATATGAGTTTTCCTCAGAAGACGCTTGCTCTTATGGAACATATGGTCTTATTCTCAATGTACGTTATCAGGCGTCTCCATGTAAATCGTCCTTTTGTCCATATTGTTTTAGTTGTATTGAATTTGAGTTTGGATTATGTTGACGTGTTGGTATCGTCTTTTTGTTATTTATAGAATTGGACTTTTTATTATAATTCTGTTGACATGTTGGTGTTTTCTTGCTGTTTCTGTTTCACGTAATAAGGCAAGGCCTGGACAAGCTGTATTCGGTCTCGTTCCGATGGTTTGGTACTATTGGGTGTGTGATGGCTATCGCCCTCGGTGCTTTTGTAAGCTATATCACAGGTACGTCCTGGGGTTGTGATTATGATTAGTATTTTTATATCAATCTAATAATAAAGAAACGCAAGATAGCACCATGAATATCTTTATGAACCTTAACCAGTGCATGTTGTTTTTGCGCAATTTCGTATAAATCGACAGAACATTGGTTCTCAGAAACACGAAAATTGGTGAAATGGTTGATTAAGCCCTACGAAATTATCATTTTACCACATTCAACGAATTTAGTGGGATTTACTGAGATAAGATGTTCTTTCCGTCGTTAACTAGGACTTTGCGATAACCCCTCCTACTTTTTTCTTAACAACTAACACGAAATTTCCGTATATATATATATTGATTATATCTGATTATAATCTGAATTCTGAGGTTTTGCACCTTCGTTTAGCTTTTGGATCTGATTATATTCATTCGAAAATGCGTTTTTGATTGTAGACTTTCCCTGACGACTCCTCGTACGCTTTCAATACAACATTTAACGACATTTCACTGATATAATCCTCATTCACTCAAGTTACGCCCACTCATTCCAACCGTGCATAACTGTCTTTGTGTGATGATTTCAGTATGACCTTTCGCACAGAACTACCCTCATAAGGTTTTACATGGGTATTAATTAGTTCATTTGTACAATTAATCATAAAGTTATGTCCCTTCTGCAAAAATTGGTATGCTTATTTTAATATCAATAAATCAGTAATTCAGTCGTTTTTACACCTGTCACAGCTGCCATTGTATCTATATTGTAAAACAATAATGAGTATGATATGCTTGGCAAAACAGAACCTTCATGAAAGTTGGTGACGGACGCGTAGGTAGCAGGTAGCATTTTTCCTGAAATTATTGGTCATGTTTGAGATAGTCAGGTATAGCAGTTATAGAAAATGCATCATTACATGTATATATATTTATTAACTACACAACAACTTCCTTAATAAAAGAGAGATAATATTTGTGTAAATATAAAAATCCTCTGATTTCTGACATGTGATTGTCATGGTTACCAACTGAAAAAAATGCTAAAAATACAAAAACACTACTAATTCAAACCTAACACTACACCTTTTTAGAAGACATTTATTTCTGAGCACATGGCTTAAAAATCAACAATACTTGGCAGTATTGACAGTTTACAAACTACTTACGTTCCAGCAAATTCCAACTCGGAAATCCTTCGCAACATGACCACATATAACCACTATGAATGTTTTTATTGAGTACATAGTGAGTGTACTGCTGCCATAACTAGAACGTCGGCCTCAGTAATCGTAGATGAATATCTCAGATGTCTGATGCTTCCTACCCTTGACAGTTTGTGCTTCTCAGTAAGCTGAGAAATTGATCGGACGTAAGTGTGTCCTTAGGCATGCCGCAGGCCTCCCGATAGTTGTTCATTGAGGTAGACACCAGCTTCTTCAATAATAAACCTTGTCAATATACACTGGATGTCCACGGTTGTTCAATGCGATCAACATACAAATTTTACGGATCGTGTTTTCAAATTTGCACGCAGTGGTTTGGAAAAAAATCATTGACCTACTTCCTCCGTTACGAAAACATCAATTGACCATTCATAGCTGTTAAACTACGGTTTTATACAGATATCTTTAGCGATGACTAATTACATCTGGAGGTTTAAGACATGTATGTTTCACGGTGATCTGTTTACAACTAGATATATAGGACTTTAGAGGTTTTTTGGTGTTGGAAGTTAACATTTGTGCATACCTGTACTCTACAAGTAGAACACAGCACATTGCATCGGGTTAATCAGATGAAATAGACCAGGCAATTATTCTGTCTCTGATTTTCCTGTCAATGCATCGCTTAAGCAGCCTTTCAATGACAGTTCGTATTCTACAAGTTGGATATTACCTATTAAACATCATGTTGATAATGACGTTGGTCAAGGATAAAATCAAACATCACCGAAACATGATTTCAGGACATCCATCGGCAGAGGAGGTAGACGTGAGATACATATTGCCTCTTGGTGATCAAGTCTTTCCGTATCTGCCAAAGAAGGCTCGTCAATATCTGGAGTTTGGAGTAGATTTTGGAAAGGTATTTTCAAAATAATGTATAATATCATTTAATTAGTTCATGAAGACGTACGATCCTGTTCTTTGGTATGTATAACTGCTGAACTCACAATACTTTAAATCAGTCTTAGATTAATTATTGGTGTAGACTTCTTTAAGAACGAAATTATTCAGTTGTTCAGATGTTTTGATGTCATAAATAGTAAAAAGAAGTGTAAGTTTTTTTTCTATAAAATATGCAAATACACTGATAATCAAAACAAAATGGCAACAAAATTATATTTATATTTCAACTAACTCATTCCAGAGAAAACGCTGGCTAGAACAATTGGAAGATACGAAACAATCTGAATTGGCTGAGAATCTGAACGTCGAAGTGGAGATGTTCTAGACGGGAGATCAATTCAAACGATGGCCATGATAATGTCAATGAACAATTACATCGCAAAGATTTAGAATAGGTAATATGTACTTAATATACAAATACATTAGTATATATCACGCATATGAATGCATACAAAAGCAACCAGCATTACATATATGATTATACAAAACATAAGAATTGAAGAGGGCAGTAAAGGATTCTGGGTAAGCATTTCTTTTTCCTAATATCTGTATTTGGGTTTGTCCTTCCGTTTTAAAATCTTGAAGAATGACAAGACTGATGCATACAGTTGATGCCATTGTGTCGCATATATTGATTTTTGTAATATATTAACAAATAAATTCGTTTGCAAAATGTGTCGTTTGTTTGTGTCGTCCATCACTTTTGGCTTCAACAAAACCATTGCTCAACAATGCCGAAACTCTGGTAAAGTAAGTCTCAAAAGTCTTGGTGGACTACACTTATATTTTTGGAAATGTTAAGTTGATGACTCGCTTTCGGTAGGGGGCGCTGTTTCAGAAATTTGTATATGTATTGATTCCTTTAGCACGTTACCCCTTTTGAGACATTCGTATTATTTCTTCATATTTGACTCAACGAATTATTTTGACAAGGCACTCAAAATATCTAATATATACACAAAAGGAGGAGGAGAACCAACTATTGACGTTTGAGAACCGGGGTTCTATTTTTCTTTCAAACTATGTTAATTGATTTCAATAGAATAATCAGAATGGTTGTCTTGTATTGCTATAATGAGACGGAATTCATCAAAATGATTTTATTAATAGAATTTATCAATGCAATAATACATGTAAATGTTATTATAAATGTTATATGTATATATATATATTTCGTTTAATAAAGACTCCACAAATACAGTTTGGTGAGTCATTTCGACAGACATGGATGTCGCACGAAGGAAAATAATGACACTGTATTCGATTGAATGGTGATATGGTTGACAAGAAATATTACAAATTGGAATTTTTTTTATCTCGGTAAACAATAGAAATATCGCTGTAAAAAAATTACCCGGATAAAAGAAGAATACTAACATTTTATTGTTGTATTGAATGGCCTCAGTCAGAACTACAACTCTTGGTATAAAACTGTCATACAATCGTTAATTACGAGCTGTTTTAACCGGACTGACGCAGTAACATGAAATAAAACAGTCAATTTTACTAATTTTCGAACCACATATGTATCCTAACGCCTAGTGCCTAGTAGGTGTCCCAAGAACAATAACATTTGCGACAAAGTAAGGTCTGAACAGTGTGAAGAGTTCTGGGTCAGTTATTGTTCGATGTATTTCAAAATTAATAAAACAAACGATGCAAAGGGTTATGTTTTATCTAGAACATTTAGGCATGCAACTGGTAGCCGAATATCAACTAGAAGCAAGTACGTTCGCTATAGATTCAGAATATACGCAGTAAGCACTGCTCATTTCCGACGAAGCTAGTCATTGTACCAATCAATATATGGAATACTTTAATATTAAAAGTCCGATATATCTAACCAATTTGATTAAGCATATCGTGAAATATTAACACTCCCGGATTCGTCGCCCGGACGGAGACACAGTTTCAAGTTATTCGTAAGTTCTTTCTCGTTTATTGTGAAGTAAGTGTACTGTTTTCATATCAAGAAATTATTCAAAACTCATATGCGCTCTTATTTTAGCATGCGAAGCTCTGGCTTTGTCGTGACAAATACCGGGGTAAGAAATTCCCTATGTTGGAATTTCCCGACTCTCAATTAGATCGAAATGACGACATTTGTTTCATTAAAGCGATTTCATTGGTTGGTATACTAAGATGATGGATAATTGTCCTACGTCATTTTAAAAGTAATATGCGATTGGCTGAGAAAAAGAAAAGTTATAACGCGAAACCAGGGGAACCCCTGCAAGGCGTAATCTCGGTATACAGTCACGGACTATCTCCTGACTTCACGATAACCTTTTTTGACGTTTGCTTTTAAATTAGAAATTAATTGTACATTTTTATGAATACTTCAACTATAATTCGCCGAAAGTAATAGAGTTAATTTTTCAGCGATAGCGAACAACGGACGGAAAACTCAACAAACTCGGGCTTGCATGCACAAGAAACTGTTCACTCGCCAAGAACAGTAACTCTGTATATATCTCAAAGGACAAGTATTTCCCGCTATGTTATGTTTAATATCACTGCTTACGAAATCCGAGAGAAAATGAAGCGAAATTGCCGAAGTATTGTCACTCCGAATACGGTTCTACTGAAAGTAGAATATTTGAGTTAAGGTGTTTTACTTGTAGCCACGCAGAAAGTACTCCGTTTTACGGTCGTATGTAAAAGTAGAGATAACCAGGTAACATCTATTGATTTTATAAAAAAAAAAAAACCTTCGCGAAAATACCACGCGTGCAATTATGGACACATCTCCGTGTTGTATTGCCCATGCTCGATTAACAGACAAGCTTAAAGAGTTAGTCAAACATCCATGAATAATTTGATTAAGACGGTACATAATTTACCGTCTGTACGGCGTGATTCCTCGTTTCCTCGTTGGAAAACGGTATTAATAAGCTTGTCTCTAATAGTCTGTATTGGGGCTGCACTTTTCATTTATATTTACTGTAAGCGTGTAAAGAGGGGAAGCACTGGTTAGCCATGTTAAGGTATGGTAAAAGAGACGGAAGTACTGCACCTAGTTACGAGATCTTGAACAATGGACACACAACACAACACACGGATCCACCTGTCATTCCGAGCTCACCCACCGTCAACACAAGAAAGGTGGCGGCACCGGAACATGCTACGCCATTGTTCCCTACTGCATTTCAAATGACTGCTGAGGAGACTTCTTCGGTCAGTGACTTCACTACTTGGAAAATTCTTGACCATAGCTTATGAAACTGCCAGATGGTCCACTAAAATTAATCACTTGACCATTGCTTATTAAACCTGGTAATATAAAATCGACCTGGGAGAGAGAGTTAAGAGAGGGGGCGGGGGCGGGGATAGGGGGGGAGTATAGATAGTGGATAGAGAGTCCAACAACAGAGTATTGACTATCGGTGCCTCACCCGCTCTCTCTCACATTCCATACTTGTTGTGAAGAATACTGATGCCTAGACTTGATAAAACAACTGAATTTAGGTTAGGCTTTCATCGCCTTTACTTTATGTAACCCGACTGAGTTGCTGTGTTACACATTATGCGAGATTACCCCTGAGATGTACGCGAACATGCTATGAATATGTACATCATACAGATTCTGATAAATGCACAATTGATTTCATGTCCATGAATCCTAATGATATACATAACATCAGGGCCGTCTTTTCCTCAATAATAAATATATGTTGCCGAATCATCTTAAATCAAACAAGATTCAGCATGGGTAAGTTGCATTTTGAACGCTGATTGTTTTGACATGTTGTCATTTTCTTGTTTTTTTCGCATATACATAGTTTGTTTTGTAGATGATATTACGAAGACTAAAAGAAGAGTCTTATTATTATCTTTTCTGGGATGCATTTCGCTTTGTATAAATGTTTTTGTTGTCCAGAAACATTAATGAGAAAGGTGTTTTAGTTACTTTAGAAGTAATTGAACCTCCAACAAATCGCCAATGTATTTAATTTGAATTTGTAAATAAGGGAGTGTGTGCTATTAAGGTCAGCAATATTTTACAACAGAAATCCATTCTTTCAAAGCAGAAATACTTTTGTAATGTCTTACAGTTACCCCAGGTCCATTGCATCCAAACCTTTCCATTACAATCAAACGCTACAACACCTGAATGTAGATGACCTAAGAGTTGTTCCTCCGTCAGCTTGTTCTTGTTCTACTTGTACCTACGGTTCAACAGGCCTCATTGTGACTGGTGATTTAAGAATCGATCAAGATATTAATCTAAGAGTTTTTTTATTAAGGGTCCTAAATATTGCGAAACACTGTCCGTTAATTGGAATATAAATTTCAAAATATTTATGGATTCCGTTGTAAATTATGCAAGAGAATGGTCAAAACGAGAACATGGTGTATTGGATTCAGTTTCTGAGTGTGTTTGGTCCATAATCTTACACTATTTGCAGCTTGATATATAAAATGACCTGTCTGCTTTCTTCAATAGTAACGCTAAATCCACAATATTTACTTGCCATGTGGTGTCTTAATGTGCCTTCAGATAAGGCGTCCAAAAACTTCTTGTCCGCAAAGAATATTACAATGATTTTGATTATCTATTAATTATCAGGATACAGACCTCCGACCTTTTACATTGGATTCTTAAACTTCACAACAACATTATATAGGCAACGTTTTACGGCTGGTTTCCCTTGTTATTTAACCCAAAATATATCAAAACTACAAACTATCATTCTTAGATCTATCTTATCTACCTTACAGTCTTTTTCTCATATGGTTTTCTAAAGAAGTGAATCTTAATTAACCCCTTATCTTTCAACATACTTTGGTATACCTATGGAATTATAACTGTGCCCCTGCAGATCTGTTCGCTGACTTGTGTTTGTTTTCATACGAAACTGAATTCATCAAAAAGCTTAAAGAAACGGGAGATCTTGTCTTTAATTAATAAGAAATGTATTGAACTATTCATCGTAAATACCTATCAAAATTAGAAATTAAAGACACTAAAGACTCTTCTATATTAGCATCTCTTCTCGATCTTTTCCTACAATGGAACAAGAATGGACAGCTTTCCACCAAGCTGTATGATAAGTGTTATGATTTTCTTTAATGTAAATTTTTCTTCATATCTGGATAACAACCCTCCTGCATTCCCGACCTATGGTGTCGCAGTTGATCTGATATTCAAGGGTTAGTTTTAACTATCACGATTTTCGTTCATGAAGTCGTCAACTGGTGAAAAAAATTATAATAAAGGGGTTCAAAACATGCAAGTTGATGAAAATTATGGGGAACTCTGAAGTTTTACTGTCAGCATAGTAATCTCATTGAGAAATATTCTATTTCTTTGTGTGACATGAAATTGGACATGTTTGATGCTTGTTAGTTTGCATGTTGCTTGCGTTGTTGTATACCTTGTTTTTATTTTAAAACGGGACAGAACTTACCTGGATTGATCAAGATTCACATAGCGAATGTTGTCGATGATTTTACCGTAGAATTGAGTTTTGATTATGATTATGTTGACATGTTGGTATTTTCCTGTTGTGTTTTCAGTGATCTTTAGGCAGACATAAACCAATTTTAACGTTTGCTTTATTTTCAATCCTGAGAGTTCAGGAGTTAGTATGACACAAAGAGACCAGACAACGGTTTGATAACGGTGAAAAAATTAAGGGAATTTGAGGTGGTTTGGGACCTAAAGATCAATTCGTGCTTTTACAGACATTGCGTCAACCTCCGAAATGCCCTTAGTATCAGGGTAACCACTCATAGAATTAGCACGTGTCTTTGTAATGCTGGTAAAACAGCTGTACAAGTTCCCTTGTCTGACCGATATGTTTTCTGTTAAACCCACTGTACATGGACTCTTTATGAAAAAGAAATATTCCTCCGACGAGTTCAAAGTCTGTCTCTAATTCGCTGGGGGTTAGCGAGGGGTTTCATGCATGTAATATTATTGAATTGGCCGATATACCGGGTGTTCAAAAATCGTAAGGGGAGGTATTAACGTTGTTTTCCAGTATTCCAGAAGGGGATTTAAATTCAATCGAGCATGTGTAAGACATGCCGCAGACCGCTCTCTTTACAAAAAAATTGTAGCCATAGACATTCCATTAGCTGGGAACAGCCTTGGTACATGTAGCCGATTGAGTTGAAAGCTATCAATCAAAAATCAGATACGCGATCTCATTTGGGGCATGTCAGATATTGTGCTGGAGTGATTGCTGGTTTAGTATTAATTTGGACCAATTTAACTTTTTTTTTTTGAGATTACTGATTCTTAGATGACCCTCATTTTCTGACTGATTGTAATTACGTAATAAGTTTCATTAGCAAGGTGTAAGTAGTATATAGACATGTTAATGCATAATTTATAGGTATATAAGTATTTAACCTTTATCATGTAGATAATCCTCAGATTATTTCGACACTTAGATGTCATTTTAAAATAGGTATGTCGCCTCTGTTGCAGCATCGGATTTCGGTTTTCACGTAGCTGACTATGTTGTTTTTGCTGGGATGATCACTCTCTCAATTGGGATAGGTATGTCATCTTACCCTTACTCTAACCACGTTCTAATTGTTGAAACATTATTAACATGTCTTTTGTTAGGGAAACTTTCTAAAACCGAGTTATTTCAGAAATGCATTGAATGGTTAACATGATTATACACCGTTGCTTAATTTATCGCGCTCTCTTCCGGAACACCTGGTCTTATTCTCCTTGTACCTTTTCAGGAGTCTCCGTGTAAATCTTTGTCTTTTTTCATATTATGCCCTAGTTTTATGGAATTTGACTTTGGATTAAGATTATGTTGCCATGTTGGTATTCTCTTGATGTTCTTTTTCCAGACTTGAGAAATTTTAACAAAACATCGCGAAAAAAAACATGAAAAAATTATCGTCACATTTTGATCTTCTGTTTTTTTAACGTTCATAAACGACCCATTTGCACTTAAATGTTATTGGGGAACATGAAGTGCACTGTATATGAGTCTTTAAGGCCATGAAACTGATTTGGAAGTCGAAACTCTTTAATGACAACTTATTCTAAGTGATCATTTCAAATGGAATTTATTATATTAATAAATTGAGATTCAATTCCAATAAATCAGGTATGCTTTGAATCTGTATGGATACCGGAAAAATGAACTACCATAATGTGGCATTATCTCAACCATAGTACAACGGGAGGGTCATTGACCTTTTACATGGAATATTCAATCTCATACGAAATCATTAATCCATGTTGATATGCTTAACCATTGTTAATTGAGTGTCAAATCCACATTAACTCTTATTTAACATTTTAACCAGCTGTAACACTATTTAATAAGTCGTTCTTACCATGTCTCTATAAATATCATCGCATCTGCTGTAAGTATGCTAGGCTAGTCGGAAGGCAGTATGCTAATGATTTCTACTAGGTGTGTATTCGGCTTGTTCCGGTGGAGGACAGAAGACAACTTTGGAATATCTGGTTGGGAATCGACGACTGAAGATGTTGCCGGTTGCAATCTCGTTTGTTGTTTCGTTTGAGTCTTCCATTCTTGTTCTTGGCTACCCAGCCGAAATCTATATCTACGGCGATCAACTTCTCTGGACAAGTGTTGCTTTTATGTTTACGACCCTGACAGCAATACGAGTGGTTGTGCCCTTATTTCATCCGCTCAAACTAACAAGCGTGTTCGAGGTATTCCACTTCATTTGAATTCTTAAGAAAAAAATATCATAAAAAACATTGCATTGTATTACCGATTTTTTCGGAGTACAAAATATATATTATCATTAAATAAGTAGTTGATAGTAGAATGTCGATGGACGAATGGTGTACTGACAACACTCAAGTTTTTCACTCAGAGGTTCGGGGTTCGATATTCCGGACCAATAAGGGTGAGTGACATAACCTTAAAGCTTATGTTGCGATAGATAGTATTTATCTTTTGTGTTTATTAGATTTTATAATGAACCATGGTTTATATTTTGACTTTTACAGTATTTCGAGCTCCGATACAACAGCAAAGCACCCCGGTCTTTGGCAACAGTAATAGGAATCTTTCATTATGTAGGTATATACTAGTGTTGTGATTACTGTCTGTTATAACTCTTCTAGGAACAATCGGTTAAAAATTTTTGTTATTACCCGTAGTCATATTTACACAAATGAAATGTTACCATTTTTAAACATAGCAAACAATAATAATCATACACTATTCATAAGACAAATTCGAAGTACATATTCTGAATGACATCTATTTAGAAAAAATATTGCATAACTGATCTCAATTAATCTGTTAAAGTATTTATCTGTTTAATATCTATCTAATTATCTATCTATCTAATTAGCGTGGCAAGTGTATCCAATGCTGCTTACCAATAATTTTGTCTTTTTACAAACGGATTTTGTGATACTTTGATCGGCCATTCTTTTTGTTATAGTTATTTTACATTGGTATCGTTCTGTATGGACCGGCCTTAGTACTAGCAGCAGGTGAGAATTTACAAAAGATGGAAGGAAAAAGAAAGATAATGAAAATAACAACTAATTTTTCCTATCATTGTTATACCTTTAACATGTAATCATTTCATTTTTCGCTCGATTTTGAAAATCACCTGAAAGCATTGAAAATATTTACGAGTATGAATGCAATTATGATGATAATATGAAATACTTAAATATCGAAAGAAAGGTTTGAATCAAAACTCATATTTAAAATAATTATCTTTCACTAAATGGATTCTAAATCATCAATATTGATGTGTAATACTATCTATCTTTCATCAATTATAATGGTACATATTGAGCAGAATATATTCCACTTTCGATACGAAAAAAAGAAAGAGCTAACAGTGTTCATAGAGGTATGCGTCCGTCCATCATGCCAGAGGGAGGAGATTGGGGTGGGGTTGGTGGTTTGGAGAAGAGTGTGGTTCTTCAGCTTAAGGTTCTAGTGAAGTTATTGACGTATATATGTTAATGCCACAATGAGTTTCACGGTATGATTGCAGGATAGGTAATGTATTATATGTTTAAGTGTTTACCGTATATACATAACCAAAGCATATATAACAACATTCATTAGAGTCGACACAGTTGCCTGATTTTATATTTCAACATCTAGTGACGGACTTCCCGTTCTGGGCTTCCGTATTTTCTGTAGCGGGAGCATCAATTATCTACACGTCAATCGTAAGTATAACATCAGATCATCATAACTGTTTTGCTCTTTGTTTTTATCTTATGCCCCAGAATCAGGACGGCAGACAGGTTGAGGCCCTGGGTTCAATCTCCTGACAAATACTGTTAATTGTTTTAATTATTTTATAGACATTTAGCAGAACACGTAGGATCGTCTATTCCTTGTGTTTCACTTAGCGCCATTTTATATTGTTTGTCATGGTTGATTAAGAAGATCTGATCTATGTCTCTTGTCTTGTGATATATCTAAGAATCATGTTTTGATTTACATCTTTAAATCACAGTATATTTCACAAAGGTATAGACTATAAATGGTCGTTTATAGACATATAGCTTAATGTCTAAATGATTTGTATACATGTGTATCTCAAGACAAACTGAATGTGGTCATGTCCATATATATGTATATCTAATATATACTACTCACAATTTGATAGGGATTTTCTTTTAAAATAAAATAATACGTATTCCTTATATTTGTTGGTTTATATCTGTACCGAGGTCTATGTGTATCGGGTATTTATGTGGTCAGTCACCCGTAACGCTTACACTTCACGTGTACACGCACGAGCCTCCTACGTGCAGATTGTCATCAATACGTTTCTGGCAGAATATCTCGCTTTTCGCTTTACATTTTGAATTTCAATGGTTTCAAAATGCCCCGACAGCAGGCTAGAAGACGTCTAAGCACTTCAGATATGGACAGGGACATTGGTATGATCCAGTCTGGTAGGTCAAAAAGGGAGTGGCCAATGACCTTGTTGTGTCCCAGAGTGTTGTGTCCCGTATGTGGAATCGTTACCAAAATTATGGAACTGTCTCCAGAAGACATGGTGGGGGTCGGGAACGACTTACCTCGCAGCGTCAAGACCGCTATCTTGTTATTGCAGTTCGACGTCAAAGGTTCATCAACGCTACGTCACTACGTAATGACTTCCAGAATGCCACCGGAACTCGTATCTCCACACAAACTGTGAGAAATAGACTTCATGATGCTGGTTTAAGGTCGCGCAGACCTGCTGTGAGAATTCCTTTGACGTTACGACATGTTCAAGCTAGACTTGCTTGGGTTCGTGATCATGTGAATTGGAACCCACATGACTGGTCCCCGCGTACTTTTTACAGACGAGTCTAGATTTCGCTTAGATTTCACTGACCGACATGCCAGGGTGTGTCGACTACCAAATGAGAGGTTCCATGCCGCTAACGTTTCCCAGCATGACCGATACGGTGATGGATCTGTTATGGTTTGGGGTGGCATTAGCATGCAAGGCAAGACCGATCTTCATGTGTTCCTTAATGGCAGTTTGACTGCACAGAGGTACTGTGACGAAGTCCTGGACGTGTACGTCAGGCTTTATGCTGGTGCTATAGGTCCGGAATTCATTCTTATGGACGATAATGCGTGACCACACAGAGCTCGTGCGACTGAACAATATCTGTAAAGGGAAACAGTTGAAAGGATAAAACTGGCCAGCCCGATCTCCAGATCTCAATCCTATAGAACACATGTTGGACATGCTTCAGAACGCTGTTTCGGCGAGAAACATCCAACCTAGAACGCTTCAGGAACTTCAAGCAGCTCTCGTCGCTGAATGGACAAGTATTCCCCAAAACCGGATACGAGACTTGATCAGAAACATGCGCCGCCGCTGCCAGAGCGTAATTGATGCTCAAGGACGTTATACTCGATACTAACACTGTATTTTTCGCTGAACGGCACTGTTTCTTAGGACTTAATTGTTCGCCCCTTTTGTCGTAATTTGCGATTTTCGGGGTATCTGTGTACAATGAGTATTGAAGCAAATTTATACTGTTATTCTTCGCTTGGTGTTGTTAAATCTTCATCTTATAATGCCGAAATATGTATAAATTCAACTGTAGAATATATTCATAAAATAGATACCGTTACACATTTAATAAAAAAGTGATCCCTATCAAATTGTGAGTAGCTGTACAGGACGGCCTCAAAGCAGTCGATTGCAATGTCTGATATTCATATATCTGCACCCGGCTTATTCCAACTAATCGTTCGTTTGAAAAGATGTGTAACATTTTTTATTCTATGTCTGTTCAGGATGGAATAGAATAGTGGTGTGGACAGATGCACTACATTGTCGTATCTATTTGTACAAGGCGCATTCAAGTCGGTCGTTTTGACAGATGTATTGCAATGTCTCATTATGTATTGTCAGAGGGGGACTAAAGGGTCATGTTCGCAAACACACAGCAATGTTATTGTCAACGAAGCCATTTTGGCGGATATATTACGATTGTTATGATGTAAACTCTGTACAGGGAGGACTAAAGGCGGTCGTATGGACAGACGTATTACAATGCCTCATTATGATCTTAGGTATGATTGCTGTTATCATAAAAGTAAGTTTACCCTTTTATGTATGTTAAATTCCATATCAAACCTTTAATGGCATAAGCTGTGATATCTTGTTAAATTTAAGAAATTTAGTAAACAGGTATGTAAATAAAGAAGGGAAAAATAATCAATCAATTACGTCATAAAGTGATAAATATGGCGAAATATTTAATGTTTATCATGAATAGTTGATCGCTTATATTATTCATATATCGAGTACTAATATATTGAATGCATTTTCGCTGCTACTGTAATAACAAGATATGTTATTGTTAAGGTTACTACATATTTCATTAATAAAAATGTATCTTTCCTCTTTAAAAGGGTACCATGGATGTTGGAAACGTCGGGAAAGTCTTCCAGATCAATTACGAAAATCTCAGACTCAATTATTTCAAGTGAGAATCAGCAAGAACATGTAATGCGTGATATTAGTACACGTCACTTTAAGACACGTGCATTCGTACTCACAGAAAAAAACTCCTCCTGACAAAAGTAAACATAACATAGATAAAGGGTTTTCCTAAGACAGGTTTGCAAATCGAAGGATCCAACTCTACTGAGCTCAACAAAGTCAATTTAAAATGGCTACTTAATCATGTTCATCGTTTTATCGTTCACGAATCTAAAAGTAACGTATATGGGTTAATGTTCTCAATTAGTCTCTCATTAGATTATCGGCGTTGTTTACAGCCTGGTTGCCTGTCATGACATTGATACAGACAATATTTTTATTAGTATTCTGATATATTTAAAACAATTCATTTTCAAAACCATTTGCACTTTTAGTATAATCTTTTCCAGAGCACCCCATGTCCTTTATCAAAACAAAATACATATTAACGGAGTTTGAATGGATTAAAAACGATGAAAAGTATTCACATTCTATAAAAAAATCTTTTTTTCTCTCTTCTATTGGAAACGTTTTGTAATGTCGACATAGTTAACATCACTACGTCATATTTACGCAGAAATATTAACATAACAAATCAGAAGAATAGACACCTTTCATCCGTCCTAAGGAACGCCTATTTTTATATCAAGTATATTTTGCCGTAAAATATCGATAGTGTGGTGCTCAGGCAAAAATTAGCGACCAGGTGTTACTGTAGTCTCACGTGACCGTCACATGATTTACTGGGTACGTGCGGACTGTTTCGAACATTTAGGTCGAAGCTTAGGACTTTGTGTATAGTGTTAAAGCTATAGACACAGCATCCTAACAACATGAATCATCGAATTGAAAACAGTTTCTGAAATATATATTTCATTTAGTTTTAAAATAAAAAAAATTAATAAAGTACATAACAATGTCTTGAAATAATAAGGTCTTAATTCCAGCTTTGATCCTGATCCGACGGTTCGGCAGACGTTCTGGTCACTATTTTTTGGATCTTACATTAGCTCGCTTGGCATGTTGTTTAATCAAGCAACAGTTCAAAGAATTAGTTCCGTCAAAACATTACAAGAAGGCAAGAGGTAAGCATGTATCTAAAGGATTAGTTCTGTAAAACATAACGAGAAGGCAAGAGGTGAAAATGTTATGTTCACGTATGTCAATTCAAGAAGTAAGATGTGAGAATAATGTTGTTTGTACGGCTTCGTTACAGAGGTTGTATTAGGTTTGGCCTCCTCGACGGATCAAACCGTTGATAGTTTACCGAATGTTTGAAGCAAATATTTCTTTTCCGAACACGAGAGGATTTTATATTCAAGTTATATATTCTGCGTTGATATTTTGCTGGCTTTATACTATCCTCAAGAGTTGCAGGCAATAATAGTGCTAGGAAATGTTTTAACACTTTTTTGCCTATCAAATGATTCCCTCCCTATACCTTGGTCATGTCGCATGATATTTTGTAATCTTTATCAGCAGATCTATATATCAGTTCTTCTGTGCAACCATTGAGAGCAAACTCGTTTTGAGGCCTCAAAAATAATATGGTGCCTGACTATTTCGGTCGTATTTAAACACAAGTACCGATAAAATGAAACAATTACGCTGGTAAAATACTTCAAGTATTAGTCATATTGCAAACAGAAACATTAATATTTCTACTCCATCGGACAGAGATATCCACACTTCCACACAGGGTAAGATAGCTCTAACTCGCCGGGATAAGACAGTCTGCAGGTACAGAATATAAACACGAGCTAAAATGGAAGTTGTAAATTTGAGCTGTGATATACATGACTAATAAATATGGATAGTTTTTAATAAGTTTAGTATCACTGTAAGTCAGTATTTATGTCAATGAGTTATCAACACGATTGTCTGTACAGTGTATAACGTAGATTACAAACCGATCAAAATAAAAATAAAACTCTATTATTTTCGTATTTGACAGCATATATTTAAATTATCTAATAATTCATATATAACAAGCATGCTGAAGATAGGGGTAGAAAAGGGATCATTCCCTAGTTTGAGGGTAGGCAGAGAAAGCATGACCAATGGAAGAGATTCCTGACCGTCTAAACCTCGGTAAAGCTAAAGGTTAGACAGTCGTGAATCTCCTCCTCGGTAAAGTCCCTGGTTAGACAGTCGTGAATCTCCTCCTCGGTAAAGTCCCTGGTTAGACAGTCGTGAATCTCCTCCTCGGTAAAGTCCACTTGTTAGACAGTCGTTAATGAATCTCCTCCTCGGTAAAGTCCCTGGTTAGACAGTCGTGAATCTCCTCCTCGGTAAAGTTCCTGGTTAGACAGTCGTGAATCTCCTCCTCGGTATAGTTCCTGGTTAGACAGTCGTGAATCTCCTCCTCGGTAAAGTCCCTGGTTAGACAGTCGTGAATCTCCTCCTCGGTAACGTGAATCTCCTCCTCGGTAAAGTCCCTGGTTAGACAGTCGTGAATCTCCTCCTCGGTAAAGTCCCTGGTTAGACAGTCGTGAATCTCCTCCTCGACATAGTCCCTGGTTAGACAGTCGTGAATCTCCTCCTCGGTAAAGTCCCTGGTTAGACAGTCGTGAATCTCCTCCTCGGTAAAGTCCCTGGTTAGACAGTCGTGAATCTCCTCCTCGGTAAAGTTCCTGGTTAGACAGTCGTGAATCTCCTCCTCGGTAAAGTACCTGGTTAGACAGTCGTGAATCTCCTCCTCGGTATAGTTCCTGGTTAGACAGTCGTGAATCTCCTCCTCGGTAAAGTCCCTGGTTAGACAGTCGTGAATCTCCTCCTCGGTAAAGTCCCTGGTTAGACAGTCGTGAATCTCCTCCTCGGTAAAGTCCCTGGTTAGACAGTCGTGAATCTCCTCCTCGGTAAAGTCCCTGGTTAGACAGTCGTGAATCTCCTCCTCGGTAAAGTCCCTGGTTAGACAGTCGTGAATCTCCTCCTCGGTAAAGTCCCTGGTTAGACAGTCGTGAATCTCCTCCTCGGTAAAGTCCCTGGTTAGACAGTCGTGAATCTCCTCCTCGGTAAAGTCCCTGGTTAGACAGTCGTGAATCTCCTCCTCGGTAAAGTCCCTGGTTAGACAGTCGTGAATCTCCTCCTCAGTAAAGTTCCTGGTTAGACAGTCGTGAATCTCCTCGGTAAAGTTCCTGGTTAGACAGTCGTGAATCTCCTCCTCGGTAAAGTACCTGGTTAGACAGTCGTGAATCTCCTCCTCAGTAAAGTTCCTGGTTAGACAGTCGTGAATCTCCTCCTAGTTCCTGGTAGACAGTCGTGAATCTCCTCCTCGGTAAAGTCCCTGGTTAGACAGTCGTGAATCTCCTCCGCGGTAAAGTCACTGGTTAGACAGTCGTGAATCTCCTCCTCGGTAAAGTCCACTGGTTAGACAGTCGTGAATCTTCCTCGGCAAAGCCCTGGTTAGACAGTCGTGAATCTCCTCCTCGGTAAAGTCCCTGGTTAGACAGTCGTGAATCTCCTCCTCGGTAAAGTCCCTGGTTAGACAGTCGTGAATCTCCTCCTCGGTAAAGTCCCTGGTTAGACAGTCGTGAATCTCCTCCTCGGTAAAGTCCCTGGTTAGACAGTCGTGAATCTCCTCCTCGGTAAAGTCCCTGGTTAGACAGTCGTGAATCTCCTCCTCGGTAAAGTCCCTGGTTAGACAGTCGTGAATCTCCTCCTCGGTAAAGTCCCTGGTTAGACAGTCGTAAATCTCCTCCTCGGTAAAGTCCCTGGTTAGACAGTCGTGAATCTCCTCCTCGGTAAAGTCCCTGGTTAGACAGTCGTGAATCTCCTCCTCGGTAAAGTCCCTGGTTAGACAGTCGTGAATCTCCTCCTCGGTAAAGTCCCTGGTTAGACAGTCGTGAATCTCCTCCTCGGTAAAGTCCCTGGTTAGACAGTCGTGAATCTCCTCCTCGGTAAAGTCCCTGGTTAGACAGTCGTGAATCTCCTCCTCGGTAAAGTCCCTGGTTAGACAGTCGTGAATCTCCTCCTCGGTAAAGTTCCTGGTTAGACAGTCGTGAATCTCCTCCTCGGTAAAGTCCCTGGTTAGACAGTCGTGAATCTCCTCCTCGACATAGTCCCTGGTTAGACAGCCGTGAATCTCCTCCTCGGTAAAGTCCCTGGTTAGACAGTCGTGAATCTCTTCCTCGGCAAAGTCTCGAGTTAGATAGTAGTGAATCTCTTCCTCGGTAAAACCACTTGTTAGACAGTCGTGAATATCTTCCTCGGCAAAGCCTCGGGTTAGACAGCCGTGAATCTCCTCCTCGGTAAAGTCCCTGGTTAGGCAGTCGTGAATCTCCTAAACGGTAAAGCCTATGGTTATACAGTCGTGAATCTCTTCCTCGGCAAAGCCTCGGGTTAGACAGCCGTGAATCTCCTCCTCGGTAAAGTCCCTGGTTAGACAGTCGTGAATCTCCTCCTCGGTAAAGTCCCTGGTTAGACAGTCGTGAATCTCCTCCTCGACATAGTCCCTGGTTAGACAGGAATCTCCTAAACGGTAAAGCCTATGGTTATACAGTCGTGAATCTCTTCCTCGGTAAAGTCCCTGGTTAGACAGTCGTGAATCTCCTCCTCAGTAAAGTTCCTGGTTAGACAGTCGTGAATCTCCTCCTCGGTAAAGTCCCTGGTTAGGCAGTCGTGAATCTCCTAAACGGTAAAGCCTATGGTTATACAGTCGTGAATCTCTTCCTCGGCAAAGCCTCGGGTTAGACAGCCGTGAATCTCCTCCTCGGTAAAGTCCCTGGTTAGACAGTCGTGAATCTCCTCCTCGGGAAAGCCTATGGTTAGACAGTCGTGAATCTCCTCCTCGGTAAAGTCCCTGGTTAGACAGTCGTAAATATCCTCCTCAGTAAAGCCAGTGATTAGACAGATGTGAATCATCCCTTCGGTAAAGCCTCTGGTTAGACAGTCGTGAACCCGCCCCTCGAATAGAGATTTCCCTGTCCTACCGTCCAGCACAGAACAGAAGGTTAATTATAAAGAACGTAAAGTCCAGCACGAGAACATTAGAAGATGTAAGACCACTATAGCAGAAAAAAACCTGATAGACGTTACAACATAATTAAATACATTTTCCTAGTCATTGTAAAACATTTGCTGTTACATTTCATTGTCCATGATTAATGTTGTTCTTGTGATACAATCAGTTAATTGAATGAAATCATAGATGCATTTATTCATTAATCTATAATTTATTTATCTTATCATTTTGCTTTGTTTTCAGAATTATGTGGTTTGCTGCTCCAGCCTTTTTTGCTATTGCACTTTTAGTGAATTTCGAAAGTCTAGTGATGTTTGCTTACTTCAATGTTGTCGGCTGCGATCCTCTCACGTCGGGCCGGATTAAGAATGCTAACCAGGTAGACATCTTTTACAATCCAGCTTCTTGATTATGGCAATACAGAAACTATAAAATAGATTGACGTTCTTATATCATATTTAAGAAAGTAGTCATCTAACAATTGGAATAAGATATTTAAATAATTTTTACCTCAGTTGTTACCATATATGGTGGTGAGGATATTTCACGGCCTTTCGGGACTCTCGGGACTTTTCCTTGCTTCTTTGTTTAGTGCCTCCTTGAGGTAGGTTGTTTAATATGATGAATGTGACGCAAAGAATACTTTGAAGAACAAACAGAGCAAGACTGCTTGGGATGCGTTTTTAATTGAAAATATTTTATAACAATAAGTTCATATCATTTCCAACCTTTATTAGAGACTGATTATCTCCATTAATGAAACATACTTTGTAATGTGTAATGTCATACATGTTAGACATAGCATAACAAACAATGTTTTTTCACAATGATTTTGAAGAGCATATCTAAAGTTGGCATATTATAATTAATTTTTTGAAGGATTCAATATTAGCGAATTAGATACGTGCTGTGATATATAAATCTTAATCCACAATACCTTTATTATGACGAAATAAATTTAATTTCCTTAACGAAAGTTTCAAATATTATCCTGTTTTTAGCACAATTTCATCTGGATTGAGTTGTCTTAGTGCTCAAACAGTTCAAGATTTTATTAAACCTCGGTACCAGGACCTGTCTGATAGAAAAGCCACAGCCATTGCCAAAATCTCAGGTACGATTAATATCTTTTAAGAGGGCTGTTCGTTTTTTAACACCCTTTAACATCCGGATATTGTGTCTCTAAGTTTGCAGATCAAAGAACATTCTCCTTCTTTTTTTAAACTATTTTTTGTTTGTTTGAAGTGTACGACCACTCCAAGCATCATCACGTTACCATCTTATTTCATTATACTGTAAATAGTAGTCCCTGTTTACATTGTTTTATTCATATCCCCCCTCCCCATCATGACAGATCGATGGATCTAATAGCACTATGTAGGAGGATATGATTTCATCATTACAAATTATTTCGTATTGTTAATAATATTGCTGCCATGAATTAAATATTGCCAGGCTTTTGAACGATATATCTGATGTTTAATGTATTTTGGTGTGTTTCAGTTCTGTTCTACGGGGGAGTATCTATCATGATCACTGCGTTAATTGCCACCGTCTCTGGATCTTTAAATCAGGTAATGAATTAATATAGTAGTGAATGGGAACAAGAACAAGACGATACTTTCTGAGCTGTTGCCTTATTCACCGGTTTTTGTTTACTGAGTGCACTGCTGCATCTATAGCAAGGGTTATATCTGAAACGCGGTCCCCCAGAAAAAGACATGTTGGCTAGTTCTTCGTCTTGGCTAAAATCACAGATAAAAGAGTACAACAGGACCCGTTTTTCAGCTTGTCAGTGTACCTATATCATGTAGATTTAATGTCTGTATGCCAAGAGTGGTCACGTATCAAAACAAAACACTCTTAATTACGAGTGTAAATAATCACCCAATCTGTACCTGATCTATAGGCGTCTATCCTAGAGACATATGGATTGATACTTACCTACCTGTAGTCTTATGTATTTACAGCACAAATAAACCCCATCTCACACTTCTTCTTAAGTAATATCTAAATTTATATCAACCATGATAGAATCGCACACGTGCGCAAACATGTGCACACGTGGCACACAGTGTAACGTTATGCGATTACACAAGAGTATTTTACGCTCTGTCGACATGAGTGACTCACCAAAGTCTCTCGATGACTTACTGCAACACATTTCTTGTTAGTATTATTATATAATATAAAATCATTGATATCCGTGGGGACATTTTTGTCTAACTCCATAAATTAATATGTTCACGAAATAATGAACTGATAAAAATTAGATTATAGTACTAGCAGATCTCTAAAGATAGATTTAACTACGAAATGATGCACTAACGAAAACAATTATTTTCGAAAACCACGAAATTGAAGCCCCTCGAAAATATGTTATTTGTCGTTTCCACGATCATGCAGAATCCGTATTCGGTACTATACGAAAATGAACACTATTTTCCAGATAGCTTCTTCAGTACTGACTTGTTTCGGAGGACCGCTTTCTGGCATGTTTCTATTTTCCATATTTTGCCCTTGGTCCACAAAAAAGGTAAGTATGATAATTCATTTATTGTTTAAAAAGTAATCGCGGTACGGTCATGATTTTTACGTTTCTTTTGGCTAATGCCTTATTTCCTTTCAAACATAAGAACATTAGGAGACCAGCTTGAGATGTTTTGTTTTTGGGACTGTGTAGAGAAATGTAGCTGTTTTTGTTTTATTTCATTTCATTTCGTTTTTTTAAGTATCTGGTGTGTTACAGGGCGTCCTTACAGGTGGGGTAATCTCAATGATATTTGTGTTCTGGATATCTCTGGGACAAAACCTCTTCACGTCTGCACCAAGCGAGCCTTGGCTTCCATCGAATCCAAGACATCAATGTAGTATAGATTTGACTTTTCCTGCTAATGCAACTATATCAGATAGTTCAACGTTTAATCATAACATCACGATTTCTCTCAGCGACACAGCGTCACGAATAGCAGCATACGAGGATGAAATGGATATGTTTAGAAGTTTTAATCCGTAAGTGCAAAGGTAGAAGCAACATACACAATCCAAGCTTAAATCCGGAAGTGCAATGGTAAGAGCAATATACACAATCCACGCTTAAATCCGGAAGTGCAATCGTAAGAGCAATATACACAATCCACGCTTAAATCCGGAAGTGCAATGGTAAGAGCAATATACACAATCCACGCTTAAATCCGGAAGTGCAATGGTAAGAGCAATATACACAATTCACTCTTAAATCCGGAAGTGCAATGGTAAGAGCAATATACACAATCCATGCTTAAATCCGGAAGTGCGATGGAGGTAGCAATATACACAATCATTTTGTTACAATATGTATATTCGAAAGGTACTGATACAACATAAAATTAGGTTTTATTGTGGTATTTCATTTTTCTTACAGAATTATTGTATTTGATAAAAGATAATTCGCATTGAATCATTATAGTCTTTTATTTCAAATTGATAAATTTACTCCTTTCGTGAAATCAACAAATATATTTACATGTGATTCACAGATTCTGTAATTTCTTAAGATGACATTTGTGATGTCTTGTACCAATTACCTTTTCTAGTCAAGGCATAGACAAGTTATATTCGGTGTCCTTTCGTTGGTTCGGAGCCATAGGGATATTATTGACAATTGGTCTGGGATCTATCGTGAGCTTGCTGACAGGTGATTATTTAGAAGTGTCCGATTTGGAAAAAAAAGGCAATTTGATGCCTAGCTTCTATTGACAAATTAATAAGGTGAAAAGTCGACCTGGCACAACTTCGATCTAGAAGGACAACTGTAAATTTGACTTGTTGCACAAGATATATTGGTTCTGCGTTGAAGAATAAAAACTAGCTCCTAAATTAAGGTAAATCAATTAACTGAGAATGTGTTTATGAGATTTACAATGAATTATTTTCAAATACCGCTTATATAGATTGTACACTTTTGACGGCGACTTGCCTGCTTATGCTGAAGCAGCGAATGAAGAAAAAAAGAGTCAGTATTAAGTAAAATCAAAACCCGCCTTCAACATATCTCACAAGAAAAGAAAAACAAATAAACAAAAAAACAAAAAAAAAAAAAAAACAAAAAAACAAAAAAAAAAAAACAAAAACAAAAACAAAAACCAGAAAAAAATTCTGATAACTGTCTGCTTTCTGTTTTCTAGATCACCCATCCGCAGTTGAAGTAGACGTGAGATATATATTACCTCTTGGTGACCAACTGTTTCCATATCTTCCCAAAAAGGCACGCAGATATTTAAACTTTGGTGTCGATTTCGGAAAGGTATGATGCATGTTACAGATTTTAAAATCACACGTGAATGGCCTTGAACTGGATATTATTATTCATACAACAAATTAACAATGGGCGCAACAATGACATGACTCTAGTGGATTTGGAGGTTTTCCTGTTTAGAATGGTAACAAGTGTCTCATTGTCTACATTGAACACAATCTTTTTACGCCTGAACTCCAATCTCCAGGTTGGTACGGCTAACAAAATGGGAACTAGCTCTATGAATATTAGGTCTTTCATAATTGGCATTTTTTGCCAGGTACACGGCCATTTAAAAACTGACCATCTGAACCCAAATAGCTCCCCACAACCCAAGTCACCACTACCTGCACTGTCTGTAAATAAGCCCAAAGTATCACTGGGGCACCAGTTGGCTTCTGAGATGTAACACACCCCATTGAAATGTTTCAGAAAAATCGGCCACATTTCCAAGTCCTCTTTGATTCCTGATGTTATCCTTACTAAGCGGAAAGGTTTGCTAATTCCCATCATGGCATCAAACATCCTTCGGAAGAATGCTCGAGCCACTGTAATAACACTGGCATAGAACGATAAAGTACCTGTTAACGGCTGAAGCATTCCTTAGTAAAACCAAGTTTATATCAGCTATAAGTGCTAACTGTTTTTCATAAGGAATTCTTACAACCATTTTCTCAGTGTCAATTTCTAACCCTCAAGAAAATAATTACTGTTTTTGGGCCTTCGGTTTTTTCCCCTGCTATAGGAATGCCCAGCTCTTCACAAACCTCCCCAAAAAATCCTCATCAAACGTGCACATGTCCCACTACCACCTTTTCCAGCAAATAGAAAGTCATCTAGATAATGGTCCACCGTTTTTTTCCTTAGACTGAACCATCACAACCGATTTAATAAACGTTGAAAACTTTTCGAAAAATGCTACATGATATTGAACACCCCATAGGTAAACATTTGTCAATGTAGAATTCCCCCTTAAACTTCTGAGGGGTGTATTGAAATCAATGGGAAGGCAGATTTAATATCCATTTTCCCAAGTAGAGCCCATTTTCCTAGTTTTGAGGGCTTCATTTGGATCGATAAAACTATTGATGCTTCCTTCAAGTGGATAAGACAAATTAGTCATTAGTCTCCATGTACCATTTGTCTTCGGAACCAACCCGATGGGGTTACATGAAGAGTAGAGATTGGCAAGGTATTAAAAGGGCCTGATATTCTACCCAACTTCCTTAATTGTCTTGTCCCTTGTCTCAGCTTCATGAGACACTGTAGATTTTAAATTCTTTGCAAAGGTTGAAACTCTTGGTCCTTGATAGTGAATCCTAAATCCGTTGGAAAAACCTAACATTAATTCTCTACCCATATCTGCCCTAGGATAGCTAGAGGTCCACCTACTCAGTGAATGTATGCTAATTGGAGACTTTCCCAGAGCTCATATTTTGTTGAACATTGTTTTTTGGCTGGGCAAGTGACTGGTTTGAGAGTTTCCGGTTTTGTTTCGAAAGGATGAAGAATTCCTATTGTTCTGAAAACATCTGGTCTAGGGGTTGGTACCGTTACACCATAGACACCGATGTGAATAGGTACATACTACTCTGGTACAATTACCCTTATAGTTGAAGTCAAAACACTTTTGTGACCCATTCCCATTGTTAGCATTAACATTTTGCCTATCGCGAGATGATTGGGGGGTCATGTAGAGTAAAAACAATTCATTATCCAGCTTTCCCCATGAACTTTCTGGGTTACGAGCCTTTCTCAGCCGAAACTATTCATTATATACAGTTTTGACCCCCAGACCTCTGGGCACCTAATCGTACAGTGCGCATATACTTTAGAATGCCATGCAACTAATGGGGATGCACTGATGTGTATATACTAGTGAAAATGAGAAATGCGTCAGTCCAATGGGATATGTCAGTAATCTTTTTAGACGTTACCTTGAGCCTAACCACCAGTTCCTCATCCATCAAGGAGATTTTATGAGTGTTAACCCTATCATCCCCAGATGTATTGTCCAGAAGACAAGTCAGGTTCACATATTCCCCATTCGTGATTTTTTGATCGAATGACTTGGGGAGCATGTACCGCCAAATCATCAACTACACTGACAATTGGTGGAGGATTTAACGTACCTCCAGTAGATGCCTCTGACGCCGCCTCAGCAACCCCTGGATCTGTGACTTGTTCCTCCTCAGATTGCACTAGGACTGGGTCTGTTGCTAAAACTGTCTCTTTACGAGCCTTCTTAGCAAACCTAGTAGTCGCTTTCCCTCGCCGCCTTGTTTTTCTTACAGTGTACATAGCTCAAAGAGTGCTAGAACTAGAAAAACATGCATGAATAACCGAGCCAACAAATGTTACAAATGTTATAACAATGACTTCGACTTTTTTTTAAACTGCGTATGTGACAACGCAAGGCTGTCCTTAATTCCTCTTGATCCAGCACTCCTCCCCTCCAAAAGCACGAAATGGAATGAGAGCGGAAGGGCTAAACCACGTGGTCATACTAAACGTGGGATGGAAAGTATTCGGAATTTATCAGGGTCTTGAGAATAACTCACATAAATCGATCATACTATTAAAACATGACACACTATTAAGAATTAAGTCTAAATTTCATTGAAGTATACGTGTACGTGTATTTTTTTAATCTGAGCTTTGTTTTTTTTCTATGGGGGTGGCTACTGTAAATAACGTCGAACTGATTTCCCGACGGGCACTAGTGCCCAAGCTTACATGTTCCACCGAAGGGCACCGTGCAACGACCATGCCTAATATATTGTGGCAATATTTCAACACCATAGATGCTAATATGTGACTGTAATTTACAAATATAATGTCAAGATGAGATAACCATGCTAGCCAATTCACAATCGAATATATTTTTATGTCTCTCAATACCAAATATTTGTGTTTCCTTTAATAATTGCAATTGTGTTTTATAACATAATTTGTATGAAATGACATTATGAAAAGTAATCTTTCAGCCTCAGCATTAAACCTTAATATACCTTTTAATGTTCAGCCTATCACCTGCCGAACAATTAAGCAATGCTACACTGCCCTAGTCATGATTTTTTTTATATTAATCACTATGATCATTTCTGTATCCTTATTTCTAGAAAACTATAGCAAATACCTCTGTACACAACGAAAAAGTATATTGAAATATTCAGAGTTAAAAGAAACAGTGTGTAGATATATGATATTTGTAGATGATGGGCCAAGTCGACAGTGATATATAAATGAGATTTTCTGAAAAGTTTGAATAAGATAGTTAAAGGTGTCATTGAAAAAATGAAAATTTCACATTACCACTGGTATTTTATTTAATAATACACATATCAAGTAATATCTCTTATAATTTTCTAATTGCTTTCATTGTCAATCACCAGAGGCTTACTATAGATGTTCATTTTCTAATTCCAGCGAAGAAGATGGCTGGAACAACAGACAGCAGGGACGATAAATACACAAGAATTCTGCGGAGAGATTAAAGTTGAATTGGAAGAGGTCAAGGCCAACGATGAGCTGTCAGTGTTATCAACAGGCGGTGTCAATGCCTTTACTGAGAAGATTGAACGTACCAGCGACACCTCAATCATGTGAAAAATATTTACATTCATACTGTTCCGGTTTAATATGTTATGACGACAACCAGAACGAATGCGAGGAGGAGGATATAATGTATATTTCGAATGTTAACTCAAGACATGTCAAAATATATCAAACATAGAAAACATCGCTTTATCAGAAACCCTTGGTGTATCAATATCTCCTTCTTAGTGAATTGGTCATTTTCAGAAGATGCGTCAACAACCGGAAGTCAGATCATGTATAATATCATATCTGGTCAGATCTGTTTTTTGTTTCCCACATATACCTTCAAATATCCCGTGTAGTTAGATATTTGCATGCGTATGCCACTCCGTCAGATTAATTGTGTACATGTACTCTAAGGCATGGTGAAATGTTTTAACAACGCTTGAAACTACTCAAAGGTATAGATAGTTACACGTACAACAATGAACGGGTTGTTATCATTGATTGGTTATCTTGATACAAGTGTAAGATTATCCCAGTACAGGTGTAGTGAAGAGATCTGTGCGATAGCACGGACAGGACTGTGTGGAGCCTTATTATGTCTGTAACGTTAGCAGGAAGTTACATAAAGATTGAGACTTCCATGTTAAATGTAAGACATCAGCTTGTCAAACAGTAGACCGCATATCGGGAAATGTTTTCGGTGTGAAAGCTTTGCTAAAAAAACCCCAAAATTGTACTTTTGCAATTTTTGCTTGCTGTATTTCATGCGTTTTCATGTTCTCAGAAATTTGGAAGGCCTCATTTGAGGACTTAGAATACTTTATAATGGACATCAGTGTAGATTTTAACATCGACAGGCGATCTACCTGTCCAATTCAATAAGGGAAAAGATTTATATGGCAACTAGTATTTAAGTAGTATAGAGGTGCTCACGACTAAACGTGTTCAGGTGCCTGTCAGCTTTATACGTATTACGAATGCGTTTACAGTAAAAGGAAAACATGCGGTTTATAAAGGGTCGTTAAATTCATAAAAACATTTTCCGTATTATGGTTTTAGTAAGGATGGCTGTTTACATTGACTCCCCGTCTTTAGATACTTGGTTGTTTTTATGTTTGGCCTGTAGTTGTAACATTAGTAGTATAACATTATTGACTTCTTATTCAGTTTTATAATCTGACAAACTTAAGGCTAATGGTTCCTATAGACACCAGCAAGCTGACTATAGAGATGGTGGCAAGACAATTAGCCTGATGTAGTTAAACAGGCTATAAATCACTAACATCTATCAGTCTTGTGTTTGAGTTTATCGCGAGATAAATGGCAAATCTAAATAAAAATACGTTGTCGAAAAGTCGAAGTTTGAACACATCAAATATGGAGAGCCATATCCCTTAACACCTATCCTTTAGATCTCGTAATCCTATAACGTTAAAAACATAGTTGCCATTTGTTTATAACGGCAGTGATCAAGTGGTGTAAACATTTTCTTAATGTCTGTTGCATGTAAACATTATGTGTATGTCTGCTATATATAAACATTATGTATATGTCTGCTATATATAAACAATATGTAGGTGTTTAATGTATGTATGCTGTATGTAAACATGTATATGTCTGCTGTATATAAACATTTTCTATATTTCTGCTGTATGTAAACACTTTCTAGATGTCTGCTGTATGTAAACATTATGTGTATGTATGCTGTATGTAACATTATGTGTATGTCTGCTGTATGTAAACATTATGTATGTCTGCTGTATGTAAACATTATGTATATGTCTGCTGTATGTAAACATGTGTATGTCTGCTGTATGTAAACATTATGTGTATGTATGCTGTATGTAAACATTATGTATATGTCTGCTGTATGTAAACATTATGTGTATGTATGCTGCATGAAAACATTATGTATATGTCTGCTGTATGTAAACATTATGTATATGTCTGCTGTATGTAAACATGTGTATGTCTGCTGTATGTAAACATTATGTGTATGTATGCTGCATGAAAACATTATGTATATGTCTGCTGTATGTAAACATTTTGTGTATGTATGCTGTATGTAAACATTATGTATATGTCTGCTGTATGTAAACATTATGTATATGTCTGCTGTATGTAAACATTTTGAGTATATCTGCTGTATGTAAACATTATGTATATGTCTGCTGTATATAAACATTTTGTGTATGTCTGCTGTATGTAAACATTATGTGTATGTCTGCTGTATGTAAACATGTGTATGTCTGCTGTATGTAAACATTATGTATATGTCTGCTGTATGTAAACATTATGTATATGTCTGCTGTATGTAAACATGTGTATGTCTGTTGTATATAAACATTTTCTAAATGTCTACTATGTAAACATTATGTGTATGTCTGATGTATGTAAACATTTTCTAAATGTCTGCGGTATGTAAACATTATGTGTATGTCTGTTGTTTGTAAACATTATGTATATGTCTGCTGTATGTAAACATTATGTATATGTCTGTTGTATGTAAACATTGTGTATGTCTGCTGTATGTAAACATTATGTGTATGTATGCTGCATGAAAACATTATGTATATGTCTGCTGTATGTAAACATTATGTATGTGTCTGCTGTATGTAAACATTATGTATATGTCTGCTGTATGTAAACATTACGTATATGTCTGCTGTATGTAAACATGTGTATGTCTGCTGTATGTAAACATTATGTGTATGTATGCTGCATGAAAACATTATGTATATGTCTGCTGTATGTAAACATTATGTATATGTCTGCTGTATATAAACATTTTGTGTATGTCTGCTGTATGTAAACATTATGTATATGTCTGCTGTATGTAAACATGTGTATGTCTGCTGTATGTAAACATGTGTATGTCTGTTGTATATAAACATTTTCTAAATGTCTACTATGTAAACATTATGTGTATGTCTGATGTATGTAAACATTTTCTATATATATGTGTATGTCTGTTGTTTGTAAACATTATGTATATGTCTGCTGTATGTAAACATTATGTATATGTCTGTTGTATGTAAACATTGTGTATGTCTGCTGTATGTAAACATTATGTATATGTCTGCTGTATGTAAACATTTGTAAACATTATATATATTGTAACGCGGGACTAGCCTCAGTTCGGCACTCACGGGAAAAAACCACAAGAGATAGTGCAATACTGATATATACAAGTTTATTTACACTAAATACACTAAATATAGACAATAACACACTCGCATTTACCCTCTCTATCTTCCACGCCTCTAAATGTTATACTACAGTCTCTTCACACACTATGAGTCTTCACATATCTCCGAGGAAATACAGTCACCCAGTGGTCTTTACAGGTTCCAACTCGTCGTTCACCAGCTCGAGACGGTGCACAAAATGTAAACAAAATTTAGCCCACAGCTAACACAATAAATACAACAGCATATGCCTATCAACATCACTGGTGCCTCTCAGACCAGGATCTCCAACATCAACACTGCCTGCATAGCCCGCCTGACGTCTTGTCTGAACGTCCTGGTAGCTGACCACCGTGTTCCTGGTAGTTGCTGTTGCAACACTGGCCGGCCCCGTTGCATACTAGTCTGTTGCATACCAGTCTGTTGCAGGCTTTGGGTAACCTAACTTAGTTGTCTGCCCGTCGTGTGAAGCTATAATAAACATGACAAAATATCATAAACACTCACGCACATCCATACTTTAATCCAACTAAGACATTCCTTACTAACTATATAATTTACCATCCATTCTACTTCCCTTTATAAATTCAAACCTAATTGTACATATACCCCTACAAACATATTAAATTCTAGGATGCGTGACCATTTTCTTATAATAATAATGCCAAAACGCACGTATCACCGCAACCATATATGCTACTTGGTGGCTTCCGTACTTTTTACACCTGCGCGCACTCAACCCTTGCACAGGCAAATACAACTACTCGAACAAAATAATGTTATTAAGCGAAATATACGCTTAAAGGCAACTAAATTACTTGTACATATCAACACATTACTATAATACCACATAGATCCTAATTACCTAATACTGTTAATTATGACATTTAAAATCAACACACCTGTATACTATAACAGCAAATAGTTACGCTCGAGTGGACACGCATCGATAGATAGATTGGTTGACCGACAAAAGGGACAATTAAAATATGGCACGAAATAGCCAAATAAAACAACAATTTCTGAAAGATAGAAAGAATACTTACCCCAGTCAGATATCCGGGCGTCATCACACACGAATTACAGCTGGGAAACTAATTATAAACAGCTCTGCCAAACAATGGCCACTCCTCTCACCTGTCCAGCCCATGCACTACCCGTCCTTCTTCACACGTACACACACACGCACACGTGACCAATTCACTCACCATTCACAATAACAAAAAGATGTGCCTGCGTTCGTGACATATATGTCTGCTGTATGTAAATATTATGTAAAAGTTTGCTGTATGTTAACATTATATATATATATGTCTGCTGTAAGTAAACATGATTTGTATGTCGACTTTAAAAAGTAGTAGTCAGGTGACGCTGTGTGCGACCATTATGTTTAAGTCTGTTTTTAAGGCAGTGGTCAGGTGGTGCTGGTGAAAACATTATTAATGTCTAGTTTGAGAGGCAGTGTTCCAATGGTTCTGTATGTTAACATATATATGTCTAAGAGGCAGTGGTCAGATGGTGCTGTGTGTAAAAAATATTTATGTCTGTTCTACGAGGCAGTTGTCAGATGGTGCTGTGTATAAACATTATAAATGCCTGTTTTAAGAGGCAGTTGTCAGATGGTATTGTGTGTAAACATTATGAATGCCTGTTTTAAGAGGCAGTTGTCAGATGGTATTGTGTGTAAATATTATGAATGGCTGTTTTAAGAGGCAGTTGTCAGATGGTGCTGTGTGTAAACATTATCAATGCCTGTTTTAAGAGGCAGTTGTCAGATGGTGCTGTGTGTAAACATTATCAATGCCTGTTTTAAGAGGCAGTTGTCAGCTGATGCTATGTGTAAACATTATCAATGCCTGTTTTAAGATGCAGTTGTCAGATGGTATTGTGTGTAAACATTATCAATGCCTGTTTAAGAGGCAGTTCTCAGATGGTATTGTGTGTAAACATTATCAATGCCTGTTTTAAGAGGCAATTGTCTGTTTT
The DNA here is from genome assembly GCF_031769215.1 of Ylistrum balloti. Classification (NCBI taxonomy): domain Eukaryota; kingdom Metazoa; phylum Mollusca; class Bivalvia; order Pectinida; family Pectinidae; genus Ylistrum; species Ylistrum balloti. Next base: position 497,933 of record NW_026781869.1, on the reverse strand, counting down.
AAGAGGCAGTTGTCAGATGGTGCTGTGTGTAAACATTATTTATGTTTGTTCTGAGAGGTAGTTGTCAGCTGCCTCTTTATACGATAGTGGTTGATATACGCTTTTTGTGAACTTTATGTTCTTTTCTGCCCTTACGTGTAATACGATGTGTGTAAGTGTGTAAACATGATGTGTCAGTGTGTGCTGAGGGTAATAATATGTGACGCGGTGTGTAAACATGATGTGTCAGTGTGTGCTGAGGATAATAATATGTGACGCGGTGTGTAAACATGATGTGTCGGTGTGTGCTGAGGGTAATAATATGTGACGCGGTGTGTAAACATGATGTGTCAGTCTGTGCTGAGGGTAATAATATGTGACGCGGTGTGTAAACATGATGTGTCAGTGTGTGCTGAGGGTAATAATATGTGACGCGGTGTGTAAACATGATGTGTCAGTGTGTGCTGAGGGTAATAATATGTGACGCGGTGTGTAAACATGATGTGTCAGTGTGTGCTGAGGATAATAATATGTGACGCGGTGTGTAAACATGATGTGTCAGTCTGTGCTGAGGGTAATAATATGTGACGCGGTGTGTAAACATGATGTGTCAGTGTGTGCTGAGGGTAATAATATGTGACGCGGTGTGTAAACATGATGTGTCAGTCTGCCCTGAGGGTAGTAATATGTGACGCGGTGTGTAAACATGATGTGTCAGTGTATGCTGAGGGTAATAATATGTGACGCGGTGTGTAAACATGATGTGTCAGTCTGTGCTGAGGGTAGTAATATGTGACACGATGTGTAAAAAATAGGTGTCAGTCTCAGTCTGCCCTGAGGGTAGTAATATGTGACGCGGTGTGTAAACATGATGTGTCAGTCTGCCATGAGGGTAGTAATATGCGACGCGGTGTGTAAACATGATGTGTCAGTTTGCCCTGAGGGTAGTAATATGCGACGCTGTGTGTTAACATTAGGTGTCAGTCTGCCCTGAGGGTAGTAATATGTGACGCGGTGTGTAAACATGATGTGTCAGTCTGCCCTGAGGGTAGTAATATGTGACGCGGTGTGTAAACATTATATATCAGTCTGCCCTGAAGGACATCCTGAATGGTAGTGATTTTGTATCCTTGTGTTTAAAATTGATAGGTACGTTTTTATCTGCATGTCCTGAAGTGAAGAAGTCATGTGGAGACTTCAGTTATCATTATTTTTTTATTTGACAAATTGTTATAGCAAAATGTCTTATATTTTAGTACAATTGGTCGCAACTGGTTGGAAATATACATGTTATCCGCGAACTTATTTACTTATTATGTTTGAACTATATATGCCTTTAAAGACTTTTCGGATTAAACTTTAAACTTGATCACTTTATTTCAGTTGAAGCCAGAGGAAGTTTTCAACAACACAGGGATGGTTTCATGCCATAGTGATTACATTATAATATATATGTTATTTTATTATTTTCGTGATGGAAGTGCTAGGGTGTTTTCAGAATTTAGATAACGCCATAATGTATATTCTGAAACCAGTCATGGTGCCTTATCCTGATATAACACCCTTGATAGAAAACCATTTTGTATATGAGGGATGCTGACTGCAGATCTAGGTATGCTTTCCTTCAAATAACACAATTGGCGAAGGGAGAGGAACATATTACCACTTTCCATGATGCCATTGTTCTTGTCGGTGACTCATTGTCTGTATCAAGTGATATTTAAAGACAAGAGAAAATAGAAGCAATGGAAATAGACTGGAGTTTAAGTTATATATTTATCTCGTCATATGACAAGAGTGTAGATAATTCATTCGCATTTCTCTTTGTGTGATGGCAAAAATGAATGGATATATATCGAACTTGTCTTCATAGGTGGCCACCCAGCCAATGTCAGACTAAATTAAGAATGGATGTCATTTTGTTCCAGTTGGCGATAAGTATTCTACGGGCAAATTACTGCAATGGAGGATTTCATTTGTCTGACATTTGTTCTAAATTCAAAGTAGATGGATTACTGAAATATTTCCTCATCCAGACCAAAGATTCGTTTGCTCATATCATAAGGGGGAGTGATGCATTTTAAGTTTTTTTTTAACAGCGGTATTTCATGGAGTCGTAAACTCGTTACCTGTCCTTAAAACACTTAGTTTTCATGCAGTCGAAAACTCGACGCCTGCGCTATGGGTAGAAAAAACTAATTGTTGTCTATTTTGATTACATGAGTCAGATTATTTCAATGAGAAAAAAACATTTTAAAAAGATCCATAGGTAAAATTTCTGCATGACCTTGTTGATCTCAATAACCTGCATTAGGTGTGTATATTTGAAGCATTGTGATTCGTAGTTTATCGACATATCTACAGGACCCGGAGACTATGTTGTGTGGTACACATTTATATGTTGGACACATGGAAAAAAGACCTACAAGAAGACAAAGAACTTTCAATCATTCTTTCTTACACATATGATAGAATATAACAAACGAAAACGGCAGCGATACGTAATTATATATATATAGTAGATGTATACGATAACAATGGAAATATACATATCGTTTGGAAGTAGGTCAATATATATATATATATATAAGAAAAGAATACGACGTCCTTCGCCTTCGACGTCAATAATGATGTGGAGACCCGTGGCCGAGGGAACCAGGTCTTTATATATGAAGTACTACGGTGGCGGGAAATACACGTGAAATGTCCACGCAGTGTAGTCGCCTGTTTATTGGTCACTTGTCCAAAGATCAGTCATTATATAACAGATACTGGTGAACCCACAGACATTTAAGAAAAAGAGCATAGACAAGGACATATCACACAGTGCATGGCGTCATACAGATACATGTACCGGTATGTCTCGTAACACAATAGCACCGGGCTACATTTGTATCAGAAAACGTTTCTTACATAGCATTAAGCACGCACAAGACCGATTATCAGACAACACTCAGAATGTATTAAGGATGAAGACCTATTTCGAGAGTGGTCATGAATGGAACAACAGTGTGTCCCACATAGGAACGCTTCTGTGGTACTCAAACAAATTCGATTGAATTCACCGCCTACTATGCATTGTTATCAACATTAAACCCATTAGCACATCGATTGTTTGATCAGTTTAATGCCTTTGAAAACGTAAGTTTAAAAAAATTTGAATCCTATTGACACCGAAGACGATAAAATTATTTCGATCTTTGTTTTCGAAATAAAATGTCAATTTAGATCCAGTGAACAGTTACGATATATCTAAGATCCATTCCGACACAACAACTCGAATTGCTCTGAGCTGAAGAAAACCGACAAACAGTCCGAGGACAAGCAACCGATCGCTGGCGATACAGTGTTTTAAATGGACTCCGAACAGTTGAAAGTTTTAAAATGCACATTACTTTTACTGGAATGACATGCACAATGATCCCATTTGGAAATATTTTATTCTCTGATTTGAAGTCGGACGTGACTGGTGGTCGATGGCTTGTCCGTGATCCGTTTGTTATTTACATTATACTCCATTGGGAACGTGAACAAGACTTGCATGGCGGATATTGTTAGTGAAGCAGAAGACGCTTAACCTCCATAAGCATCTGGTCTTATTCTCTTTCTTTCAGGAATCACCCTGTAAATATTTTTCTTTTTCATATTTTGTATCGAGTTTTAATTAATTTGTGTTTGATAGAAGATTATGTTGTCATGTCGTTATTTTTTTAATATTTTACCATGATTCTTCATTCTTCTGTGTTCTTTGATCTTTCATTATGTATCCATTTTCATTGTCCTTGTCATAGTTGTACACATGTTATTGATGTTGTTATGAAGTGAGCAGTGTAGGTTTTTTTTAACTATTGGTGCCACTTCCTAATTAAGACCAGTTTTACAAAGTCCAAAAGTACAGCTTCAGCAATAGGACAATTCAGTTATCCATATTTACATGTGTCAAACAGGCAATTTAGATATATAATCACCAAGTGCACCAAGTTGTAAAACCAAGATAATTATGAAATGTTTGTCGAAATATGGGCAAAGCTCAATGTGCAAACCCTCTATTCATTTTTTTCCGTCATTAAGACAATTTGTGTCCATTCCTCATGGTGGCCTTAACAAGGAGGTTTCACTGTATACTAATGTACGTAATACTTAATATAATATTAGTGGATCAAAGGTTGTACGAAATGTTAACACAAGTGAGCAACACTTTCTAATACGAAGTAAGAATTAGATACAGTAGAGTAATATAACAATGTTCTGTCTTAGGACTCCTTATTGTGCTAAGGCCGAAGCATTTAATCCTAAGAGATAACTGAGGTCATGTAAATGTAACGTTTTTATGTAAAATAACATGATATTATTTCAGCGTGGATGGTATCATGTTTGGAAATAATGATTGACAATGACTACATCCTTACTGAGGAGTGAATAGGAGTGATGCATTGAGAAGTTTTCTCTTCTTTGACTCGGTCTTCTCTACTTTGATGGTGCATTTCATCAGGGCGGGACATCTGCAAATAATAAGGGAAAATGTCAAGATGATGAAGTTGTTATTCGGTTTGTAAATCAAAATTATCATGTTAAATCTGTGCATAGTATAAATTCTGCTGAGGTACAACCATACCGCAAATTTATACGAGGATCTTTTCTAGCAGCACCATTTTACACAGTACAAAATCATCGTTGTTGTGAATAATGTTGATAATTCTCAACATATTCGCCTGAGATAAATACATGGTTTCGTTCGTTTTAAGTCTGATTTACAATAAATCATAATGCCTTACGCTGGCCTTTTTAGTTTCGTCTTCTTGCGACCGAACTTGCCATTTCGGATGAGGTTTGATTCTATTTTCTTTGATCGTTGACATTTGGGTAACAGATAAGAAGACATGTGTTTCCTAGTCTCATCTGTACTTCAACTATATTAATTGTTTTGCTCCATTTCATAGTTATGACATATCTATTATAAGCACATGTTTAAGTGACCTAACTTATTTTGTGGAGACAATTCGTCACTTCAGTTAGATATGCTGCCAATTGTGTGCATATCACAAGTTCTTACATGTGATGACTTAGCAAAATAATGACATGTCACAATCAAGGCCGTATAATTCACATGTGCTGACTCTAACATGAACTAAAGGTGAACATTGTCCTCTCAATATTTGCAAATGATGGAGAGATGAGGTAAACCCGTTTGTCGCAAGGGTATTAACAAGCAGTTCATCTCATCACCATATGATACCACAGGTAAGTGTTATATAAAAACATAAAGGTATTCATGTTATGTTGTATATGGTTATCAAGGTCTAAGTACGTTAATTTTTACATGTTTGGGACACATAAAGGTAGATTTGTATTTACTAAACAGCCGGAAGGAATAAGCCACAGAAAAAATCTATAGACTCAAGAATTTGTGTACATGGTCAGTTTGTGTAGGTGACCTAGGGAAAATAGCTTTAGAAGACATAATGTTAATATTAACTCCAAAACGTGACTGTTAATTTCATCAATATTTCAAAATAAGCAGCTTATTTGAGCAATGCAGATTTTAAATACAAAGATGTACGTCACTACAGTGTATATATTAAGTATACAAAGGATATATGCACCCTTTTTCATTCTTTACTTAAACTGAATTTTCTAAGGTGTCCCAAAAAAATTGGTATTTCTTGTTCACCATAATTACCAACATTACAGTCTGAGATTGGACTTACAATTTTCAAGTTACAGCAAATAATGCCTACAGGAACTCAATATGACAAACGAAGCTGTGTCAGAGAAAAATAATAAAAAGAAATTCCGTTTTAGTTTGTGGCATTTAATTTTCTGGAAGCATGGTGTTGGTACACATGTCTGTGTTATTTGAATCCAAAGGCATGTGTCATAGATCCCTAACACTATATGTTGGATATGTATTACATGGATGGGAGTCTGTATACGCGACATCCCTGACAAGATACATTTACTTTTTTTCTGATAAGCTTTTCAACTGTCAAATCTACCTGATTAGAACTTAAGGCACATCAGATGTGTGTGCTTTCCCTCTGAATTAACCTCTTGTTCACATGTTTTTGCAGGGTATTCAATATAATCTAAATAATTTGCAAATGTTGTAAAAGATATAGGTTCAAATTCAGAAAAACATATGGTGAATTAACAAGATGCACATTATTGTATGGAAAGGAAAAAAAGTTCATCAGAACGAGCATGGAGGGTACATAATAGAGGGGATGGCGATATGAACGCAATGTGATAAGAGATGTACAATATAACAAGAACATAAATATACAACTTGTTGGTTTTATTTGCCAATTTATTTAGAAAATGATAGCTGAAATTGCCGGGACAATTAATGAATGAATACGATTCCGTTCAAATTGTATTAAAAAATGAGGAGCCATATGAGCAATCAAGCTGTGACTTTAAACCTGAGCATCACATGGTCGAAAGACATTCATTAGGGAAAACAACAATTTTGTCATTGAACATGTAGAATCTTCGAAAGAGTTTGATAGATGCTTTGAAGAAAAAAATGTGTTTTTGAAACATCTAAGTCAATATGTGCCTGTTCAAAAGTTAACTTTGTGCTTCTACTGTATTTAGTTGATGTCAATATGATGAATCATAGGATCACCTTCTATGTTATCATTAAAAAAAGTGTGGGTATAATCAACAAAAGTGAAATTATTGAAAACTGGAAGAAACAGCTGAAACAAAAACTTCTATATTTTTGTTTGTTTTTTCTGAGTTGTCTCCCCTGACATATGTATAATATATAAAAATAATATTCAATAAGGCTTGTATTTACACGAAGAACACCTTTTTTCAATAGATCAGAACTCGAAAAATGTGTATAAAATAACTTTCCTGTCAATGTTTCACGATCTGAATTAAACACCCTCTTTACCTTTTTGTCATAAATTTCAATGTTTGGTTGCCATAGGAACTTAAAGATACTTTGATATTTAAATGTTATTTATTCTTTATTCAGGTAGTTGAATAACATGTTAATTACAAACATGTCAAACAAAACTTTTGTATATTAGGCATATTGGTATAGGTATATTGGTAATTGTTCACATCTATACGGAGGTCACATTACTTCGCTATCTGCATAGAGTGGATCTGTTAACGATTGATGTTGTAAATTATATGGAATATATGGAATTCTAGGGAGTTCAAGTAAAGAAGTTCTACTGGCATTTTCAACTAAGGATCGTTGTCGATAACTAACGCAGTTTGTTATTGTGTTCTGGTATTACAGTTCTTCCTTCATAAAGGTTACTGGTATGAATTGGCATTGAATGGGTGCAGTTAAGTCGTCGGTTAATAGGTAGTGGGAAAAAGTATGCTTCCCACCAAATTTGAACGTGACCATCTGACCATTACAATATATTCACTACACCAAATATTAATAGACGAATTTGCATATCAAGACTAATCTGGACCATGTTTGACAATATGTCACTATATTGTATCAAAACCATTAAAATAACCAAACAATCGAGGTGGAATCTACAAAATATCTTGAGTGTATGAATTGCAAATGAATGATAACAGTCTATGAAATATCAGGTACAATTGCGTTTTAAATTTAAAGAAATGATAACACAATAAAACGTTCGGGTATGCAAATCACTACTACCTGAGTTCAGATTCACTGGGAAATAAAATAAATACAGGCAGCAAAATGATGATGATGATGATGATGATGATGATGATGATGATGATGATGATGAAAATGATGATGATGATGATGATGATGATGATGAATTGCGAGATTGTGAGATTGTGAGTTTATATAAATTACTGCTATTTTGATGTTTTGTATATAAACAATTGAGAGAGGAAGAAAAAAATAGACAGCACCGTATCATAATCGTTTGGATATGAAAATTACTAATTCTAAATATTAAGCCATTGAGGTATAGATTATAACCAAACATCATATGAAAACATCGAGGTATTTAAAATATCCCTAAACCGTATTGAAGCCATTGAGGAGTAACAAAGAAGCTATCGTATCAATATCATCGTGAAAAATGCATACTGCCATACTACTTATATGTACACCGTTTGAAACCATTGAGGTATACAAACTAATCCTGCACTATATCAAAACCATTCAGGTATGAAATTTACTCACGCACCATTTAAAACAATGGAGGTTACAAAACATTCAAAATAAGACAGAATAAGTACTTTAACTCAACAAAACAAAAACAAAAAATAATCCGATGTATAGGATTATAGGATTGTTCCTGTACCGGAAATCTTAAACACAAGGTAATAAAAAAATCCCGATGTAATTTAATATTTGTATATCCACTATCATAAAATTACCCGGATCCACTTTCCCGACTCATGCAATTATTATGGAAAATGGTAGAATGTTTTTAAAGATTATTGTTTACCAATTAATCCTGTTGTTTGACAGCTCTTTAAGGGTGTGATATCTATATTGATCACACAGAGGAATATTATGCTGTGATTCTAGGAAAATACTTCATTGCATGAACCATTAGGAAATTGCATTCATAAAACGAGTCGAGCAAACAAACTGAACCATTCACTGTATTAAGACTGGGGATGTTTTAATAATCTCTACTTCATTTTATCAAGACATATCAAAATTATGAAATGTATTCATTCACCATGTAAAACAATTGTAGTGTTAAAACACATGGCAAAACCAGAGGAAAAACATGATCTCCAAGGTGTTGCTCCTAAGTTCTTTAAACAGATCAAAGAAACATACTCTGTAGACTGCGAGACAGTAGTATGACGTCCCACCGAACCATTCTTTTTGACATAGATATAAATCTACTTCGCACCATATCAGAAACATCTTGCATAATGTTTCACAATACTTTGGAAGTTATATAGCAGATTAAGTCAAAAATAAGAAGAATTTAGTAATAACAAAAGAATCCAAGGGGCTCATAAAACTAAGTCATCGTGACCTGCTTGTTGACCTTCATATATGCGACCTTACTAACAGGACAGCTTACAAGTATTATCTTAACATGTTCTAACTATGCACAATTGTAAGTCACATTTTACGACTGGAAAGTTAAAAATGCCACATACGTTTTTGTATCCTATGTCATCGTCTTCGGAATACTGATTATATAGGAAGCACCATTACGTCATGATTGTAATATTTCTTACATTTCTATAATCAGTGTTATTTCCCTTGTCTCTTTAAAAACTTTTAAAAACTTCTCAATAAGCTGTTATAATGTATCGCATACAGTGACATTGCACTTAGGAGTTTAAACTTAGACCAGGTTAGGTTATCGAATGTTATCATAATCAGACCTGTGAATCCAGTTAAAAAAGAGTTTTGTCAACTAGTCGAAAGTACTTGATGAAAATACATGTTTTATAAACATGATTCATTCTTAAAGACACGTCTGTAATGCTACCTGTCCACTGTGTAGAATAAGAAGCTAAGTAGAGAAAAATTAAATGTAGACTTTTATAACGCGTATCAAACACTCCATTGTAAATTGTGTATTGGATCTTAAATGAATTTTCATTTCATATGAGATCTAATGAAACGATTCTAAGACCTTGCTTTTAATTTTGCAAGAAAAAAAATTAAAGTAAAAAAGTGAACGAAAACAATCAAGCCCAGACAGCAATTTTTTGATTCATTTTTAAATAATAACTTAGATTCATTGTCCATATTATGGCATCGTTATGTCGCAGCCAATGAAAAACGTTCTAAGGTATACTGCTCCTGTGACATATACGCTAAAAGATATTTTCTGGTCGAATTCATTGGATAAATCAAACGTTACAAACTGATTTATTGCAGCTCGCAATGATGTACTATAATGTACACAGGTTATACTCGGAGAAACCAACACCTTTCCACTAAAGCTTTATTAATACTTACCTTTTTTTGATAGCAGGTGATTACTCGTTTCCCTTATTTCTGTTCTTCATAATTGCTGTGATTCCCTGAACACACATTTCCTGGTTCTGTAGCAATACCACAGTGACAAAAAACCAACAAAAACGGCAAGAAGAGCGCCTGTCACAAGAGCAGATATCCATGCGATTCTGAAATCATTATTTTTTTATAAAACCAAAACATTAACCTTTAAAAAGTATTTTTTTAAAAAAGTAATTCAAAAGGTACAGTTTATATAATCTTTTCGGCGAATGCGTTTCTACTGGAATAGCATGCCAATTTCAAAAATAGTTTATTTGTCCAACATATAAAAGATTAATATATTAAAGAAATCTTAGAAGTTTTAAACCTAAAAACTTAGCAATAGTTTCTAACCCCTGGTACATATATGTATATATTTTAGTGACAAGGGTTGCAACTAAATGTAAAAAAAAAATTGAAGATATTTTTTTTCTAATTGGAATATTTGTAAGAGGTAATCGTGTGTTACTTACAACTAAAGACCTCACAATATCAAAAAACAAAAAACAAAAAACAAAAAAACAAAACAAAACAAAACAAAAACAAAAACAAAAAACCCTTCAGTTTGCCCTTTTCAGAACCATGGGATGGGAATATGTGTCACCATATGCCCATCTACAGAACATTTGAAAGAGAAATAAAAATCTGTTTAGACTGTGACTGCTCCCTTTAAGAATGTCTTGTATCGATTGAAATACAATGGGTAACTTCCTATAACCAATATTCGGCAAATGAGGACAAGTATGAAGTCACATATTATGTTTTTAAGAACTGTGCATCGATCATCTTTCTTTCGACATTTGTTTCAGTCATTTTATTTAAAAACCTAGTCGTATTAATAATATTACGTGAATGTACCTCTCGGGACCCACAACACCCGGACTTGCAGCTTCCGTAATATCCATCAATAGAAGATGCAGCATTATAGAAGTAGCATTCCATGCAAGCAACTGCAACAGGTGAACATAAAGCAAAGAAACAAATAAGGCCATCTATCTTAGTTTTATTAAAAGGTTCATTTTCAAATGGTAATTACTGGCGTATACACTTTATATTGATTTTATAATATGCAATGTAAATATTTATATCAGGGACCAAAAATCTGTTCATTACCTGCGATTCCAGTGATAGCATAAAGGTAAGCATTCAGGTCTGTTTTGTGCTCTCATTTGAAAAGATGTGTTACTTATTAAAAAAATATGCTACACATCTGCAATATCTGTCCCTACGTACCTCATATTTTATATGGATGAATGTGTAAACAATTCTTTAATTCCTATCTTGGCGTAGTTTAATCGAATACAGCTTATTGTTTATTGGAAACATGCAAGATGAAATCTTACACCACTATCGAATGCAAACGCGTGCACATACAATGCATATACTCTGTCAATATGTATGTCGGCTATTTGCCACGTGTCAGCGGATGGTGAGATGATGTGCAGTTGTACATATTTCACAGACTTATGTCGTATTAGAAAGCAGTATGAAATCTTATTCATAGTTGCCGAGCTAAATTATTTCGAATCCAACTTTTAATGTAAGAGTAATAGCCGCTTCTTTATGATCAGGCAGACATAAATTCATGACAAATACATAGTCCAAATATATTATGTAATAATGGAATATGCAAAAAAAAAAAAAAAACAAAAAAAAAAAAAAAAAAAAAAAAAAGCAATCACTGCCATTAAAAATCAATAAGTTTCAATTCAAACATGAATTGTTATGTCTTGCTAAGAATATATTTTCACACACATTTTCAGCCATATATTTATTCTAATTTCTCAGGTTACATAGAGAGTGGATATGCAATTCAACTCCATTCTTGTGGTGACACTTTCCATCATCGACGTTTTTAGTTTTATGCGAATACTTGATTCAAATATGTGAGGTTAGAAACTTGTATTTGCTATTGTTTGTTCTAAAATATTCATGTTAAAGATAAACTACTGTAGATTCCTAGATTAAAATCTTGATTTTTAGATGGTGATATGAATGATTTAATTCTATTGATCGTTGTCTATTTCAACATTATGTCTCCGAGTTTTAATATAAATGCTGATTTATTCTTGAAAATATATTTATGATTTTGTCCTCTATTCTTTAATAGAATGATCATGTAATTCAAATCTATCTGATTGATACATTAAATTGACATGAAATTTAAGCGTTGATTTCACATATACATGTATTATGTCTAATGTATAGTATATAGAACATTCATTCGAAATCTGAGTGTTTCTGATCCTGAATAGATTTGAGCATCTAATAATATATTCAAACTTGTCTCCCAGGATCAACATGGCTTCTTGGATATCAGGTATGTTGGTTTCAAATTACATTCTTAATTTTTGAGAAGAAAAGTGTATCATTAATTCTCATGGTTTTCTTTCTTCAAAATATACCTCTTCTTCAGCTCTCTCAAAGCTAGAGCAGTAGCATTATTATAACAATTTTCTTTCCATTTATGTCACCAAATTGAACAAATCTTAAAATACTTTCCTGTCAACGTTCTTGCTATAAACCAGATTCAGTGGCAACGTTATAAAAATGTATGAATGCTTATTTTTTTTATCCTTGTGTGAGGAGTGACATGGTGGGCATTCAAAATTACTCCTTGTTGCAGACTCGGTATTACAGTATACATTAATTCCTCCAGGTCACTTAGGTATTACAGAAACTGGGTTTCCACTGAAAACCCATTCTTTATCTAATTTAGTGGATTGAACCAACACTCAACAGGGTTGTAGTTTACCAATACATCAGAATCCATAAAATATACCAAAAGTAATGCTTCCAAAATATTATCATTTTGCTGTCTAAATAGGATATATTTGCATTTACACTTGACAGTGTACTGAACACAACATATTAAACTGAGGCTAATACATGGGTTAAATCCTACCGGAGTAACCTCAAAATAGGTATTTGTATTGTTTATGGTAAATGGGCAAATGCAGCATACATTCTACATGTAACATTTTATAACGTACATTTGAATGAACAGGAAAACACATTCCTCCAGAATACTTCAGACAGGAATCAAAGCCGAATCCCTTCTTCTGGTCATCTACCATCCACTTCCCTACTGTGACAATGATGCATATTTATGGATGATGGAGAATTATTGACACAATTGTTATGTAAAAGGCAACAATGCAGCTCTTTCAACAGTGTTATTTTCTTGAGATCATTCTTGATACAACATCCAACACCTAAACCAATAGATTTCCTTGGTTGGCAGTCTGATAAGGCCTGAAAGACACATTTCTACAGGGAACCAGTGAACCCTTGTATTTTTCATTGTTTTCTCATGAACATTCCTCAATTCATTTTACATGAAGGACATAATTACATAAATATTGCGCAACAGTAATAGGGTATTTACAATTTTTGGTATTTAAAAATCATCCTTTGGTGGCAAACATACAATTATCTTTGTTTTTAGTCTTTCATTGGTTTTAAATTTTAATTCAAAATGGCAACATATGTCCAGTTGCTGCTTTTGAAAATTGTTTTCGAATAAAAAAACAACTGTGTGTTTTTGCATAGAACACCCTTCATTAGTGTATTTCGTGTGAGAGTTCAGAATGAGATCATGACGCTTTATCAAGTCCTACTGCTCTGGATAAAAACATAATAATTGTCTGCCATTTGTGTCGCCCGTTATGTCGGTTTAACATGTATAAACATAAGATAGATAAAAAAAAATTCTCATTCTCGGCTACCTTTTTAATTGTGGTAGGTTTTCAACATAAAGTGTAACTTTCGACACTTTATGGAACACCCTACACTTTAAGATTGATCATAACAGATGTCAATTACAATACCAAATAGATATAAGTGATCCAGGACGTTCTTAAGGCCGTATACATTTCTTCACAATATTCGTTCTCAAAAACGATAGTAGAGCAATCATCATGTTTGTTTACCGTAGCAACTTCGTAGGAAATCCAGATGTTTGTTTACACATATATGCCGGTGCCTTATGTAACTTATGTAACACTTGCTTGTTACATCATATCTAATATCTAGCTGTATATAGTCTACCCATCTGACTTCTATCTGCTACTAAGCATAAAAGAAAACCCTACCATGGGTATAATTGTCACTACTCATACATATCCTTGTCTGTATATACTTATTAAACTACACTGATACAAGGAAACTTGACTGGACTCTAATTACTACAAAACTACACATAAGTATTACATGTAAAATATGAAAGCAATAAAGAATGCTTTACTTCTTAGTAAAGATTTCAAGCATAGAGAGCTGAATCATCAGGTATACACATTCAAGAAAAACAATGTGGTTACTTACCAGTCACCAAGTTCAATACCATCACAAACGTTTTAAAAAACATGTTTCCATCAATAACATCAAATCCAAAATCAGTGATGAGTCAGCTGTCTTGTCATTTAAATCAATAAAATGAATGCAGTCATGTCGTGTTTGTACATGTAAATACATGGTATTCTAATTTCTATTTATAGACACACACCGTCTGTTATTATTTAAACAAAATAAATACATGTACATGCTATATTTATCAAAGTGTGAAACAAACTGCTTTCCTACTTAATAAAGTTTCAAATTTCTGGGGAGTAATGGATCTTGACATTCGAAATTTGATGTATAAGGCGCACACACTCAAACCTCAGAGTGAAGTAATAAAAAACAAGCAAACAGGGAAAAAAAATCCCAAACACAAAAGCGAAAAAATGTTACAAAACATTGCTTAAACAGAGGAATCAGAACAGGATATCCAGCTTGGTAATCCTTAATTCTTTCAACAAACTAATGGACAGAGATCCCAATCAGTAGTATGGCACAAGTCACATCGAAGCATTCTATAAAAGATATAAATCTACACTCGCACCGTATCAGAAACATTTTGCATAGTGTTGCACAATATTGATACGAATTAAATGTACGCTTCTTAGAGTAACTTAACTTTGATCGATCACATTGGTATCCGGACACAATACCAAATCCTTTTCAAGATGAGGATACCATTGTTAATAGCAACATATATGAGTGTTAGATTTGATATTGTCGTGTGGCTCTTTGTATTTTTAAATTATGTTTTTGAATCTGTGGAAGAAGATAGCTAGTTAAATTCATTTTTATTGGTTCGTTTTAAAATAAAAAGAAAACCTAAAATTTCAGAAAGTACATTACGATTAACTATAATTGTTGTTAAGCCATGGACACACATTTCCTGGTACTGTACCACTACCCCAGTGACAAAAAGAACACCGGCAAAGGAGAGCAGAGCACCTGCCACTACAAGAACTACGATTCAGAAATAATTCATTTTCAAACACAAATCCGTAAAACATTCTAGGTTTTAGGGAACGAATAACAATTACAAAAAATTGTTTAATTTGTCAACCCATAATAATATATTAAGCATATTTTGTTAATTGCAAATAAGGAGAAGAAAAAGAAAAAAGACAATTAATTATCTTTTGGTCATTGTACTTTCTTCCTCGTCTTAAATCACGTAGTATCAGGTTTTAAACCTAGTAACTAAGCACTAGTTCCTAACCCATGGTACTTATCTATCTTTTTAGTGACAAGGGTTGTAACTAAAAGGAAGAAAAAAAAAATGTTTTTGTAACTGGAATATTTTTAATTATGAGGGACGTGGACCTGAGTGACATCACTTGGTCAATCTCTTTTACCAAACGCTAATTGCAAAGATAAATTATTTCTCTTAGACGTAATCATGTTGCTAAGATCTATCGTCCTTAGAATATCAAAAAGCATACTTTTCATTCAGTTTTCCCTTCTTAGAACTTTTTATGTACCATATCCCGAAAAAACCCCCACTGATATGTGTTATTTGACTGTTATTGATTATTTTGAAATACAGGATGTCATATGATGGACCCGTGATCATCGATATACCTATAGTCTTAAACTATTTCTGTTCTGTATCAAAACGAATTGGGTAATGTCATTGATCATTAAATTAAGTGAGAGCCATGGTAGTTCATACCATGATTTTACTGATTCAGAAAGTAGTAATTTAATTTCTTGTGTTTCTTTAGTTATATTTTGTCACACCAATTGCTCATTCTGCAGATCTTCATTTAACAGAGAAATAAAAATAAAACTGCGACTGCTCCCTTTAAGAATATCTTGCATCAATTGAAATACAATGTATAACTTTATATAGCCAGTATTTGTCAATTGAGGACAAATAAAAAGTTATATCTGATGATTTCAAGACCTGTGCGTCGATCAGCATTTTTTTTTATCTAAAATCTTGTCGTATTAGATATATTACCTAAATTGATAGTATTGTCCGGGAGAAATATCAGTGCTATTTCAACCATTAATTAAGCAAACGCTGTGAGGTTTATAATTGTTCTCAATTATAAGTTTTCAATAGTTCTGTGTTTATGTACTACTATTTCTCTAAAATATTGATGATAAAGAGAACTACTGTAGATCCATTGGTTAAAATCTTGATTTTAGATGTTGATAGGAATAAAAATGGACATTTTTCTTTATTTCGTTGTGTCTATTTTAACATGACATTACTGAGTTTTAATGTAAATGCTGAGTTATCCTTAAAAATGTGTGTTACAATTCTGACCTCTTATTAAATATAATGATCATGTAATTCAAATATAACTGGATAGCATTTGTAGAAATTAATAAAAAAATGAGCATTTAAATCTTCAAAAGGCAGTGTAATATGGCAATATTTGATGTGAAATCAAAGTATTCCTTTCAAACATACATGTAGTATGCTTGATGTATATTACAAAGGAGTTATATTCGAGATTTATCTGTTTCTGTTCCTAAATAGATTTGAGCATCTAATAATATACAACATTCAAAATTGTGTCCCAGGATCAGCATGGCTGCTTGGAGATCAGTTGTGTTGATTTCAAATAACATTTTTCATTTTTGAGAAGAAAAGTGTATTATTATTCTATAGTTTTTTTAAATGTAGTTCTTCCTCAGCTTTCTTGAAGGTAGAGCATTATTACAACATTCAAACTTGTTCAATTCTATCACCAATGTTTAATTTCCATTTATCATATCAAATCGAAGATGTGTGCTTATAAAACCAGTGATGAGTCAGTCATCTTGTCTTTTTAAAACCAGAGACATGAATGCAGTCATGCCACGTGTGCACATGTATTTGCTATACTATTCTAATTGTTTAATAGACAATTATTTGGTACTCTTTAGTATGTTACAGTGTAAATCTCTTTTACAAATGATTCAAGGAACGAATTGCACGTCATTTCATTATTTGAGTACCATCGGGAAATATGAATATTTGAGTAACAAGAGGTTCTCTGTCACGTAATGCTGTTTACACGTCTATTATGGTCAAATGCTAGTAACATGGTCCGCTTATTGAGACGTTTTTTTATCAAAACTGATGCGTTTTACCTTGAACTTTTGACAAGATCATCAATGTGATCAAGATTGATAGCCAATAAACATATATCTACCATGTTACAGGCCCAAAATCAGTATTCTCTACCATTTGGACATAGAGACGATATCTAAAGTGTTAAATGTGTTTTATTCCTATGACATTGACTTGATATTTAGTCTTCTTGATTAAATTTTTACATATCTGACCCGGTGACTTAGATGATGTAAACGGAAACGTAACAGCATTCCATCCAAAGTATCTACCATCCATATATCAGCATGTAAGACTTCTGGAACTACGGAACTAAAAATAGTTACTTTTGTTAACCTCTTTGGCATCCACAACCTTGAAAATAGGTCAAGGTAAATTGATGGAGACAATTTGCGGCACTCAAATGTTGGCCCAATATTAGTACCTATGTCTTCTGTAACCTGAGAATATTCTTAAACTTTTTGAAAAAAAAAATTTTTAGCGCTATGATCTTAAAAATACTTCAAGGTTGATTTATTTGGTAAAAGGTGAAGTATTCAATCTAACAAACAGTACCCTGGCAATTCTGGAAAATGTTAACATGTTTGATTCACGTGACCTTGAAAATGGATGATGGACATTATTCTGAGGGTACCACTTGGCAAAATATCAGTTGTTAGAAGCTGATGCATGCAGTCGTTTAGATTAAAGTTGACTGACAGGAAGACAGCGTATTCGCCACCAAATCAAATATTCACCGGCACTTTATGCAGTTTGGCTAAGATATCAATGACATTCGTACTTCCATTCCATAATTCTACTTCTGACGTGTGTGATATACTTAATTTCCTAATTATTTTCGTGTCAATGAGGCAATAAATCACACTTACGTTTTCTAAATTATAACATATTCTTCAAAATACTGATGAAATCATTTTAATACAGCTAATTAAAAATAAACACACTTAAACATCATCAAAACTTCAAAATGCATCTCAAATGAATTGGGTTTTTTTTTTATCTTTTTTCTTTTGCAAAACAACTCGTCAAAACAATAATGGTCAGGTGGTATAAATTGATTTAATAAGTTGGAACATTTTTTTCAGGTTGGCAATGTTTATAGTTTAGAAGTTTTTGTAGTATAACCAGATTTTAATACAGATCGCCACGACAAAGATAGCATGTCATCAAAAATGGAAGATTAAGCTCGAGTAAAGTTTTGAATTCCATCAAATAAACTTTTAATAAAATCATGATGATGAGTTGTCCAGATATTTTATCAACAGTTTTAATATTGAATTTTATGCAACATAGACTAATGTCTTAAGAAGAAAGGATAAAAAACTGAACAATATACAACATTATGTACCATAACGTTGAAACAACATTCACACTCTAACAACCAACCATTTAAGCTTATCCCTCAGATTTTGGGAAAAAGTATGATTATCCTGAATCCGTTTATTTCCATTACTACATCTGCTATCACACTTATCATGGTAAATATGAAGTATTTAAACATTTCTCTTAGTTATGAAGGTGATTTTGAGTTTTCAATAATGATTTCATAAACAAAATCAGTAATTACTATAGTATTGGAGTATCCAGAAATATAGAAAAAAAGTTAAAACACTTGAAAACACATGATGTAAAACATAAGCGCTTTCTTTTCTTTTTCAGATGTTTAATATATTTACATAGATACGGATTGTGACGTCATGAATACCGTTCAATAGTTATGAATGATTATCTATGCAAATATGTAAAACATCCGAAAAAGAAAAGAAAGCGCTTATGTTTTACATCATGTGTTTTTCCAGTGTTTAAACTTTTTTCTATATTTACTGGGCACGGAGAATTCACCACATTTTCAAAATATAAATATATTCGTTAGATCATAACAACGATTTGAGTTTTCAGAGAAAATCGGGAAACACAGAAATATAATTGAAAGGGAAACTATCTATCCATGTTTAGTTCGCTCTGATAGAAAACGGTTTTGCCAAGTCTAAAATTCGCTGAATAAAAACATCATCAAGCTTTAACAACAAATCTAAGGCTAATCGCCCTAGTAGCGGCAGGGTAAAATGAGCGAATATTAAACATCGACAAACGTTTCTCGTATATTGGTGTGTAATACAAGCTCGGGTAATAAAATTGTTTAAATGACAGGTTATGTATTCTGTATATATTTCAACAAACATGAATAATGATTTTTAGTTTCATGTAAACAATGTAGCTTGTTGCCACCTTATTGTTTCTAAGACACAAGTTGTTATGTAGTGTCTATCTTGTCAACATACTAGATATAATGATATAACATTGGTACCATTTAATTGACATAATTACCTGAGGCAACATGCATTTCTTCTGTGTTAACATGTAACCTTCCTTTGGGCATAATGACGATAAGATTTTGGATATAACTCATATTCTTATTTTGCCAAATACAAAATATGATATTTTACTAATATGATAATTTTGATACATTTTCGAAATGATATATTATGGTTCACACTTTATTTTAACAGTTAAACCTCATTCTCATTTCTCATAAGTCTTCAAATATATATTTATTAGGGACAGTAAATTCGGATAATATCGTGGGGCTTAAATTTCGTGGTTCTTCAAGCAAATACTATTTTGTTGTCATTTGATTTCGTGGGAACTTAGTACCCATGATGTCGCCTAGTACTTAAATATATGTTAATTTTTAACTGTTTATCATTTCCTCAACATATCGATTTGTGCATCATAAATATCCACGAATCCAATGAAATTACAATCGCCACGACATGTTTTACAGTATAATATAATTATCTGGATTTTCTTTATATTTACATTCCATGTACACAATAAGAAAACATTTACATTTCAAAGTCTTCTCGAAAATAAGACAAAGGAATATGGTCATGTACAAAATATTTAAACTTATGACTGAAGTAAAAGCACATATGTCATATCATGAAATAAATTATACAATGTACAATCTATCTAATGAATAACACTCGAATAAATTGTTTATCTACAAAATCCACAAAAAAACAAGACTACATGTTTGAGGTATGAACAGGTTCCTTGACTTATTGGTGGACAGATGCACATCGGTAAATAAAAGGAACTTATTCGTACAGTGAACTCATGTTTCAAAATCCTTTTTCATTACCAATTTCTTCAAGAATAAATCATAAAGTCATGACACATTTAAACAATTAAAAAAATACATTCATAAAAAGAATCTGAACACGAGTAGTGTAATGTTTGACTTCCATGTCTTAAAAAGTAATTTGTGATCCAAATTGATTGATTGGTCACTAGTTTATATGGAAATTTTCTATATTATGAACAAGTGCGGTTGGCCAGGCTGGAACAGCTGCACCGTCCATTTCTGGTGCGAGCGCATTATCCGATCTTAAGGTGTGCCTACTTCCTCCGATTGTCGCATTGCATTCTGGACAACGTCCCTCTATGGTTGCACCGCCACAATCACCAATAGCATACACATGTCCTGTAATGAGACAATCAAAGTAGTCACATACATTTTATATTGCAATTTCGAGCCGACAGTACGTTATTTAATGCTTATCATATTTTTTCTTTAATAAGTATTTATCAGAGGATTAATATTGTCAGTTCAAACGTTATCCGCATTTCTAAACCGATTTTAATATATTTCTATGTATAGCTTGTATTATGAAAAAAATATCTATCGCACGTCAACCAGTGTGCAAATGTGATTAAAATAATTACCGTTCGGGCATTTGAACCAGTGTCCATTCCCCATACCCATTGCCTGGATGATTTGAATCCGTTCCTCCTCTGAAATACCAAGCCCAGTTCCAGGGACAACGTCTTTAAGCATTTGCAAGGTGCGTTTAACTTTCTTCTGTTTTTCCTCAGTAAACTTTTTTCCATCGGTGAGCATTACTTCTGCGACACGCATTCTTCTAACTAAGTCACCATCCAAGATCATTTTTCTATTACTAACCTGTGTTTTATACAATAGAAAGTTTCTGAGATCTCTTAGTCTGCATATTTCATCTGTAACGTCCAAGGACTCTTGCTGGGTAAAATACGACCTTGGGTTCAATATCCAAAGCCGAAGTTGCTCAAGGTGTTCCTTCGCCTCCTCGAATATGTCATTCGACTCGGAGGACACCACGACAGCTCTATTCTTTTTTTTCATTTCTTTGATTCTTTCGAGAAATGTTGCCTGATTCTTGACCGTTAAGAGTGTTTCTTCGGACAATTTCATGACTGAATGCGGTTTTATTCGGTGTCGACTTGAAATATCCTTTTCTTGAAGTATTTCCTCAAATCTTTTCATCAGCAGAATTTTATCTCTTTCTTCTAACTGCTCGATTTCATATGGAGTTTCCTCCAATAGGTCTTTGATCCTTTGTTCGTCCCCGAGCAATTTTCGTTTGACTTGTTCTATGTTATGCAAGGTTTGCTTGATGGCGTTTCCGTATCGTAAATTTTTCCGAATAGGAGTTTTGCACTTGGGACAGCCTTTGAATATGATTTCGCTTATTTCATCAGAAGAATCCTGATCCATGTATGTGTCCATGGCATTGACTTCGATTACGTGACCGCAGTCCTCCAGCTGTATAAACCTAGCATCAGGTTCATCTTCATCTCCGAAGAATATTTCTGTCACAATATCCCTGTTACAAACCCTGCAAAGTGATGGACATTTTTCCCCACACATTCCTATGCATTTATGCCCGCATTTCAGCTTATTTTTGCAAGATTTATTACAACGGGGTCGCTCACAAGGCTCACAACACAGCTTTGTGCAAGTGAAATGTTTACAGGTCCACTCACATGGTTCGTTACAAGGTACACAGGGTTCTCCGCAACGGTTGTTGCACCTGCTATGAATGCAACGATTTTCGCATCTTTTGACGCATGGTGGACACCTAGAACATCGATCAGTGCAAAGGTGACCGCAAATTAATGTTCGGCCGCACTGCTTTGTGCAAGCTTTGTGAAGTCTTCCATGACTGCATGATCCACAGCTTCCTGCACATAGATGATCACACTCCAGGACATCTTGACATCCCTCAACACATTTTGTAATGTCCTTCTGGAAACATTTTACCATTCCAACGTGCCTACAAGATGGCCATATCTTTTGGACATATTCCTGGCATTTTGTTGTGTGATCCTCACCACATGTTTCCGCACATCTGTGTCCACACAACAAGATTTTCGAACACCTTTCCTTACAACGAAAATAGGCAGGATCTATGTGGCAGGGAATGTCTTGCTTGTGGCCACACTGCGGTATTTTTTTCTGAACTAAAACGTGACATTCGCCACATTTCTGGTAGCAAAGTTTATTGCATTTATGTTTGTTATCACAAATAATCCGTTCACAGCGTTTTCTGCATTGAATTTTTTCATGTTTTTGATCAAGAACATGACATACCATGCTGCATGTATGACCACATTCGAGTCGGAACTGACACGGCTTCATACATCCACCCTCGGGAGCCTTTTGGAAGTCTTCAGATACTCTAGCTATCATCCCTCCGTCTTCTGGATGATTTTGGCAAATTAGCTTCAGACCTTCACCTATCATCCTCTCCTTCTGTGCATGAGAGACAATGTGTTTCCACAACCTACTCCCTTGTGCCATAATGTCCATGTTTCCTATAACAAACATGCCCTTCTTTGCCCGAGACAATGCAACACACACGCGGTTGTCGATTTTTAAAAAGCCTATTTTTCCATCACTGTTGCTTCTGACAAGTGAAAGTAGAACAATGTCGTTCTCCTCGCCTTGGAAGTTGTCGACAACAGTAATGCGAACCCCACTGAAAATTTGCTTCGGCATTTCCTTTCTAATGGTGAAGAGCTGTCCAGAGTATAGTGTGAGAATTGTGATTTGGTCTGGTTCGTATCCTTGTAACAAAAAGTACTTGCAAAGTCCTGCAATATACTTGGCCTCATGAATGTTTGAATGGCTCTTTAGATCGACGTCTTCTTGTTCTCGAAAACTATGGTTAATGAAGAATGCATTAGTTGCGGTTCCTTTAATGTTATCATACGTCCTGACAATGTCGTGATCTTTCAGCTCCGGATATATCAAAGTCATGATCTTTGAAATTTCCGGACGCATCCTGTGTTGTAGTTCTAGGCAATCCAGGTCAATGTCATTTTTTATCATCCTTTCAAACAAAGACAAATCTAAGTTGTATTCCTTAGCTAGCTTGTATACTGTCGGGTTCGGTCGAAGTTGTTTGTGGTCTCCAATCAGGATCAGGTGTTGACAGTCCCTGCTGAGTGTTGTGATCACGTGCGCCTCAAGGACCTCAGCTGCTTCCTCAACCACTATCACCCTTGGCCCTATTTCCTGAAGTACCGCCTGATACTTTGCTGCTCCTGTGGTAGTCATTCCTACTACCGTTGCCTTTCTGATTATCCCCTTGTCCTCTTGCATTAAGACTTCCTGATGCTGATCACAAATAGACTGGTATTCGCGAACCGTTAATCTGATCTTATCTCTCATCTTTTCGGAGAACTTGTTCACCCAATACCTGTATAATCGCCATTTGTCTTTCTGGCTTAATTCCCAAACGTCATAAATCCTCTCGATTTCTGCTTCGTCCATCCTGTCTTCCGATCCTAGTTCTCTTCGCAGACGTCTTTTAAGTGCTTTCTTCTGTTTTTTCGTCATCTGCCAACCGTCGTCATGATTTGTATCTTTTTCTTCTAGGTTTGTTACATTAAGTGCAACAGAGTTTTTACTTAATTGCATCTTAAGCATAACAACCTCTGCCTTTTCCATCTCCACATCATAACCATCATCCAAGTATTCATCTATTTCTCTTTGAGCAACCATGGCATCTACTTCATCTAGAACATCTACTAATTCATCATCCTCATCATTGGGATCGTCTTGATGTTCGGGTTGTTGCGCATCACCGGCGTGGAATTGTGCATGATCTTGGTTTGGAACTTCTGCGGCTGCATCTAGACCTTCCCTCAAGTCAAGGTTCTGTTCTTCCTCACCGATTGTAAGAGTATCTATATTCAGCCAGTCCAGTATAGCGGCGCGCGTCTTTCTCTGTTGTGTTTGAAAACCATCGTCAAAATAAGCGGCTCTGGTTTCAGAAATATCTGCATAAAATCTGCCCATAAATGATTCCAATACATCTTCGTTCAAAACCTCTCGGCTGGCGATTTCTAAGGAACTTGATATTCTGTTTATCTCGTGTTGGAGGTCTTTCATCTGGTTTCTTGCGTTCATTCTTCCACGATGTATTTCATCTGGGACCTCTCGTAGTTCCCGTATCCTCGAACGCATACTATTTAAATTGTACTTTTTCATAGCTTCACTTGTACTTCTTCCACCGACTCGGAGTATTGATCCTTTGAAAAAATCGCATATGCCTTCTATGAACTGATCGAGGGCGTGGTTGGTATAACAGACTACCAGCATTGGCCTATGATCTTCCTGGTGTGTGTCAGGATTCGTATTCCAAATAGAATGGTTGTGAAGCAGCGCTTTCACTATCTTTAACCCGATGTAGGTTTTGCCTGTTCCTGGAGGCCCTTGGGTGAGAACAAATTCGCTAGTCAAAGCCCGCTTGACAGCTTTGTATTGGGACTGATCGAGATGCAACAGCTCCGCGCTAGGCCATACACCGTTTACTTCAACCGACTTTGCCACAGCCGCTCTTTCGCTGAATTCTTTATTTAAATTTCGTAGTTCGTGTTGCCTAACACTACTTATAATGAATCCTTCATCTACGAGTGGACGCATGTCCAGTGTCAAGCGGTCGTTTTGCCTCAAGTAAAGAGGAGCTTGCATTTTTGTGTTGCATTTGATAATGTACTTTTCAAAGGGAAGGTCGCCTTCGTCGATTTTTTGCAGACCTTTCAGAACGTGTCGATAGGCTTCAAAATATGCTACTGTTTCTGCCATAACATATTTCTTGTTGAAATGAAGATTGACAGTTCTGTTGCTAACACCTTCAAACTTCACATCCAAAATTCCCTCTTTGAGTTTTTTTGGGTCACGTTCGGCAACAGTTGCAAACAATAAAGTCCTGAAGTTATCACTCGAAAAACAAACTAGAGATCCAAAGATTAGACGTTTGCTTGACTCCCAGTTCACTCGCTGCATCCTACTGACGTCAAAAGAAATTCGATGGCACAATCCATTGCTAGCTCCGATTGGACATATCACCTGGACGTCGTAATAAACTCTCATTTCTTGTGAGCGCTTCGATTTCCCTGTCTGCACTGCAGCTATGTAACCATTGATTCCATCACGCAGAGGACCGACGAAGTCCTCTCTTAGGAGCCTAAACTGAACATCTAGATAGTGATCCAGGTTTTGAAAACCTCCTTTTATTTTGTTCCTACGCAAAAACGGACCTTCTTCATTCTGTACATCAGATTTTTCTGGAAACACCGAAATTTCACGGAAGTTATCGGGAGGCTTGTCGTCATCATGCCTAGAAGATGTTTGCTCTCTTTTCCTTGATTTCACCTGTGCCTCTGCAAGCATATGGTCTCTCAGCATACAACATTCGTTGAAATCCTTCCATAAATCATCTTCTATGATGTCAGTGGTCGCACGCAGAGTATTCAAAACCGACTGCATTACTCCCATAACACCAAATACTGATGTTATTGAGCTTGGGCTTCGCCGGGCGATCTCCGACATGATGAATATAGTATCGTGAAGAGGTGCTCTGAATTCAAGTTGTCTGACAGGAGATTTTTCCAAGATCATTCTTGACATGAATGTAGGCAATGTGCAATTGATAAAAGTTGAGTTAAGTATACACGTTAAAAGCTGTATAACCTTTGCTGGAGACGACTGACATCTACATGCCTTAGCTATGCACCTGAGGAAAAGAGAGATGAAATCGTTGCTCAGTGTTGCGTCATTCAAACCCTCCTGAAGGCCACTATCGGAGTGGGCAATTGTTATAAGAATATCAGAAGGCTCCTTGTGTTGTAATTCGTTTAGTCTTTTGAAGCCAAGACGTGTCCTCCAGGGTCGCGGAGCTCTTGCCTGACGATCATCACGACCCCTCCCTCGATTTAAGTCTCCTCGACGTACCCGTCTATTCCCGTCTCCCCTATCGCCTCTACCACCACCCCTTCCACCTCCGTCTCCCCTTCTATCCCTTTGTCTAGCACCTTCTTGGTCGTCGTCCATTCTTCAGTTGCAAATTTTAAAACTCCAGCTGACCGAGGAATGTTGCGTCAAGAGGAAGATATAGAGTGAATCATCTTGACATCATCTGAAAGTACATGAAGCGATTCGCAATGTCAAAGCAGTTCATAATGGTAGTAGAAATATTTTCATATGTTGCACTGTGGAAATACATGATCATTTATAAATAAGTACGGAAATAGGTGACTACTTTATTAAAATTATGCTGTGACCCCTCCACAGTTATCAAGGTAGGGTGTTTTGAATAAGAGGCCCATACGGCCTAGATCGCTTGACTGGTTTGATTTAGTCATTTCTTAATCCAAATGCAATATTTGCATACTATCAAACAGTCGTCCTATTCTTGCAGTTCTACAATTCTAACCATGTATGGAAGAATGCTCTAAAGGAGGAAATGCTGATAAAATTCACAATTGTTTACGCTCTTACATGACACTGGACAAAAGCTGATCGCAAGATCGCAATGGGTTAACAGGATGACCTAAAAAGGTGAAAAATTGCCAGAAAAGCAAACGTTACAGACGTTCATGTGTAAAGGGCCAAACAATTCTGTAAAATGTCTTGTCAAATTTTCTAAAAGGCATCTACATAAAAGGTGGAAATTTAATATCAGACATAAGAATGATTCATTCAGTACTTCTTCTAAAATGATAACAAACCGGTTCATCTTAAATGGTCGCGTATAACGAATGTTTGAAGAAAATGACAGCAATGTAAAATGGAAATTGGTGGCACTGTTTGACAGTTTTTCACTTATCTTCACCTCGTACAGGTCAACCATTTTCACAATTTGATTGCAAATGATCAGAGTATGTATATAGATATACCAAATACCAGGACTTTAGACCTTGTTAAGGCATTCGATACTGTAGACCTTGTCAAGATATTTGACACTGATGATTTTAAAAGTTAGTGAAGGTAATTCATTTTCGCAAACCTGATTGCCAGTAACCTAGGAATCTTACATATATCAAATAAAAGCATTTCCCCAGGGCGAAACAACAAAACAAAATTGGTCTGTTCCATGGCAAAATTTATTTACTGGATAGAAAATGATACAAATATGGAAGTGAACAAAGGATAATAATTTTTTAAAATATGGTGAAAGCAGTAAGCCGTTCATAATTTTTTTTAAAAAATCAAAGAAATGAAATTACAATCATAAAAAACTAAAGGAGGAGAAATCTGAACGCACACAAAGGTTTTTGGGGGTGTGGGGAGTTGGGGGGAGGGGTAAAAATGTATCAGTGTAATTTGGGAAAACACAATTTATGTAATGGTTATCATGCCTATCAAGTTAAAAGGATATCAGTGTAAAACTCAATATCACAAGAGTCTTAAGGGCCATAATGGTTACCTGAGTCACAATGCTTCTTGTAACAGTTGGTTAAAAAGTTATACAACTTTAACTATATTGTACAACATAATGCAAATGTAAATTGTGTCTGCATTAACTGCTGTCCCATGTGTAGGCTTCTAACTAAGTTTGAATTAAAGGAATCACACTCAAGATTTCGATTTTCCTATTTAAAATCTGCCATCCAGGGAACAGTTGAACATCTTTGAAATTTCTATCAAGTTGACCCATATTGGCCCCGCCCATCGCACATGTGGGTCAGTCAAGGTCAATATGTGCCTCTCATCAACCTATCAGCTTATGAAAAAGAAAACAAACATTTGAACCAAATTTTAAAAAAATTCTGAAAGAAAATTAACAAATTATGCTCAATGTGTGCATTAAATTGAGTCAAGTTTACCCCCTCCCTAAGGGGAAATGCGAGATCCTGGGGTCATGAAATTTACAATTGTTATAAAGCACGTATGAAACTTCCAACCAAGAAAAGTATTTGGTTTTACATTCTCTAGGTATTGAGAAGATTTGTTAATCATCAGTAAATTTGACCAATCTTGGCCCTGCCCAACAGCCCCTGGGGTCAGTCGAGATCAGTATGTGCATCTTGTTTAACTTTCATCTTAAACTAATTATTACAACAAGTTTTAACTTTTAAAATATACAAAAATGTAACTTTTCTACATAAAATATAGTAATCTTAACCCTCTCCTCAAGGAGAAATGTGAGATCCTGGGGTCGTGAACTTCACCATTTTGGTAAAGCATCTGAAGGCCGTTCTATCCATGATGAGTACTTGATTCTATCATATTTGGGATTTTAGAATAAAGCTTCAGTAGAAGTTTCAATCTATCAGACCCTTTCTGGCCCTGCTATCAGGATACTGGGGGTCGGTACTTTATAATTTACATTTTTTGCGCCTTTAACCATGGAAGATTTTGTAAAATAGATTTTTCACACACATCATACCCAAATATGTTGAACTATATAATGCACCTACACACACATGTCACATATACATCATATCCTAACACACACATCATACCCCACACACATATACATCATATCCTAGCACACACATCATACCCCACACACATATACATCATATCCTAACACACACATCATACCCCACACACATATACATCATATCCTAACACATATATCATACCCCACACATATATACATCATATCCTAACACACACATCATACACCACACACATACATCATATCCTAACCAACACATCATACCCCACACACATATACATCATATCCTAACACACACATCATACCCCACACACATATACATCATATCCTAACACACACATCATACCCCACACACATATACATCATATCCTAGCACACACATCATACCCCACACACACATACATCATATCCTAACACAAACATCATATCCCACACTCATATACATCATATCCTAACACACACATCATACCCCACACACATATACATCATATCCTAACACACACATCATACCCCACACACATATACATCATATCCAAATCATATCCTAACACACACATCATACTCCACACTCATATACATCATATCCTAACACACACATCATACACACATCATATCCTAACACACACATATACATATCCTAACACACACATCATACCCCACACACATATACATAATATCCTAACACACACATCACACCCCACTCATATATACATCATATCTTAACAAACACATTACACCCCACAAACATATACCTCATATCCAAACACACACATCATACCCACACACATATACATCATATCCTAACACATACATCATACCCCACACACATATACATCATATCCTAACACACACATCATACCCCACACACATATACATCATATCCTAACACACACATCATACCACATATATACGCACACACATCATACCCCACACACATATACATAATATCCTAACACATACATCATACCCCACACACATATACATCATATCCTAACATACTTATCATACCCCACACACATATACATCATATCCTAACACATACATCATACCCAACACACATTAATCATACCCCACACACATACACATCATATCCTAACCAACACATCATACCCCACACACATATGCATCATATCCTAACACACACATCATATATACATCATATCCTACACACACATCATACCCCACACACATATCCATCATCATATCCTAACACACACATCATACCCCACACTCATATACATCATATCCTAACACACACATCATACCCCACACACATATACATCATATCCTAACACACACATCATACCCCACACACATATACATCATATCCTAGCACACATGTCATACCCCACACACATATACATCATATCCTAACACACACATCATACCCCACACACATATACATCATATCCTAACACACACATCATACCCCACACACATATACATCATATCCTAACACACACATCATACCCCACACACATATACATCATATCAACACACACATCATACACACACATATACATCATACACACATCATATATACATCACACATATACATCATATCACACACACATCATACCCCACACACATATACATCATATCCTAACACACACATCATACCCCACACACATATACATCATATCCTAACACACACATCATACCCCACACACATATACATCATATCCTAACACACACATCATATCCCTAACACACACATCATACACACACATCATATATCCCACACACATATATACACATCATATCCTAGCACACACATCATACCCCACACACATATTCATCATATCCTAACACAAACATCATATCCCACACTCATATACATCATATCCTAGCACACACATCATACCCCACACACATATACATCATATCCTAGCACACACATCATACCCCACACACACATACATCATATCCTAACACACACATCATATCCCACACTCATATACATCATATCCTAACACACACATCATACCCCACACACATATACATCATATCCGAACACAAACATCATATCCCACACTCATATACATCATATCCTAACACACACATCATACCCCACACACATATACATCATATCCTAACACACACACATCATACCCCACACACATATACATCATATCCTAACACACACATCATATCCCAATCTTATACATCACATCTTAACATATACATCATACCCCACACACATATACATAATATCCAAACACATATACATCATATCCACACATATCCAACACACACACATCATATCCCACACACATACACACATATACATCATATCCTAACACACACATCATACCCCACACACATATACATCATATCCAAACACACACATCATACCCCACACACATATACATCATATCCTAACACACACATCATACCCCACACACATATACATCATATCCTAACACACACATCATACCCCACACACATATACATCATATCCTAACACACACATCATACCCCACACACATATACATCATATCCTAACACACACATCATACCCCACACACATATACATCATATCCTAACACACACATCATACCCCACACTCATATACATCATATCCTAACACACACATCATACCCCACACACATATACATCATATCCTAACACACACATCATACCCCACACACATACATCATACCCCAAACACATATACATCATATCCTAACACATACATCATACCCCACACACATATACATAATATCCAAACACATATACATCATACCCCACACACATATGCATCATATCCTAACACACACATCATACCCCACACTCATATACATCATATCCTAACACACACATCATACCCCACACACATATACATCATATCCTATACATCATATCCTAACACACACATCATACCCCAATCTTATACATCACATCTTAACATATACATCATACCCCACACACATATACATCATATCCAAACACATATACATCATATCCTAACATATTTATCATACCCCACACACATATACATCATATCCTAACACATACATCATACCCCACACACATATACATCATATCCTAACACACACATCACACCCCACACTTATATACATCATATCCTAACACACACATCATACCCCACACACATATACATCATATCCTAACACACACATCATACCCCACACACATATACATAATATCCTAACACACACACACACATATACATCATATCCTAACACATGCATCATACCCCACACACATATACATCTTATCCTAACCAACACATCATACACCACACATATACATCATATCCTAACACACACATCATACCCCACACATATATACATCATATCCAAACACACACATCATACCCAACACACACACACATCATACCCCACACACATATACATCATATCCTAACACACACACATCATACCCCACACATATATACATCATATCCTAACACACACATCATACACCACACACATACATCATATCCTAGCACACACATCATACACCACACACATACATCATATCCCAACACACACATCATACCCCAATCTTATACATCACATCTTAACACATACATCATACCCCACACACACATACATCATATCCTAACACAAACATCATATCCCACACTCATATACATTATATCCTAGCACACACATCATACCCCACACACATATACATCATATCCTAACACACACATCATACCCCACACACATATACATCATATCCTAGCATATCATCATATCCTAACACACACACACACACATATACATCATATCCACACACACACACACATATACATCATACACACACATATACATCATATCCTAACACATACATCATACCCCACACACATATACATCATATCCTAGCACACACATCATACCCCACTCATATATACATAATATCCTAACACATACATCATACCCCACACACATATACATCATATCCTAACACACACATCATACCCAACACACATACATCATACCCCAAACACATACACATCATATCCTAACCAACACATCATACCCCACACACATATGCATCATATCCTAACACACACATCATACCCCACACTCATATACATCATATCCTAACACACACATCATACCCCACACACATATACATCATATCCTAACACACACACATACATCATACCCCACACACATATACATCATATCCTAACACACACATCATACCCCACACACATATACATCATATCCTAACACACACATCATACCCCACACACATATACATCATATCCTAACACACACATCATACCCCACACACATATACATCATATCCTAACACACACATCATACCCCACACACATATACATCATATCCTAACACACACATCATATCCCACACACATATACATCATATCCTAACACACACATCATACCCCACACACATATACATCATATCCAAACACACATATCATACCCAACACACTTACATCATACCCCAAACACATATACATCATATCCTAACACACACATCATACCCCACACACATATACATCATATCCTAACACACACATCATACCCCACACACATATACATCATATCCTAACACACACATCATACCCCACACACATATACATCATATCCTAACACACACATCATACCCCACACACATATACATCATATCCTAACACACACACATCATACCCCACACACATATACATCATATCCTAGCACACACATCATACCCCACACACATATACATCATATCCAAACACACACATCATACCCAACACACATCATACCCCACACACATATACATCATATCCTAACACACACATCATACCCCACACACATATACATCATATCCTAACATACTTATCATAGTCCACACACATACATTATACCCCAAACACATATACATCATATCCTTCATACACATACATCATATCCTCACACACATACATCATACCCCAAACACATACACATCATATCCTAACCAACACATCATACCCCACACACATATACATCATATTCTACAGAAAGATTATTGGTTACTGGTACCGCGATGAAACAGTTGTGGTTTGATCCATTGATAATTATGAAACCACAATCAGCGTGACCCTAACACATGTAATTACCTTATGTAAACAAATTCCCGCAGGTACCTGACTTAACAAACATGAACGGCTTGGCTAATTGGATAATTAACGGTTCTTAACAGGTAATATTATACAGAATATCCCTAACACATATCATAACACCTCAACAGTATATCATATAAGTCATTCATATGGATATGGATCAAATTCAAATGATAAATACCAACTTCCCCTATTAGATTATTCTAAGATGTCTTAGAGCACATGATAATGTAAAAGTGTATGTAATAAATCTTTGCTGAGATATTTTATCATCTTTATAAAATAATTTTAAATCACGATGCACATGTACATTGGTCATACAATTTGTAAACAGCAAAAACGCTATCTGAATTATTCAAGTGTCTCTGTCTGAAGGTCGGGGACATGCTATTTTATCCTATTTATAGTTATGATCCTCTATGGCAGCTATCCAAAGATATACAAACATGTGCGAATATCAAGATTCGATTAAAAAAAATGTGTACAAAAATGACACATTAAACAACATTGGAACACTGGAACACAACTTTGATTTCATTAAAAAGGAGCAGTCAATTAATTCTCATTAAAACTGATTGTATTATGTTTAGATATTGTCTATATACACTGTGTACGCCTCAATAAATTTCAATTTGTAGAAGTTGAGAGTATAGACACAGAAAATATACGAAACAGCGTCGGGGTGTAGCATACCTCGCATTTTCCTCTGTGTGTTTAGCATGAGAGTGAACTGTGACGTCAACAGGGCGTTATAACATACACGTATGAGTGCAGAGACGAAACCGAAAGTAGGTTTTATCAGATACTTCCTGGTGCGTTCGATTACGTAATCTGCACACCTCTCTCGCTTTCGAAAAAATGTTGCGATCTGTGACCTTTAGACTTCACGTACAGTTTACCTGCGGTTTTCTAGCTAAGCCATCATTTTCAAGATAAATGCAGGTTTTATAAACTATGAATAAAATATGTCAAATTTAAGACCTACTGTACGTATATTATCACGTATCGATTTAAATATGGGCCTAATTAATGTCAAGGTCAGAAACTAATTTATGCACATCAACATTCTACCTTCTAAATAAAAAAAATACGAACATCATCTTCTCAGAATATATGTCGTTAAAACAGATTCATAAAATTCTAAAACGCAATAACGTTATTAAAAGGACTGGACAAATAAAGTTAACGGATGATGTGCATCTCGTGTAAATGCACGCGTGTTTTCATAAAATCTGAACGAAGGTCATATTTCAGACTTACAATAGCAACTGGTTCTATGAGTACAAGTACACGTTGTCAATGGTGTCCGTCTCAATAGAACGTCTATAGAAAGGATGACAAATAATAAAGTTCGTATCATGATTTGTCTATTTGATGGTCAGGAGAGTGTAGTAATCAGTATACGTACCTGTATCAGTGGAGTCTCCTCTGTCTGTGATGAGTAATGAAACGTATCTATGGTGTAATCTTATCGTCATATAGGGCTTTCCGTCTCGTGTAGCTACGTGGATGTTTCGTGGAATCCCAACGTGCTGTTACTTTCACTTTCGGTTTCCATGTTTTTTTCTTTTTTTCTTTCTTTCTTTCTTTCTTCTTCTTCTTCTTCTAAATCCAGTTTATGAAAATCATGATATTATTATGGTGTGCATAAATGACTTTGAACTTATTCTACTTTCACTTTCGTTCCTTGGTAGACTTTAAAAAAAAATATGTTAACTACACTAGACGTAGTAAATGTGCTGATTTCGAGTTATTTTCCTTCTTCTTGATGTGAAAAAAGTGTGTTCCCAGGTCTCAATAATCTAATTCCGTTGTCATTTATATATGATGTTGACTAAACTATCACGAGAACTACATGTTTCAATATTTTCTACGATAAATGTCTTTTTTTCCCTTATTGTTCATGTATAAGCATTACCGGAACTCAACTGACAACGATCCCTAATATAGATACTAATAATTTTATCATACTGGAAACAAATGTACATTTTACACAAGTCCTTGTTCGTGGTTAATAGTTAATATCTGATGAAAAAATCAATACTAAAATACTGACCAAAGGCAATTTGTTTGATAATTGTATACATATAAAGTTTAGATATCCTAAATTGTCTGGTTAATTGCTTTAGATTTATTTGCAAAACATGATGAAATCAAAGTACTGAAAGTACTGAGAGGCTAAACGTATTGGAAAATGTTCACAAATAATCGCTAAGCTATATTACTCTCCCCATACTCCTACACTTTGAAATGCAAAAATTACTCAAATAAGAGAACCAGAGGCTATTTTTCTTAATTTTAAGCGATTTTATGTATTCTTTAATTCTTATTTCAAAATTGACGACAATAATGTGAACAAATCAAAATAGGTTAAAAAAAAATACACAACCATATATTCATCGCCAACAAGCCAAATGATAAATAGCCATATGATGAAGTTGACTAAATAAAACCTTCGAAATACCTGAGGTGTTGCAATTGCTATCCTATGAATATGAGGATTTAGACAAATCGAAAGGACTTTATACCTACTTCTTTATTTTAAATATATTGCAAACTAATAGTCCTTACTTATCATAATCATATTTGTAGTAGAGGAAAGTAGATAAGGTGTACACAGCATTTCAGATAGATAAAAGTGTAAATAATTACATCAAATGTATTTACATGCCTATCTTCCATGAAGTATCATGGATAGACTTTTCTTCCAGTAATTATGTCTATAAAGGCATAGTTCTATGAGATTAAACCAGACTTCCATATATATACAAAATTTACAATATTTTCACTGTAGCTACTACTATTTCTGATCTCCAATGCATTAGATAATGTCACCATGACACGCAAAATGAATAAATATGTTAAGGAAATATTTCGTTCTAGTTAATTGATAATTATAAACATGAATATTTTGGGTTTTGTTTTATACGCGCTTTGTTTGAAGGAATATTTTCATTTCAAGGAACTCTGATACACATTAACAAACCTTGAGAAATCAGCACAATCAACCTTCATCAAATAAAATTAAAAGACACAAAATTTAAGTTATAACAAATTCAACATCATGATCAGTGCAGTATTAAAAACATATTATTCATAAATCATGAGCACCAAATGTACCTTTGCCTACGAAGCGCAAACTTTTTATCTTCAAAAACTTGAAAAAATTGTCATGACGGTGGGTGTGAAAACGCGTGGGACGAACAGTCCAATTTTGTGACGTCTAATGAGGTAAAGTGATGTTATATATTAAGACGATCTCGCCACAATGACAAGGATTAAAGCAAAATTGATGTTCTGTTTGTAAGTTTTGTTTGTTTATAAGTGCTGTTAGTTGATAATTCAAACCGATCCCCCAGACTAGCTTTGTAACGTAGGACAAGCGTCAGATTAAGATGTTTCGGCAAGAAAGCAAGAACTCAAAATATTGTATAGAAAACAATCACAATTTATTACATACAAGTATATAATCACACTAAAGCACATCCACACTCACTCTCACTTCCTCTAACAAGCACACAAAGTTCCAAAAAGGCGTCCAACACAGCACGGCACAACACGGTCACAGAATACGTCTAAGTCCTTTACACAACAAGAAACAAGGTAGCAGCTGAACCGCAGCCCAGCTGAGGCTCCCGTGAACAAGAGTTCCACACGGGTGTCTATCAGGGGGAATTCCAAGCCTTCCCCACCACATACAAAACCAGAGACGTAGTGTATGCTCTACCACCTAGATAGTGTGCTCCAAACTATCCCCGACAGTTGAGGACATGTCTCCCTACGACGGAGATTCTCTACGGCGATGAAAATGCCATCGGTGCCTTGACCCGACTGTACCGACCAACAATCTTCCTGTGGCTGACCTAGGTCTATGACCGGCCCCGTTGCTGAAGCTGTGGTTCCTCAGGTCCAGATAGGCGTATTTGTAGACTCTCACTCCGGAATGGAAAGCTTAAACAACAAACAATACACACAAACATTCACTCCGATAACCATCACAAAAATGACAACATATCGTCCATACAAAGTACACTACATACGTTAAATACCTAATTATTCATTCCATATGGGAATAAATACACAATATTTGCTTTGATTCTCAAGCAAAGTCGTGCGGTGGTCCATGCTTACGCTATAATTTTGACAAACAAAGTAACGCATATGGCGACTAAAGGCTTCCATACTTTTTTTTAAACCGGCGATACTCAGTGGACTATCGTTCACCTGGACAGGGACATTAATTCAAAAGTTATCATTTAAGCCCTACTATATACTACAAATGACACATGACAAACATAATATTAAAACTTCAGCGATCAAAACATGGAAATATTAATATATCAACAAAACATACACGCTTACAACTCTAATCAATTGCTACGCTTGATTGGACCGCACGCTAAGATATATATATATTAGAAATACATTTTTCCCGGAAAATAAGACACTCTAACAGACAATTAGTAAAGAGAAAGAGATGTAACAATATTAGTTACTCACCACAGTCTGTATTCCGTGCCTGTATCCATGAGAATCGGAAAAATTGACTACAGGTAAACACTACACAGCCATTAATATCGGCATACCTTACCTGTAGTGACGCTCGCCAAATTCCGCACGTGCACTTCCGTTTTAGACATACTTACTAAGCTTGAAGGAGCCCTATAGTGCGCGGCTTTCCATATCATTTAAATGTCTTCGCATGATTAGTTTTTTCAAGTTTTCGTTACAAATTGATTAAATGTTTCCAAATTCAACTTTTTTTAGCTTAGAAGTAACAGAATCAAAACCTGCAAGATTCCTCTGTAGTAATAGACCAGTCAGTTTTTCACACCACCATAATTAACTAGCGGAACGGCACTTTGACATGACTAGGTACATATTGGAGAAACTACGAGTGCAATTACCGGCAATACAGGATTTGAATTTTTAAAGATATTATGGTCACAATTTATGATCCTTAACTTATTTTGTCGGGCCATACGGACTTATGTATAAGAACAGACGAATCATAGACAAAATCTATACAAATAATTACATGCGAACGTGACAAGCTTATTATCATGGCGCCAACTCGCACGTACAGTGTTCTGTACGCTTACGTCATGGATTCATAAGCCCCGCCATACAG
Organism: Ylistrum balloti; assembly: GCF_031769215.1. Taxonomy (NCBI): domain Eukaryota; kingdom Metazoa; phylum Mollusca; class Bivalvia; order Pectinida; family Pectinidae; genus Ylistrum; species Ylistrum balloti. The sequence goes on along the minus strand of NW_026781869.1, from coordinate 458,877 downwards.
TAAATACACTGTAAATCAAGTCATGCAGTTACAATAAACTTTGAAGATACAAGAAACAATTTTTTGCTTACTTAAGGTAAATATGGTTGTTTTCTAGGAATGTTCACAGCAGCCGATAAGAATCTCCTCAGCGATTTGAAAGATCGTGGCATTATTTATGCAGAAAATTGCCGCTAAAGGGCTCTACCTCTTTTCGATATATCAGCCAATAAGAAGGCCAGGATCGGTAAACTTTGTCTGAACGGCCGTCGCAATAGGCTATTCCTACTGAGTACGTTTAGCCTAAAAACGCTCAAATTTCATATTTTACAACAGCCGGTAGAACATTTGGCCTAAATTACCACAGGTGATTATCCAAGGTATATGGTTCGACGCTCACGATACTAAATTTGTTGATGGTATTTCTCAGGAAGCTGAGAATCGGAACAATGTGTTGTACTGGTTGTGTCCCCGGGTAAGACATTTTATCACGACTAATTTAGATGACATGTTATGTGCCTCCCGGATGTTGTTCAGTGAATGATAACCTGCTTCAAAACCCACTTGTTTCTGCCTTTTAAAGACTTTTTCACTGTCAGTGCCTTCGAATATGTATTTCAAAATTTGATTGTTATGCTATTAGAAACTTGTTTGTGCATTGCTTATGTCAATATATAGGTCAATACACAGTGTCCAAGCCATAGATTCAATAAAAGGCATAATTCACTTTCATAAGTGTCGGTGAAGTATCGAAATTGTTAAACGAGTTCACTAAGTGAGTGAGATACATTTATCAAACGAGTATAGTCAATTTTATGTCACGCGGATACCAGATAAATATTCTATTTATCACACAATCCATATTTATGAACACAAGTGAAAAATCTTAAATTAATTTCGATATAAGACAATCTTATTACAATTCGGACGGCACATATAGTTTTTCACCTCCGAGATAATCATATGATGTCATAAAGTCGATACTTATCTATGACGTCACAATAGTGTTATTACAAATATGTCTTATGATATTTATGTCCTGACAGGACATAACAGGCTACATGTATATATGTGATATTAATAGAATCTTCCCCTACCCTGAAGGTGTGATAGAGAAATCTCCAACCCGAGGGGTGATTTTTGTTGTTGTCTAACCCGAGGCTCTGCCGAGGGTTAGATTACAAAAAAAGCACCCCGAGGGTTGGAGATTTCTCTGCTACATCCTCTGAGGGTACGATTTGATTATTTTTCTCCCACCCCATTATTTCCGCCACGACGTAAAAAAAAAAAAATCCCACGGTACAAGTGCCTGAATGGCGCATGAATATCACCATTCACGTTTCATGACGTCACTGTTTGCATGTAAATTATTACGCAACATAATATAGATCGTAAAAAAAATCAATGATATTTATCAATTATTCATTTACAATATAGTATTTCTGATATTATATATCAATAGATCGATCAACATATGCTATATATACCACATTAATATATAAACAGTCGTTTTTCTCCCTGTCACTTCAGTGTAGCCGACCGCGACCGGTGCACATGGCGAGGAATTTCGAGTCTTTCATCGCCAGGTAGATGCGTGACATATTCACACTAGCGAGACAACAAGTTGAAATTTGGCCCGAAGAATTATTCGTCACTATCGCTGTAGTAAATAACGCGAGGCCTTTGACGTGTCAAATTTATTTCAGGAGCCTGTGGCACGGTGGTGGTGGGAAACATGTGGTTGTGGATTTGAATGTTAAAGTTTCCTCCACTAATTGTGGATCCATAGAATATGGACCGTGTAACATCAGTTGGATCAGAACACATGGATATGCTGCTGTGTTGTTGTGTTTGGGAATTATTATTCTTTTGCGAAGGGGTTAGTGTTTTGAAATCTCTCAGTCTCAGCCATTTTGATTTTTGAACAGACGATCGCGGGAGTTGTCTCCCTTTGTACAAAAGAAAAAATTGTCCCTCGAGCGAGGTCACCGAGTGCAGTCATGTGGGATAGATTTATCCTCTATGGGTGTTCCACATGGGACATGTCTATCCTACTTGGGCAGAGGTGGGAGAAAAATCTATCCCACATGACTGCACTCGGTGACCTCGCTAGACTATAACTAGACTATTCCAATCTATATATGGCAGTTTATGAGTTAGTATTACAGGATTACGTTTCGTCAATAATTTTTATATAATTTCTATAAATCTGGAAAGACAAACTTAATACACGCAATGAACTGAAAAAAAAATGCTGATATCCATGACGACCCGGGAATAAACTCTATATAACAAATAAACATCAAACAGTAACCTTGTTTATATCTAAGCCAGGAGGAAATAATTAATATAATAAATTCAATAAAAGTAATATCATATGTGCAATTTTCCGCATTATGCAATGAAAACCGAAATAGATTTTTACTTGGTGATCGTTCACATGCATATCTGTCTGATATCGAGTGGGAAACATGATAAACATGGCTAGACATATCAAATGAATGGTGTATGAGATGGAAAGTTTGTTATAATTAATCTATAAATTTAAATGTATACATATAAAATCGATAATATGAAGGAAAGATGATTAAATGAATATTTTTTGTTATGGTTTGTATATTTTAAAATGCAGTTATGTGAATATTAAATGCAAAATCATATTAGCATATGAGCTCAGATACATTTTGTAAAACTTGTTTTGACGTACCAAATATCGTAAAGGAGAAAATAAATAAGGTCTGACTGCCTGCCTCATAGGCATACCTGTAGGACGACTGACGTCTTCCTCACATACTATATATAAAATCGTTCAGGGTCAATTCCATTTTTACATATTTTACCAAGGTGCGACGATATTGCATCTCATAGCAAATCTTTATGGCCTGCAAAGTGCTTTATAACGATTTTCACACACATAAATATATACAATATGTCAATGTTTGGCGCGCTGATTTATACTTTTTTTACCATTCAAACGCGCCGAAGAGTAAGCTTTCAAAAAAAAATCACATTTGTACTAAATTAACAAGTTTATTTAACCAATCATTTTACGTTTACTGCCCCAGAGTTGCATGTGCATCTTGATTTCTATTCTCATACATATGCATTGTATCATAGATCTAAACAAACGGGTTTTGTCCACAAGCGATTTAGTTTACTTAAATTGCCGTTTTGAACGAAAACATACCGTGATGATGATGGTTTACTAATCACAATCAAACATTATTTCTAGATCTCGGTTGCCAAATGAAAGTAGTTCAAGTGATACAACTATGATATATAGTCAAGAATCTGTTGAAAAAATATCTAATTGTGATATCCTAGTCACCGGCTGAACTCATTATATAATTGTGATGTTGTAGTCAGTCACCGGCTGAACTCATTATATAATTGTGATGTTGAAGTCAGTCACCGGCTGAACTCCTTAAATGATTGTGATGTTGTAGTCCGTCACCGGCTAAACGCATTATATAGTTGTGATGGTGTAGTCAGTCACCGGCTGAACTCATGATATAATTGTGATGTAGTCCCTCACCGGCTGAACGCATTATATAATTGTGATGGTGTAGTCAGTCACCGGCTGAACTCATTATATAATTGTGATGTTGTAGCCATTTCACTGTAACATTATCTTTCATAGTACAATATACTGCACAACGAAAAAAAGGAATTATTATGTATCTGATGAAGAAGCAAATTCTGACTTATTAGGCATTTTATTAAAAAAAATGTATATATGCATATATATGACGTCATAGAACATCATTTTTTATGTTTTGTTTATTTTTGCTCTTTAAACCTGGAGACTTTGGTAGTCACAGTGAAAACATGCTGTACAATATCAATAAATATCACTTTGTTTTGCGAACTCCAACAGATTATATAGCCTTATACATTTTTTATAACATATTGTTAATGTTCGATATATGAAAAATGTTTTTTATACTTAACTGAATCAAAGTTGAATGGTGTAAAGATTTCCTCCCGTTTATAGTGATTTTCGTTTCGTGTTTTCCTTTGTCCACTGTTTTTATACATAAACTTGTACCTTGTAATCGCCTTTTTATTTTGGTATATAAATGTGAAATATATCAATGGGTAAATATTGAGCATGATGTTCTTAACATAGTTAACAATTTTCTGGTATTTTCATGTTTTTCTTTTTGATTAATAGCCGGATCAACTTCATTGACATTAGTATGAGTCCGTGTAACATTATCCTCAGTTCTCATTTGGTATTATTTTCTTTAAGTTCGTCTATCTCGATATCGAGGATTTCAGACAGGTACATTTCTTCGTTTTGTTGCTGTAGCCATCTGCTTCTCTGGAAATAGACAAATCATTTTTAATCATAATTCTATAAACATGTATAATGCGTTTTAAAACCCAACTGTTTATGTCAACTTTTCTAAAAAAAGTTTTGATTTACAATTTTCTTTTTTTCTTTTTGACATGATGTCAATAATTTTAAAAACAAAATATATGTACTTTTCTAAAGTCGACTCCGAAATCCAAATATCTGCGTGCCTTTTTGGGAAGATATGGAAACAGTTGGTCACCAAGAGGTAATATATATCTCACGTCTACTTCATCTGCGGTAGGATGATCTAGAAAAAATTGAAGCAAAAATTAGTATTTTGCTTAAAACCAAGAGTTTTTCACAAGACACTAACCCGTGTACATACTGTGAATTTTTACCAGAAAAATTTAATGATAAATTATGTTTTTTACAGCTTTGATATTGTTTCACTGAAATAATGAACAAAACACCCGTGCATTGATTCTATATGTACAATTAACAACCTACTAACTCTCTCTCAATATATATATATACTCGGCGTCAATGAAAACGCAACACCTTTAAATTACTGTCAAAATTTACCAGTTATAGTTTTGAATACAATATTTAATCAAATACCTAAAAGCTGATTATATCCATGACAAAATTCACTCAATGCAATCAGCACTACATCATGGGAAGACTTTGATTTCATGTGACTAATGTCCATACCCCCAAAATCAAAATTACCACGTTCAATATCTAATGTGGCCACCATTTGCAGCGACACAAGCGCGGCATCTTCGAGGCATTGACCGAATAAGGCGTTGAATTTTGATTTGAGGAATGTTCCTCCACTCTTCTTGAAGAGCGATTTCAAGCTGCCGACGCGTTTGGTCCCAAAGATGCTCGATCGGACTAAGATCCGGGGAAAACGCGGGCCACGGAAGGGTTGCGATGTTCTGATGTTGAAGGTAGTCTGTAGTGATACAAGCGGTATGTGGTCGTGCATTGTCCTGTTGTAATAACGCTACGTTTGGGTGTCCAGCAAAGAATGGAACAACAGCAGGAGTTAAGACCTCGTTGATGTAGCGCTGTGCTGTTAGATTGCCGTCAATAATTACTAGAGGAGCACGGTATGCAAAAGAGATACCTCCCCACACCATCACACTGCCCCCGCCCCACCTATCCGTTTCCGTTACACAGCAGTCCAAAAACCTTTCACCTCGACGTCGCCACACTCGAAGGCGGAATCTCGATTCGTCGGTGAACAGGACGCCAGCCCACCGACGTTGGGTCCATCCTCGGCGCTGTCTTGTCCAATTTAGACGATTTTGACGGCGAATTTGAGTCAATTCGTTTCCTCTAAATGGACGGCACGACGCCAATCCGGCTGTGCGAAGGCGACGGCGCACAGTACTAGCTGACAAACGTCTGCCATGACTTCCCATCGTCTGTCTAGCCGTTCTTGTCGCGGTTTGAAAACGATCTCGCAGGTGGCTTAGTCGAATGTAACGGTCCTGGTTTGGCGTCGTTACTCTCTGTCGCCCCGGACGAGGTCGATCTCTCACGGATACGGTTTGTCGCACTCGTTCTGCCAGTCGATTGATTGTGTAAGCAGAACAACTCATTCTCCTGGCAACTTCCCTCTGAGAAAGCCTTCCTGCCAGCATACCCCGAGCTTCGTGTCTTTCATTGTCTGTCAGTCGAGGCATTTGTAGCAAATAATGATGACAATTTAAAAAAATGATGACGGGAAAATGTCTGCCTGTAACTAAAGTGTTCACTAGTAGTGACTGAGCAAGGATATAACGCACTTTAGAGCGCCGACGTGCAAACTCATGCTTTTACGACAATGCCCTGTGGTACGACAAGGAGTTGATATTACTCGACCATTATTTCGTTAGTTTTGTAGTGCATTGTGTTGTGGCTAAATACAGCAGAATGAGAATCTAATCCTTGTTGTGAAGAATATATTATGTCCAAAATTTTAGTGTTGCGTTTTCATTGGCGCCGGGTATATATATCAGATTTAAACTTTTAGAAAATTTAGTGCTATGCTGATTTAACATCATATGTAAATATTAAAAACTAAATCAATTAGTTTCTTTCAACTCAAATTTTACCTATGTTATGTATTCAAAGAGGTTATACTACACGTCCTTTTTAAAAATATCTTTTGCTAATAATAGATAACGACGGACAAGGTCAACGGATTTGGCGACACACCTAGCCCTGTTCCCTTATAATGATATACGTGGAATGTGATCTCATATCTGTATGAGCAGGGTACGAGCCATGGACAACATGCTGTCATTATCAACGTGATAAAGTCAGCTATGGACAGCTAATCGTTAAAAACATCTATTGACAACAAACTATGAAACATACGCGGATAGGACAAGCAACATACAAAAAGCCATTAATAGCAAAGTGTCAAGAACACCTTTTAATATTGTACCGCTAACACACCTCCAACCCAACCACCGTCACCATTACCACCTCCAACACAACCACCAACACCACCACCGCTACCATCTCCAACACAACAACCAACACAACCACCACCACCACCACTATCACCTCCAACACAACCACCACCACCACAACTATCACCTCCAACACAACCACCACTACCATTACCACCTCTAACACAACCACCACCACCACCACTATTACATCCAACACAACCACTACCACCACCACTTTCACCTCCAACACAACCACCAACACCACCTCCAACACAAACACCAACAGCATCACTACCACTTCCAACAGAATCACCACCACCTCCAACACAACCAACACCACCACTACAAACTCTAACACAACCACCAACACCGCTACCTCCAACACAACCACCAACACCACCACCACCCCTGTCATTACAACCGCCTCAAACACAACCATTACCACTAATACGACATCCACTATCACCACTAAATTACCACTACAACCACTTCCAACACAACCACCACCACCACCACAATCACCTCCATCACAACCACAACCAATACTACCACAACCATCACCAGTATAACCAGCACAACCACCATCACCACAACCACCACTACCTCCACCACCTCTAAAACAACCACCACTACCACAATCACCACATCACCTCCACAACCATCACCACAATCACTACAATCACCACCACCACCATCACCATTACGTTTTGACACAATATTTTAAATGAAAATATCTTAATTTAATACTATAGTATATAATAAGTTCTTTAAAAAAACTTCGCGATATAGAATGTGATGAAATAGTCACTACCTTTCGTGCTGTTACAATTCTAATGGTTGATATTAAGATTGAAATAAAACGTACCTGTAAAATAACTCACAAGAGCACCAAGGAGGATTGTCATTAGAACGCCAATAGCTCCAAACCAGCGAAAAGAGACCGAATAGAGCTTGTCGAAGCCTTGACTACAGCAAAAAAAGCATGATACATTTTATGCAAATATATGCAGTGAGCACCAACAATATTTGAGTGAATAAACAATGTTGCTACGGTTTCAAATTATGAGACATAATATCCAGTTTTACTCTCAACAGTACAGATCGAAAATCAAACTACAATGTTTACCTTCATGAAAATAAAATAAAATATCACATGCTAAATCCTCAAAACGTAATATCACCATAGCTTCAAAAAATATGTTACAAAGAAATAAATATAATTGAGACTATATTCTGAATTAAGGTCATTACGTCAAATCAAACAGGACATGTAATATGTGGCCCAAATTGTCACAATATTGAAGAAATTGATACTTTATGAAAATTGTATGATTCATAATAAACCACTTTGATTATATTAGCTAAATGCGTTATATCACAATCGAATCATTTACTATTATCAAACATTAAAGAAAGAGCTTCAAATTATGACAAGATACACATAGAACACAGACATACACCAAAGACCTTGGTGTAGAAAATGAAGGATATCCTAACCATTTACGATTAAAAATATACTCTTAATCATGTACACATACGGTTCTATTGCATTGAAAACTTCCATTTCTTGTTGGTACTTTGCAATCCTCGAGGATACATCGTTATGTGAAAAGGTCGTTAGATTGATGAAATGGCCATAATCTTTCATGAATGTATGATTTGTGGCAAGTTCGGAGTCAGCAAAACATTTATCTGTTGGGTTTGGAGGCAGCCAGGGCTGGCTTGGTGTAGACGTGAAGAAGTTTAATCCGAGAGATATCCACAAGACAAACAGCATCGATATCATACCACCAATGAGGAATCCCTTTAATGAAAAAATGAAAGTGACATAGTTATTGTTTACACATATAAGGATACTGTAAACCAATTATGTTTTGCAGTGGATTTATAGCGAAACACACTAGCAGTGTCCATGACGAGTTTAAAGCCCTGGCGATTATTTGCACGAAATGTATTCGGTTAAAGAGGAACCAGAGAAATATATAAGGATACAATATTATGGATACGCGTCTTCTATACCTGCTGCTCAGGCAATACTAGCAAGTCATATCTGTTGTTATTAACAGGAATCAGATCTCTGAAGAACAGACCTACCTTTTTCGAAGTCCAGGGGCAAAAAATTGATAGTAAGAACATTCCGGCAATTGGACCTCCAAAACAGTAAAGTATTGAGCTAGTTATCTGGAAAATATTCGACAAAGGCAAACTGTAAGTACTTTTGGCTATTAAAAGAAAATTGTGAACAGAAATAAGAAATAACATGCTTTTCAAAATTATTTCTTTCCCACTATCTTATCGAAGTTAAAAATAAAAAAAGTGATTAGAAAACAGCTATTGAGAAAATTGTATTCCATTTTTCAAACGCATGCAATCAATGAATGGTATGAAGCAAAACAATAATTGTGTTCTGAGAGGCGAAAGTATAGTGTTCTTAACATAAAGGTGACCATTAGAATCGTGTCCGCCTTACGACCAGTGTACGATTCGCCAATCAGGGGATGTGCTTGTAACTGTTATAAAACAAATAAAGACGATAAAGACAATAAAAAGCTGTTCCTCAAAGTCATGTTTTACAGGGTGACCAAGGATGGGGTTCGATTCTGATATATTTAGTTGCAAAATACTTGATTTAACTAAATCCTACCAGTAAAAAAAACCATTAGAAAATGAACACCCAGGCGCTGCGTCAGGAAATGAAGTGTTCATTGATTCATGTAATGTCCAAATGTGAGGCGTTTACTGTATTTGGAAGCGAACCTGTTTTTATTTATTTATACTTTTAGTGCGTTCTATCATTGGAAATAAGTAAGGAGAGATATGTGTCGGCATATTACTGGATTAACAAGTAAAGCCTTATTTTTTGGTAAGGCAAATGCTTTTATCGTTGTATGATCATATCGAATACATGAGGTGTGACAAGGAATTGTGAAAAAAATAATACACTTTGATATTCGTAATTATTCACGCACTGGTTTATTTAATACTGAAGAAGATTCGAGACAAAATAAGAACCTTCTACGTTTATAAAGTATAGAATATGTTTGCATCTAATAGAGCTCATAAGCCAGCAAAATCTCGTTATATTGTATTCTACAAACCAACTACAATCCAAACCTGACTCAATGATCCCGGTACTTTCGCTATCATAGCTGTGATTGCCAGGGAAAGTCCGCCATAGATCAGCACTGAAATAACGAACAGAATACAAATAAAGCTTAATAGAAAAACCTATCAGCATTTGTTCTGGTGATAATGGTTTGAAAGGTTTGAAAACCATACACAAACACACACAAAATATGTCATACACTGTAGATCATACGCCTTGCTCGTACTTCTTATTTTTTGTAAATCTCTTGTATTCTTGTTTTTCCTAGAGGCGAACTTTATCTCCCACACAACACATTGTGATGGATACTGTTACTACAGGTATCTACACGACACAAGTCATTGTGATGGATACTGTTACTACAGGTATCTACACGACACAACTCATTGTGATGGATACTGTTACTACAGGTATCTACACGACACAACTCATTGTGACGGATACTGTTACTACAGGTATTTACACGACACAACTCATTGTGAGAGATACTGTTACTACAGTACAGGTATCTACACGACACAACGCATTGTGATGGATACTGTTACTACAGGTATCTACACGACACATCTCATTGTGATGGATACTGTTATGACAGGTATTTACACGACACAACTCATTGTGAGAGATACTGTTACTACAGTACAGGTATCTACACGACACAACGCATTGTGGTGGATACTGTTACTACAGTACAGGTATCTACACGACACAACTCATTGTGATGGATACTGTTACTACAGGTATCTACACGACACAACTCATTGTGATGGATACTGCTACAAGAGGTGTCTACAAGACACACCTCACTGTGATGGATACTGTTACAACAGGTATCTACACGACACAACTCATTGTGATGGATACTGTTACTACAGGTATCTACACGACACAACTCATTGTGATGGATACTGTTACTACAGGTATCTACACGACACAACTCATTGTGATGGATACTGTTACTACAGGTATCTAAACGACACAACTCACTGTGATGGATACTGTTACTACAGGTATCTACACGACACAACTCATTGTGATGTATACTGTTACTACAGGTATCTACACGAGAGAGGGTTATTATATAAGAGAAGTGAATACGAATGTACGGTTTTAAACCATACTCGTCCACGTTCTCGTCCATGTTTGTTTCGACTTTGGTTGTACGATGTTTTAGAAGACTTCTGGCATATCTAAGACAACTTAATGTCACATAAGATCTGGAAAATTGAATACACAGTAAGTGCAAATGTTTTTGTTATGATTTTGTTTTCGGGATTTCTATCTCAGTGCTGTTAATACTAATCTACCAAGTAGACGATTAAATAAAATAATGATAGTTATTACAATCACTTAGTCAAGTGATGAAGTAAGTAATTCAATTGATATAACTGTTGATATCTATATGGGAGTGTAGAGTAGGAAATCTTTCTAAAATACTGTTTTTCTGGAATAATTGTCAACTGCAATAAAAAATGAAAAAAACCCAACAATTTTTTACAAGGCTGCAATGGGTTTTTAACATACGATAAACCTGTCGTAAATGTCTCATTGTTGCAGATCATCCATACCTGCCAACTTCGCTATGGCTGTTGCTTTTCGGTCAGACATGTCCTTATAACGGGGTTTAATGAAATCCTGAACAGTCTGAGCGCTAAGAGAACTAAGTCCTGATGATATCGTGCTGAAAACAAAAGTGTAACATCATGCAGGATGTGAACATGATTTTACCAATTACTTTCTGATATTATATTAATTTACATTATCTGAAAACGTAATTGAGACTAAGAACGATTTACGTTTTACGAATGGAGCAGGAAAAAAGTAATTGGTATGTCATAAAAGCCGAGATTATTAATATAATTTAAGAAGACATGAAAAAATTCTAAAAAAGATTTTTGAGAATGAAGGCAAATTTTGTTCAGGAAATGTAAATATGTATGCCTGGTGACAATCGCATTGAAAATCTATGTCCGATCTGAAAGTTATCGATCATTTTACAGAGCATAATTAAGGATACCATTCACGCAACTTATAATGTTTGGTAAGGAGTTAACACGGTTCTTTTGTCATATCAGGTTACCAAAAATCTTACCTTAAAGATGCACCGAACAAAGAGGCGAGAAATAGTCCGGCGAGCCCGGGAAAGTCATGGAACACCCTAACCACCATATATGGTAGTAACTGGTATAAAGATACAAAAATGAGTTCAGGCTTTGAAATGTTTTCTTTAATTATAAATTATTGATCATTGCATAATCTCATTGCACTCACAATTCCAATTGTTTTATTTGAAAAAGAAAGAAAGAAAAAATTGTGAAAAATATTTTTACCTGGTTGGAGTTTTTAATAATGCCAGCCTCGACAGGATCACAGTTAACAGAGTTGAAGTAGGCAAACATGACATGTCCTTCAATATTAACTAGGACACCAAACAAAAAGTACACCGGACCAGCGAAATAGAGAACTCTAGAAAGAAAAACAAGGTATTTTAGACCGGATGCAGTAAGTATGATTATTAGATGAGATAGAGATAGAACCATTTTTGTTTATTAATACCATTAAGGAGGTTTAATAGGAAAATTTTGGTGAAATTTCTCAAATTTGCGTCATACAGGAAAATGCGTTAAACAGGTTCAAGATTTAACAAGATATCATCAAAATGATATAGTAAGCGATACAGAAAGAAACAATTTTAGTGGAAGACTCCTTACTTTTTTGCCTCTTTTGATGTTCTGAGAGAGCTGATCCGTTGTACAGTGGCCTGATTAAATGCCAGTCCAAAATATGATATCAGAGAACCAAAACACAACGACCAAAATGTGTGTCGAACTGTTGGATCCGGGTCAAAGCTGTTATTACAAAAGAACATATCATTGGAATTGGTGTATAAAATCTCGCCTTGTAGTGTGTAATGTGTGTTGAACTGTTGGATCCAGGTCAAAGCTGTTATTACAAAAGAACATATAATTGGAATTGGTGTATAAAATCTCGCCTTGTAGTGTGTAATGTGTGTTGAACTGTTGGATCCGGGTCAAAGCTGTTATTACAAAAGAACATATCATTGGAATTGGTGTATAAAATCTCGCCTTGTAGTGTGTAATGTGTGTTAAACTGTTGAATCCAGGTCAAAGCTATTATTACAAAAGAACATATCACTGGGATTGGTATATAAAATCTCGCCTTGTAGTGATCAACACAAATATTTTCTCGCTTGCAACCGGGGATCCGACCTTTGCAAGATCATTATTAATCGAGGTCTCTGAATAGCTATCACTGTTCATTATTATCTGTTTGATCAAATACTGCCTGTCACTCGACTTGAGTGCTGTTGATCAAGCTATATATGCTTAATGATGCAGAAATATGTATGAAGTAGTTGCATACTTACTTGAAATAATTCATTCGTAGATTTTCGTAGTTAATTTCGAAAACCTTTCTAAAGTCACCCACATCCATTGTTCCCTATAACATAATTGAATACTTTGTTCTATAAATCGTCATGGAATGAACTATGCGGGGGCATGTACGTGACATTTGTCATTGTAACTTGTCGTGATGATAAAAAAACCTACAGCAGATATCACAAAAAGTACACACAACGGTATTTCATTACGACATAGTAGCCCCTGTTATAATAGTCAGTCATCTGTTTCGATCTGGCCATGTCACAAATATATGAAGACACGTGCGTAATTACACTATTGTGGCGTCATAAATACTTCACGTGTTGGTGACGTCACATAATTGTTTCGGAAATGGAAAACGTACTGTCCGCATCAAAATACAACTGTCTGTCTTAAAGTGAAATTCATTTGAGATATTTTTAGGAATACATTTGTACGGGGTTGTGTAGTAAACAGAATCTTACATTCGTGCCGATGTAATATGGAATCAACTGAATTCATTTGATAATTTTATAAGTCACTCGCCTTAAGTTTTGTGTAGACATCGGCACTTAGGAAAGATCCCCTACCAGTGTTAGTTTCCTTAAGAATAGCATGCCATCACGCGAACATTTTGCACTTGAGTTCATGTGTTAACTGGAACAGTTTAAGTAACTTGATATTGGTGCACATTACAAAGACTTTGTCCGTTGTATTGACGCATATATGTACATTCTTTCTCTGATTCGAAAGGTGGCCATGAATAACACGTATTACAGATGTACATATATATATATAAACCCGTCAAATCAAGTGAAATTGCACATAAAAGGTAATGATAGATACCTTTACAATTACGGCGAACATGCCTATCGTCATGATAAGACATTGGAACACATCTGTCCACACGACCGCCTTCAGTCCGCCCTGTGCAGAAATAAATAAACATTTAAATCCACCCGTTGACATGACTGACTCTGGTCCGCCTTGTACAGATAAAAACAAACATTGCAATAAATTTGTCCTTATGACCGCGTAGACTCCGCCTTGTACATATCGATATAAAATAACACGTTTTGATACATATGTCCGCACTAGAGCTTTGATTCCATCTTATTTAAAGATACGGTATGGCACTGTTGTTATATTTCACATGGCCGATTTGAAACCATTTTCTACGGAGATAAACAAAATACAATACAGTGAAGATACATTTTTACCTGAATTAGGCTTACAATGGGGAAAAATAAATTTAAACTGGTTGGAATAGATTTTAGTGTTAATTTACATGAGATCCCAAAATTAAATTTTGATAAAAAGCTAATTAAACTTAAAATGCTTGTTAAAACTTGGAGTAGGCGAGCACTTACACCAATTGGTAAAATAGTCTTAGTAAAATCTCTTCTTCTTTCACAATTTAACCATTTATTTATTTCCTTACCTAACCCTGATGAAAAGTTTTTACAAGATCTCAATACAGTTTTATTCAACTTTTTGTGGAATAGTAAGATGGATAAAATAATCAGAGATATTATCACGCAGAATTAGTATGAGGGGGGTCTGAAAATGGTTAATGTTAGGGTATTTATAGATTCTTTAAAATTAGGTTGGATAAGAAGGTTATATAAAAAAACATCAAAGTGGCAACATATTTTCAAAACATTCTCAGACCCACACAAATTATCTATATGTGGCGGTGCCTATATTCAAGAATGTAAAAATAAATGCAAAAGTAATTTTTGGAAGGATGTGTTTAAAGCCTGGGAAAGATTTAATGATTCAGATACAGTAAAGGAAAGAAAGAAAAACTCCATATTGACATTGCCATTATGGTATAACAGAGATTTACTTATTGGGAAAAAGACTATTTTTTATAAATTGTGGTACAAGAGGGGAGTAACAATAATTTATGATTTGATAAAAGATATTGATACATGCTCGTTCTACACTCTTCAAGAATTTAATGAGATTTATCAAGTTAATACAAACTTTCTTCAATATAATGGTGTGATCTCTGCTATTAAATCATATGTAACAAAGGTAGGCTATAGAAGGCAGTTAATCTTTCACCCTATCATCCCAAGTAACATATTTGTTTTCGTGAAAAATACAAAAGGGACTAAGGATCTATATAATTTTATGGTTAAAAATGTACTGTATCTATAGGTAGGAAGAAGTGGGAAGACATATTTGAAGATATTGAGTTGACCTGGTCTGATATCTATAAAACTCCATTTAAGGTTACAAAGAATACAAAGCTACAGTGGTTTCAATACAGAATAGTGCAACATATTTTAACAACAAATACATATTTGTTTAAAGCTGGATTAGCAAATAGTCCTATCTGTCCTCTCTGCAACTTGGAGAGAGAGACAATAATTCATACTTTTTGGGAATGTCGAGAAACTCAGAAATTTTTGGTTAATGTTGAAACTCTTCTTGATGCACTATTGATTCCATTTTCTTTTAACAAGAAAAGCTTTATTTTTGGGGTAACTTCAGATTATGACAATGCTATGGGAAACTCAGTAGATAATGAAATTCTGATCATGATTAAGTTATATATAATAAATCAAGGTGTATACATAAAATCTTAAATCCAAATATTCTGATAAACTCAATCAAAGAGTATTACACATTTCAAAAATATATTGCTAACAGCAAAGGTGATCTTGCACAGCAGAATTTAGAAAATAAATAAAGAAAATGGAGAAGATTATTAGACTTAAGTGATATCTAAGCTTTAATTGGTATTGATCTTTCTTACACTCATGAAATGTTAGTTCTCTTTCTTAAATATATACATATATCATTATATCTCTACGCAGACAATTTTCCCTTTTTAATGATTGGTGAATTCACTAAGGTATTTTTTTTTTATTATAACATCTATGAAAAAGGAAATATTTCTCTCTACTTACATATATTTTAGTTTCATCTGTAGCCCAGCCATTTTTTTTTCTCTTCTCCTCTCTCTCTTTCTCTCTCTCTCTCTCTCTCTCTCTCTCTCTCTCTCTCTCTCTCTCTCTCTCTCTCTCTCTCTCTCTCTCTCTCTCTCTCTCTCTCTCTCTCTCTAATGACTTAATATTGACTGACTAATTTATTGGATTTCTTTTTGTTTTTGCAGAGAGCATGAAATGCGTGTGTGATGTGTGTGATGATGTGAGTGATGCATGTACAAATGTATGCATGTCTATATGTTGGTAGAAATAGCGGATGTTGATGAAAATGCTGATGATGATATCATTGTGATTATATAATTGTTATTGCATTTATTATGGTAATGATAATCGTGTGTGAGGGTGTGGAAGATGTGTGACGGTAGGATGATAAATGATGAGTGTGTTGATAAATATACCGTGAAGATAATGACTTCTACTGATGATGATGTTGATAATGTTGATGGTTGATGATGAGGATCTTGATGATGATGGTTGATGATAATGATGATGATGTTGGTTGATAATGAGGATGTTGTGGTTTGATGATGATGATGATGATGATGATGATGATGATGATGATGATGATGATGATGATGATGATGATAATGATGATGAGGTTGATGATGGTTTATGATGAGGATGTTGTTATTTAATGAGATACAGATGATGACGATGGTTGATGATGATGATGATGAGGATGAGGATGATGATGATGTATGGGAAAGTGTGTTGCACATGTAGATGTCAATATCTGTAAAAATTATGAAACTTTTCAAAAATAAAAGAAATTTAAAAAAAAAATAAAAAATACATGCGTCCATAGCTCCAGCATGACTCCGCCCTTTATACAGATAACACAAGTTTTGTAACTCATCTTTCAGAAACAACAAGAACATTCCAGCATGTCAATATAATCATGATCATGATTCAAACAAATTTCATTAAAGCTATGGCAAAATAAAAATAAGACAACGTGTCTCGGAAGCGTGAGTGTCTTCTGCTTCATCTAAGACACCTGCCATATAAAGGTTGGTAAATCCAAATAAGAAATGTCACGTGCTTACATGGTAACAAGGTATACGACAATGGAAGATGTATGCAAACTAGCGAGCATCATAAGAATATTTCTGAATTAGTTCGCTATGACAACCGCAACACTTCCCTGCATCTGTTGAAAGTCTTTGTTACGAGTTTGCCCGTCAGTTTAAGCCTACTTGCACGAAAATCGCAAAAATGTGAGCAGGCCGTTGAATGTCGAATTAACAGTAGGTCTGGAATGCAGGGATATTGATATACAGTACTGACAAATTCATAATAGGAAAAGTGGAATCAACAGGTTTATCATACAGCTTGGGGGGCTTCTTGTTGCTTTCGCTGTTGGAAAATATCGAGATAAGAGACTCGTGGCAGTATATGCGATGGACCTGGTCAATTAATGTCTTGTTAAAGACACGTCTTCAATATATTTGAAAGTCAAATTAAATGACTCTGCAAGATCTTTGTGGCAGTTTTAATCAGCTCTTCGATAAATTTGGCCTCTTGTAGAAATATCAAGACATTGTAATACACCCGTCAAGACGTCTGTCCTGAATTCTCTCAGTAAAATTCGCAAATTTATGTCTTTTGAAGTGTTAGCGAAGGTTAACAAGAGAGCATTATCATATATCAGGCAGAATGGTAATTCAGAACGAAGTTGAATCAAGTGTTGTGAAATTAATTAAAATACCGCTTTAACCAATGTACGCCAATATAAGTGTAGATACCAATTAACATCGTGAAAATTGATGTACGCTTTGAATGTTCAAATACCCAACATTAAATGTGTATCTATTTTATATGAGGAGCCAAATTGCCAGAGTATTTTGGAATTTACTTACAATAGAAGTGTAGATGATGGCTGTCCCTGCTACAGAGAATACAGAAGCCCAGAATGGAAAATCTGTCACTGAATAACAAATGGTGTATATAGTTAGTGTCGGAGATTTTTAAAGTTTGACATATCTATAACATAATCAATCGAACTAGTTTACTAAATACAACGTTTATTGAACGTGTCTAAAAAAAACTAAAATAAAACCATTACAGATAAGCAATATTTTGGTTTGTACACGCTTAAAAGGAACAAGGTGATATAGCTGTCAATCAATTTTGTTTCGTTTTCAACAAAAGTTCCTTACCGGCTTCCAGCGCTATAGCTGGTCCGTACAACACAATGCCCATGTATATTATCTACAAAAAAAGAGACAGTTTCAATTTTCATCATTTCTACTTGAACATAAACGTTAAAGGTAGATAAATTTGTGTCATTATCTAGTTATTAGTTTATCGTGATTCTGATTTCACATGATTGGACAAGTAAATACAAAATAAATTATAATGAATAAATGTGTATTTATCTTTAATATTAAATGGTTCTTTATTGCTTTAAGTCCTACTAACAGGCAGGTTCATTTAAATACATGCCAGGATTGGGTAGTGGAGGAAAGCTGGAGTTCTTGGGAAAAATCACCGACCTGCGACCAGTACCTGGCGACTACCCCACGTAGGTCTCGAACTCGAGGTGGAGGGCTAGCGATAAAGATGGTCAGATTCCTTAACCACTCGGCCACCGCCGCCCTTCATATTATTTATAAACAGTAACTGCGTCTAATGTTTGAGATTGTTTATAAAAGTAATTGTATATATATGTTTCAATGTATACTAATGTATAACATCTCTTGCAAATAGTAACTGTACACTTATGTATAGCATTTCTATAGTAACTGTACACTTGTGTAAATCCATTATATAGTAACTGTATACTTATATAGAACATTTTTATAGTACCTGTATACTTATACTTATGTAGAACATTTCTATAGTAACTGTATACTTATGTAGAACATTTCTATAGTAACTGTATACTTATGTAGAACATTTCTATAGTAACTGTATACTTATGTAGAACATTTCTATAGTAACTGTATACTTATGTAGAACATTTCTATAGTAATTGTATACTTACATAGAACATTTCTATAGTAACTGTATACTTATGTAGAACATTTCTATAGTAACTGTATACTTATGTAGAACATTTCTATAGTAACTGTATACTTATGTAGAACATTTCTATTGTAACTGTATACTTACATAGAACATTTCTATAGTAACTGTATACTTATGTAGAACATTTCTATAGTAACTGTTTACTTATGTAGAACATTTCTATAGTAACTGTAACTGTATACTATAGTAACTGTATACTTGAACATTTCTATAGTAACTGTATACTTATGTAGAACATTTCTATAGTAACTGTATACTTACGTAGAACATTTCTATAGTAAGTGTTTACTTATGTAGGTCATTTCTATAGTAATTGTATACTTATACTTATGTAGAACATTTCTATAGTAACTGTATACTTAAGTAGCTCATTTCTATAGTAACTATATACTTATGTAGAACATTCCTATAGTAACTGTATACTTATACTTATGTAGAACATTTCTCTAGTAACTTTATACTTAAGTAGTTCATTTCTATAGTAACTGTATTCTTATGTAGAACATTTCGATAGTAACTGTATACTGATGTAGAACATTTCTATAGTAACTGTATACTTAAGTAGGTCATTTCTATAGTAACTGTATTCTTATGTAGAACATTTCTATAGTAACTGTATACTTATGTAGAACATTTCTATAGTAACTGTATACTTGTGTAGAACATTTCTATAGTAACTGTATACTTAAGTAGGTCATTTATATAGTAACAGTATACTTATGTAGGACATTTCTATAGTAACTGTATACTTAAGTAGTCATTTATATAGTAACTGTATACTTATGTAGAACATTTCTATAGTAACTGTAATCTAGAAAATTTCTATAGTATCTGTATACTTATGTAGAACATTTCTATAGTAACTGTTTACTTAAGTAGCTCATTTCTATAGTAACTATATACTTATGCAGAACATTTCTATAGTAACTGTATACTTATACTTATGTAGAACATTTCTATAGTAACTTTATACTTAAGTAGTTCATTTCTATAGTAACTGTATACTTATGTAGAACATTTCTATAGTAACTGTATACTTATGTATAGAACATTTCTATAGTAACTTTATACTTAAGTAGTTCAACTGTATACTTATGTAGAACATTTCTATAGTAACTGTATACTTATGTAGAACATTTCTATAGTAACTGTATACTTATGTAGAATTTCATTTCTATAGTAACTGTATTCTTATGTAGAACATTTCTATAGTAACTGTATACTTATGTAGAACATTTCTATAGTAACTGTATACTTATGTAGAACATTTATATAGTAACTGTATACTTATGTAGAACATTTCTATAGTAACTGTATACTTAACTGTATACTTATGTAGAACATTTCTTAGTGTAGAACATTTCTATAGTAACTGTATACTTATGTAGAACATTTCTATAGTAACTGTATACTTACTTATGTAGAACATTTCTATAGTAACTTTATACTTATACTTAGTAGGTCATTTCTATAGTAACCGTATACTTATGTAGAACATTTCTATAGTAACTGTATACTTGTGTAGAACATTTCTATAGTAACTGTATACTTAAGTAGGTCATTTCTATAGTAACCGTATACGTATGTAGAACATTTCTATAGTAACTGTTTACTTATCTAGAAAATTTCTATAGTAACTGTATACTTGTGTAGAACATTTCTATAGTAACTGTATACTTATGTAGAACATTTCTATAGTAACTGTATACTTACGTAGAACATTTCTATAGTAAGTGTTTACTTATGTAGGTCATTTCTATAGTAATTGTATACTTATACTTATGTAGAACATTTCTATAGTAACTGTATACTTAAGTAGCTCATTTCTATAGTAACTATATACTTATGTAGAACATTCCTATAGTAACTGTATACTTATACTTATGTAGAACATTTCTCTAGTAACTTTATACTTAAGTAGTTCATTTCTATAGTAACTGTATTCTTATGTAGAACATTTCTATAGTAACTGTATCTGATGTAGAACATTTCTATAGTAACTGTATACTTCATTTCTATAGTAACTGTATTCTTATGTAGAACATTTCTATAGTAACTGTATACTTATGTAGAACATTTCTATAGTAACTGTATACTTGTGTAGAACATTTCTATAGTAACTGTATACTTATGTAGGTCATTTATATAGTAACTGTATACTTATGTAGAACATTTCTATAGTAACTGTATACTGTATATTAAGTAGTAACTGTATACTTATGTCATTTCTATAGTAACTGTATACTTATGTAGAACATTTCTATAGTAACTGTATTACTTATCTAGAAAATTTCTATAGTAACTGTATACTTATGTAGAACATTTCTATAGTAACTGTATACTTATGTAGAACATTTCTATAGTAACTGTAGTACTTAGTGTAGAACATTTCTATAGTAACTGTATACTTATGTAGAACATTTCTATAGTAACTGTTTACTTATGTAGAACATTTCTATAGTAACTGTATACTTGTATGTAGAACATTTCTATAGTAACTGTATACTTAAGTAGGTCATTTCTATAGTAACTGTATACTTATACTTATGTAGAACATTTCTATAGTAACTGTATACTTAAGTAGGTCATTTCTATAGTAACTGTATGTAGAACATTTCTATAGTAACTTATACTATAAAATTTATATAGTAGAACATTTCTATAGTAACTGTATACTTAAGTAGGTCATTCATTTATATAGTAACTTTCTATAGTAACTGTTTACTTATGTAGAACATTTCTATAGTAACTGTATACTTATGTAGAACATTTCTATAGTAACATTTAAGTATATTTCTATAGTACTTATGTAGAACATTTCTATAGTAACTGTATACTTAAGTAGCTCATTTCTATAGTAAAATTTCTATAGTATACTTATGTAGAACATTTCTATAGTAACTGTATACTTATATTTCTTATGTAGAACATTTCTATAGTAACTGTATACTTATGTAGAACATTTCTATAGTAACTGTATACTTATGTAGAACATTTCTATAGTAACTGTATACTTATGTAGAACATTTCTATAGTAACTGTATACTTATGTAGTTCATTTGTATACTATAGTAACTGTATACTTATGTAACTGTATACATTTAACTGTATACTTACTCATTTCTATAGTAACTGTATATACATTATAGTAACTGTATACTTATTAGAACATTTCTATAGTAACTGTATACTTATGTAGAACATTTCTATAGTAACTGTATACTTATGTAGAACATTTCTATAGTAACTGTATACTTATGTAGGACATTTCTATAGTAACTGTATACTTAAGTAGGTCATTTCTATAGTAACTGTATACTTATGTAGAACATTAGTAACTGTATACTTATAGATATAGTAACTGTATACTTATGTAGAACATTATAGTAACTGTATACTTATGTAGGACATTTCTATAGTAACTGTATACTTATGTAGAACATTTCTATAGTAACTGTATACTTATGTAGAACATTTCTATAGTAACTGTATATTTATGTAGGACATTTCTATAGTAACTGTATACTTATGTAGGTCATTTCTATAGTAACTGTATACTTATGTAGAAAATTTCTATAGTAACTGTATACTTGTGTAGAACATTTCTATAGTAACTGTATACTTATGTAGGACATTTATATAGTAACTGTATACTTATGTAGAACATTTCTATAGTAACTTTATACTTAAGTAGTTCATTTCTATAGTAACTGTTTACTTATCTAGAAAATTTCTATAGTAACTGTATACTTGTGTAGAACATTTCTATAGTAACTGTATACTTATGTAGAACATTTCTATAGTAACTGTATACTTACGTAGAACATTTCTATAGTAACTATATACTTATGTAGGTCATTTCTATAGTAATTGTATACTTATACTTATGTAGAACATTTCTATAGTAACTGTATACTTAAGTAGCTCATTTCTATAGTAACTATATACTTATGTAGAACATTCCTATAGTAACTGTATACTTATACTTATGTAGAACATTTCTCTAGTAACTTTATACTTAAGTAGTTCATTTCTATAGTAACTGTATTCTTATGTAGAACATTTCTATAGTAACTGTATACTGATGTAGAACATTTCTATAGTAACTGTATTCTTATGTAGAACATTTCTATAGTAACTGTATACTTATGTAGAACATTTCTATAGTAACTGTATACTTGTGTAGAACATTTCTATAGTAACCGTATACTTATGTAGCTCATTTCTATAGTAACCGTATACTTATGTAGAACATTTCTATAGTAACTGTATACATAAGTAGCTCATTTCTATAGTAACTGTATACTTATGTAGAACATTTCTATAGTAACTGTTTACTTATGTAGAACATTTCTATATTAACTGTATACTTGTGTAGAACA
This sequence comes from Ylistrum balloti, assembly GCF_031769215.1. Classification (NCBI taxonomy): domain Eukaryota; kingdom Metazoa; phylum Mollusca; class Bivalvia; order Pectinida; family Pectinidae; genus Ylistrum; species Ylistrum balloti. The sequence goes on along the minus strand of NW_026781869.1, from coordinate 435,287 downwards.
TTTCTATAGTAGTATACTTATTTTTCTATAGTAACTGTATACTTATGTAGAACATTTCTATAGTAACTGTTTACTTATGTAGGTCATTTCTATAGTAACTGTATACTTATACTCATGTAGAACATTTCTATAGTAACTGTATACTTCAGTTGCTCATTTCTATAGTAACTGTTTACTTATGTAGAACATTTCTATTGTAACTGTATACTTAAGTAGGTCATTTCTATAGTAACCGTATACTTATGTAGAACATTTCTATAGTAACTGTATACTTAAGTAGGTCATTTATATAGTAACTGTATACTTATGTAGAACATTTCTATTGTAACTGTGTACTTGTGTAGAACATTTCTATAGTAACCGTGTACTTATGTAGAACATTTCTATAGTAACTGTTTACTTAAGTAGCTCATTTCTATAGTAACTATATACTTATGTAGAACATTCCTATAGTAACTGTATACTTATACTTATGTAGAACATTTCTATAGTAACTTTATACTTAAGTAGTTCATTTCTATAGTAACTGTATACTTATGTAGAACGTTCCTATAGTAACTGTATACTTATACTTATGTAGAACATTTCTCTAGTAACTTTATACTTAAGTAGTTCATTTCTATAGTAACTGTATTCTTATGTAGAACATTTCTATAGTAACTGTATACTTATGTAGAACATTTCTATAGTAACTGTATACTTATGTAGGACATTTCTATAGTACCTGTATACTTAAGTAGGTCATTTCTATAGTAACTGTATACTTATGTAGAACATTTATATAGTAACTGTATACTTATGTAGAACATTTATATAGTAACTGTATTTCATTTCTATAGTAACCGTATACTTATGTAGGACATTTCTATAGTAACTGTATACTTATGTAGAACATTTCTATTGTAACTGTATACATATGTAGAACATTTCTATTGTAACTGTATATTTATGTAGGACATTTCTATAGTAACTGTATACTTATGTAGGTCATTTCTATAGTAACTGTATACTTATGTAGAAAATTTCTATAGTAACTGTGTACTTGTGTAGAACATTTCTATAGTAACTGTATACTTATGTAGGACATTTATATAGTAACTGTATACTTATGTAGAACATTTCTATTGTAACTGTGTACTTGTGTAGAACATTTCTATAGTAACCGTATACTTATGTAGGACATTTATATAGTAACTGTATACTTATGTAGAACATTTCTATTGTAACTGTATACTTATGTAGAACATTTCTATTGTAACTGTATACTTATGTAGAACATTTCTATTGTAACTGTATACTTATGTAGAACATTTCTATTGTAACTGTATACTTATGTAGAACATTTCTATAGTAACTGTATACTTATGTAGAACATTTCTATAGTAACTGTATACTTATGTAGAACATTTCTATAGTATCTGTATACTTGTGTAGAACATTTTTTGCAAATAGTAACTGTTTACTTTTGTAAAACATTTCTCGCCAATAGTAACTGCTACGTAAGTTTGAGATTTACAGATAGTAACATTATACTTATATTTAAGATGAATAACAGATAGTGTACTTGTTTGTAAAATTATCTGCAAACAGTAACTGTATCATTAATATCAGAAATACAAAAGCCGTATATACAATGTTTGGTATTTCCCTGCGTCCAAAAACTATTATTAAATAGGGTCTATATTTTGCCTTTTTGAAATTTATGAAAAAGATAACTTGAACATAATATCATCATGGACAAACTGTGATTCGTTTTAAATCGAAATCATATTATTAGCGAAACATTTAAGATAAGTTTATAAAGATACTTTTAGTTTGTCTTTACGTACATAATACAGCATTCCGGTGACTGTACCCAGTGTGCGGGCTCCTTTGCTTTTGTATCGTTGTTCAAAATACTGAAAACATGTCAAACATCAACACTTAGGTAAGAGGAAAGAAACGAAATATTAAAGCTGACATTTAAACAGCATTTCAGTCTAAAATTTTCTTAATAAATACTATCATTTTATCAAAAATGTATTATAATCGTTATTTCAATAACAACGTTACTGTCAATTTTTGCGGGATACATTTATCATATCTGCATTTGAAAAGTGCGAATTAAAAATGGAAAAAAACAAACCAAGTAGGAAATCAGTTTGGATATGCTGTTCGACACTGAATCTACAATTTTAGTGTTATTTTGATTGGTCATGTAGGAGAAAAAATAGTCAATTAAGACTGGTGTCATTTCCCTACGTATCACGTTGACTTAACGTTAACTATATCGTATTTCATATTTTGTCCGATAAACAAATTAGGTATTGGTATCAAATGACTTTACATTGAGTACATTGAGATCCTTTGTCATAGCATTTTTGAGATATTTTTTTTAAAATGACATTAAGAATTCTATCTTACCTCAAAAACACTAGTAAGCTTCAGCGGGTGGAAGATAGGAACAACTATTCGTGTCGCTACCAGCATGGTTATCATCAACCCAACACTGACCCAGATAAGATCTCCTCCATAGATGTAAACTTCAGCTGGAAAGCCAAGAACTAATATGGACGACTCGAACGTAACAACGAGAGAAATGGCGACCGGCAGCATCTTCAGGCGTCGATTCCCAACCAGATACTCCAGGGTTGTCTTCTGTCCTCCGCCGGAACAAGCGGAATACACACCTAACGTTATATGAATTTAGGTTTTAAAAAAGTGAAAACACAGTGAGTTAAAACATATCCTGATAGATGCAGTATTGTAGGTAGATTAAATTTCTATTATAAACTTTACTGTATGTACAAAAATGTACTTGTAAAGTGGAGTTTATTTCGATATATTAACACACCCCCCACCCACCCCCCAACCCCACCCCACCCCTAACCGAATGTACATGTATTACTTCGTATTTACTACTTCGCAACTAGATGTAATATTTCATGGGAATTGACAATTGGTATTATCTGGTGTTAAGTATTATGGGAACTTATATCCACGACTGAGCTTACCCGTAATTTCTCTCCAGTATTCAATTCTGATAACTACAATTAACATGCACTTGGTGCTTTCACCTAGTTGTTAAAGAACACGTCTTCAAAGCGGAGACACATTATCTTACTATATATTATTCCGCCTACGACGTTCTCATGCTTCTCCAGTATTCAATTATGATAACAACAATTAACAAGCACTTGGTGTTTTCACCTGGTTGTTAAAGAACACGTCTTCAAAGCGGGGACACATTATAGTACCGGAAATTATTCCGCCCGCGACATTATTATGCTAGGTCGAAAGTGACGTGTCATGAATATTTGTTTGTTAAAATTCAAACCCCGCACAATTGGTATTATCTGGAAATTCTTAAACCGAAACATTAACTTTACTGCAAAATAAACTTTTTTCTCAAATACCGTGTTAAGTGGGAAGGAAAGAAAACTTTACGGATGTAACTCTTTCCTACTTTGTATGATAGTAATGATTATAACAGGACTCGAACATAATTTTAAAAACTCACCGATCACTAGCGAAAACACGATCATCCCAGCAAATACAACATAATCAGCCACACGAAAACCAAAGTCTGAAATTGGAACGAAACACACCGTGAAAAGATGTGACAACCAACAACATCAACACAAACGATTTTAAAAGTAGGAGTAGTGTAATACATACTTTGTAGAAATCATTATTGCATCGATGTTGCTCAATATTCTGCTGTATTTTTTGCAACGAATCTATATATATTTTCGATATTGAATAATGTCTTCAGTAATACTGATAGTTTAGTTTGGTATCCGTCACCACAGTTATTAGTATCAAGAGTGAGATATATTTGTTATTATTGAAAACACTGTTTTATATACTGCATATTATTATTTTGTTTGTTTTAACTTTCGACATAATCATGGTGACATTTATTTATTTGTTCATTTTTGCAACTTCCGGCTCCCTGCTAGGTCAATTTCACAATCCTGAAAAGTTTCCCTTGGGGGAATGCTTCAAAGATGCAATTACTTTTGAGCCGTGAAAAATAATAGTAAAGTGACACCTGAATTAAGTTGATATTTTTTTACAGGTGAATATGCAGTGAGAAAATTTATCTAGACATCAAATAATGCCTTCTTGTGCTACTGTAAGCATCATAATTGCCAACTATTCTGAGACATTTGTAGCTATAGATATGTCTACAATCAAAATATTTGCTACATTCCTACCGATTGAACTCTCAAGAAAATCACACTTCATGAATATGATTAATGTCCACTTTAAAAATCATTCTATTTCTATATACTTAGTTGACCACGTTGTTTACAACACAGGAATGTAAATCGACTTACCCATGTTTCCTGCCAGTTTAGACAAGATATCTATGTCGATAGTTGTTTCGGCAGAATAAAAATGAAACCTTCCAAGGTCGAACATTACTTTCAAATGAAGAATGAATGTTTAGTTTATCACATGACATAAATAAATACAAATGTCACGGTGTCGTTAGCTTAACCAAAGTAATAAGTATTCTGAAGGACATGCTTGGCAATGTATATTCAATTGCATAAAATTGTATGCAAACTAACCAGGAAGGAGTGTAGTAAAACGGTCTATACATGCCATCGACCATGTGACTATTACTACGTGCGAATGTATTTACATTGCTGGTGTATAATCTGCTACCGTCCACTGTCAACATTTTCATTTGCTTTAATACAGATGAAATTGAGTTATCGTCCTTATACTACCCTAATGTAGCAGGGAATGTAAATATAAGCAATAAACTGTCTTGTTACGACATTTATGAAATTCCTAAGTGACAAACATATAGCCCACCATGATATTTGAGGTTATTACGTACGTGTATTTAGTTTAATGGCATACAATCAGTTGCTCTTACACAGAGGGTGCACAGTTTATATACCAAAAGTCACATGTTGCATTGAAGATGATCAGTATCTTTTATCAAACAACAGCGGTCGTTCAATTAAAGAACATCGCATATTCTAACTATTCTAATGCTAATAAGCTGTGGACAATTATACCTTATATCTGTGTCAATATGGGAAGAAGTGTCTAATATATTTAACGAATGTACAAGATATAAGACACCCGACAGGATATACAAATATACCCCTATCTTATCAGGATATCATCAACACTTTGTTAGCTGTAAGGGGTGGGTTGGCTGGGAGACAAGACCCCTTAAAGCATTATGGATATTGCAAATACGTTGATATCGGAAAACCAGTCCATTCAACATCAATGGAATGCGGTTCTTATCCATCGCTATTTGACGTATTAATGGGTTACCCATTTAAGGGACAAACTTCACGTATCCTGGTTATGAATGGAAAAAATAAATGGCCAAAATCCTTCCTTGTTAGAGAAAACGTTACTCATTACATCAAGTATAACGCTACACATGCAACGAGTGATGAGAAGTTTCACTCACAACAAATCGTATCATTGTTCAGAAGTTTTACAAAACATCGTCCGGAGTTACAATGAAAGATCCCACAGTGCTTAAGCTCGAATGTCGTCTAACTATATCAATGCAAGAAACGAGGCTCTTTTATGGAAACATCAGTACGTAGACATATAGAAACCAAAATCTGCCAACAAAATAATGTCTCGAAACCTTTCAGGTTTACATTAGGCGATACAGTCAGGACATCGAATAACAGACGAACGTTTCATCTACCAGCAAAAGTGGACAGACAAAGTACTTAATATCGAGACTAAGTACCTAGGAAAGCATATCAGTGTGCAAGATAAAATTGGAATCAAACTTAACTCTGTATCTAGTTTACTTTGTAGTGCACACGTTGTGAACACGTAAGTACACTACATGAAACAACGTCATGCACTACACCACGGTGTAACGCCAGTGAGTTTTCCAGTGCGAAGAATGATTTTAAAACAGGTAATATTTTACATAAGTTATATAGAGGGAAAATAGTTTTAGGAGTGAATAAAACTTTTTGAGTTTAATGTATATGATCCATATCAGAGATACCATATCAGGGTTGATGTATTATTATAAGCCTAACCATTAATTGTCAACAAAAGTACATGTCTAAATGTATCTTATGCATTAACTGTATTTGCGAGTGATAAAAGGACAAGTAAAAAACAAATAAGAATGCAGATATCAGATTTACAAAAGATACACAAGTGATTAACACCTTTTAATAAATATTTAGAGTTAGATGCGGTAGAGCTATACAATAAATTAACATGTATCTCATGTCAAAGTCTTTGATGTTATTAACAAAATATTAATTTTATTAAGAATAATTGCAGAAAAGTACAATAAAACAGTAGATATAGCTATCGGTGTATGTAAATGTACGTCCCGAACTATCTCTCTTTCAATCAAAATATGTTATGGGGTTTCTTTTCAACACAGTAAGGTTTGAATAGGGTCAATAGGTGTGTGGAACAACTAATGTGTGTTACATATGCCACACATATGAATGTACAGTCCAATGTTTCCAGCCCGCCCCTACCTATCCCAATCATCAAGCCGAGAATGTTTTATAAAGTAACGAACTTCTCATCTTAGATTTAACCCCCAGGCAATATAGAGAGCAGTCCAAGATACATGTGTAAGGATGACAGCTAAAGAAAATTAGGTCTCCTCCATCCCGAACCTTCTTTAAAGTGTAGAAATGAAATGGTCGCAAATTGTAAACTACTCAAAATACAAAATAAAAATGAATGTATTGGAAGTCTGGGTGACATTCAAGATGTTCAAGCAACCAGCTAAAGATGTTAACCGTGACCTTTTAGATAGCAGCTTGTCGTCAAACTAATGTACATGAACAGCATAATTTAGAAGTCATATCGCCTGTTGCTTTCAGCAAATGCATTGACCTGAGAACAAAAGACGATTTAAACATACTATGTTAGGTGGTATATCTATTAAGAAAAATCGATGCTATTAACAATTTCCTTGTATAGTGCGATATCTCAAGTGCTACAAGTTTTTCCGACGTCATAATAACACAGGTGATATTCGATCAGTCGCTATAGTTTGAATAAAGGGTTAATGTATACTTGTTTGAAGTAGATACCGGTCTCTCATGGACACATCGAAAGGATTTTCCGAACGAAATCTGTTCAGCAACGGTCATAAATGGAGGCACGTTTTAAAACATCTGAAGTTCAATCGCTTTTATCGTCTTTCTTTCATCAGTTTTAGTAAGATTTACTATACTGATATAAATGGGTTATTTTTTCTTTACAATTTTCCTATGGAGTTGTTTAAATATGGACTTTAAAACAGGGTTAACACTTACCAATGCATGTACAATTTGAATAAAAACATGTAGGGTAATAAGAATAGATGGAAACATTAAGTATAGACAGATACTTTCATTCCCTCCGTTGTCATGCAGATTACAAATACATATTTGAAATAATGAATAAGAACACGATAATAATATGTGCAAATTGCACTGACGCTAAAATTGATGATGTATGAGTAAGAAGGTGGCCATACACCCATTCTGTTCATTTCTTTCTTTCTTGTTTGTTTATTTGCTAATTTAAGTGGACACTACTCTGCTACAATCTACTATGTAGTTTCAGGTAATGTTGCACAAGACACACAATCAACAAAATGTCAAGATGACCTTAAGTGTGGTCTATTATACCACGTAAACTATACAGTCCCCTTTAAGGCATTGTCCATGAGTAACTGTATTCGTTTATGTTAGGCATTAGAGAAACAAACACCAGGAAACATAACCCTCTGGCATTCTACTTATAAATAATATGTACAGTATAATAAAACATTTAATTCTAAATTATCCAAATAAGAGGTTCCAGATTTTATCCTAAAACATATTCTTATGCATGATTCTTATACATGTATAATCCCGATGTTTCAAATAAAGTTTAGAAGACAATGCACGTTTAGTAGACCGAAGAGAAAATATTGTATACGCAGACGACTTCAACAGAGACCTATGCACTATGGCTATTAACTCGGGTACACGATCTGGTGAACTCCAGCGCACAACAATGTTAACTACAGTGCACAAACTAGTATACAAGGCGTTAAAACTTAGCATGGGAAAAGATATATCTAACGTCTATGTCAAGTGGTTCGGTTACCCCAAAAACTTCAATAACTGGATAAGAAAAATCGACATAGAGGACATTTTTAGGTTTATGGTTTCAAAGGAACAAAATTCTCTTGTCATCGTCATTAGCGCTTCCCACGTGGAAGGATTGGCATCGATCAAATTAAAAGACGGATGCAATAAATGATTTAAAGCATATTCTCAAGCTCACGATTTACCTCGGAATTAGGGAGAACACTGGGGTCGTACGTCGGTTGTGCTTTACTCCAAACAGTCCACACCGAAAGAAGTGCCATAAGCGCCAAAAAGGCCGCTGCAGTTGGCTCAAAAAGTATTGCAGGTACCGTAAATATTGCCATAGGAGTGCCTCAATGAGAGTTGTAGGTACCACAAATTTTCATGCAAGAGTTTGGTATTCAAATATCCATTTACGGCAAATATTTCCGAACCAACGTTCTGCCTTGAACGATTTTATTAAATCTACTGTCTTAGCGATAGAAGAATTCATACAGGAACTCCTATAGATATAGAACAGGACATCAGCAAGAGAAGCTTAATCGTAATATATGACCTTATGTCAATTTGACGACGCTGTTGCTATCCCTCATGGCTATCTGATGATAGATTTGATACCAACCACTTCTTAAACATTACATTTGCGTTCAAGATTCAAGGAATCAAGACAAGACGTTGGTCATTCCGTTGAAGACAGTCGAAGAGAACTGATAAATCGTCAATGAAAGAAATATCGACTGGTTATCAATATGATCCTTAAGAGGACAACATGGTTCCATGTGGTGATGGTGGAGTTGTGTTTGAAAACAGTCATGCCTTACAAAAAGATATTAAGCTTTGGTGTGCCGATCTATTATCATCAAAGCAAAAACCTGCTGAAAGAGGAGAAATTATATCCAACAAAATATTTTATACGAACGAATGCTATCGGAGAACAGCAATGATTCGACTATGAAAGATACCGTTTATCTGAAATTTGCTGTAATAGCAAATGGGCAGAAGAAAGAGGAATGACAGAAGTAGTGAACATGTGTATGAAAGAAGGGGTGTCTGGACTAGAATCAGAAAAAAAAAGCAGTCGTGTAACTGAAAGGAGATGGAGGTAGACAAGACAATAAAATAAACATTGACATATTATAAATAAAAATATCCAATGGTACCATTATCTATAATTATTTATTATATGTAAGTTGATATTATAGATATCGAAAAATATTGACCGATATTTGATGTCATTATCATGAACAGCAGAATACATAATAACAATGTTACAGATCTAAACATTTGAAGAACATTTTTGTCAATAACACATAGTCTTACATTAAACAAGAGGACGTGCTTGCTTTAAATATTATACAAAAATGGCAAGTGATAGTTTGTACAAATATGAAGCAGTGATAAACATGCGGGGGTAAGAAATTGAGGTATATTACTATAGCTATACGAGTAATGGTATACAATTTCATATCAAATGCATGAAATAGTTCATCACTGTGCAGTTTTATAATCAAAGTTATATTAAACTACATATACGATTCATCATATGTTTATAAGTACTTTTTTCAGGAAGACAGTAATTAAGTTTGGGGTGTTTTATGACGGTTGTGTTTATCTTACGTTTCACTACGTCCTCATGCGTGGCACTACATATTTTATCCCACAAACTGATCCATGATTTGACCTTATAATTCGTCTTTCATTTACTGAGAACTTCACAAAGGACTGTGTTTTGGGTAATTACTTGTGCCAAGCGTTATTGTATAAGGTACTGTCTCAGTCATGTGTTTCTATACAATAAGCGAGAGAGTCATTGTTGGTGAACAGTAATTCAGCTTTAGAGCTGTACTTTCGTTTGATAGAGTCGTAATGGAACTGAGATATGAATATCTTGGAGATCTCCAGAATACAGAACCCAGCATAAATCGACCAAATTAAGACAAGGTCCGTTTTTTTTTCATGTTCAAAGCAAAAAGTTCATTGTTGAAGATTTCAAAAGATTGAAAGTTTGTCTTAACACAGACTTTCGCAGACATTTTAGTGCATTGACCAGCTCTACAATGATTCTCTTCGGCGTGTTTTCCATCGTTTTGCCAAAGATGAAGCTATTCATTGATATGAGAAAGTCCTTCGCGAAATCGTTCGTAGCAAGCATTTTTTATTCGGTTTGTGATTTGAATGTCAATGGAAGTACTTTGTCAAGTTTTAATACTTTTTGTAATCACAAGCGTGCCCAACGAAACATTGAAAAAGTTGTAAGGAATCAGTGAATCTCTCCTTCGACTCTCATAATCTTTGGTATACATGACAGATCTTAATATAAATTTTCCCGTCGATTCCATCAAACAGACGCATATCGTAACCGCGCAGATTATGCAATACCACGAGGATGTACATTTTAGACTCCAGTGATATCTATCCCTGTCGAAAACTAAATTTACAATGACAGTGGCTGGCACCGCGAAATGCGTCATTTAAAATATCATGGTCACGTAGAATGTCATCTCTAAATTGTTATGACAGTTATGACGTTTTTAGGTATTGTGAAGGGAAGATCCTTATTCATGTACGAGACACATCAGTTTCACGTTTTTTTTTTTTTTATATATATAATTTTGAAAGAAAGTTTCCCGTTCTTTTATATATTGTTCAAATATATAGCCTCTTGCAGTTATTCTGATGGACGTCTAACCATGTACCGTTGGAAGCAAACGAAACGTCATCGCTAGTGCACTTTAAAGTTCGCACGTAGTGTAAAAGTAAGTACACTAGAGAAAACAGTGTTTTGCACTCCACGTAATATTATACACGAGTGAGATAGAAGGTATATTGTTGAATTTAAGAGTGAATATGCAGTTGTGGGATCGCACAACGCTGCACGTTGTGCAATATCCGCACGATGTCTGCACACTGTGCACACGATATGAAAACTGGACGAAGTAAGCTATACAACCTATGTGGGAATCTTGTGCGGTTCTATCGTATTTGGTATTTTAGAAATAACTTACAGATAAGTGTGGTATAGGGTTTATATATTTTTCTTAATACATAAGAGTACAACAATGAAGATTTTCTAATTAAGCTATAAATCTATAGGTTGCACATAGATGGAATGTTATATACACTCGTAATTCGGTGTGTTTTAGACAAGGTAAGATGATTTGCGAGACTCTGCATACTCAACTATATATCCTTTTTGTAATCTTACTCAGCAACTGATTCCATGTTGTGTATTGTGTTATTTATTCATCGCGCTAAAATATATGTAACAGAGGTCATTATTGATTTCAATGCCTCCGCTAGGATTCGAACCCGCGACCTCTGGCTTACTAGTCTGACGCAGTTTTTTTTCTTGAAAAAATTATAACTTTAACGCTCAACCGATCAAGCTAAAGAGGAGTTCTCTGTAATAGGGCGATATCTTGTAGCTGGTGCTTTGTCAGCGTTACATGTAGATTTAATAGTAGAAATGCACTGATAGTGATCAATGCCACGAATGTATGGTTATGTATGCTAGTGGTTAATCTTATATTACCTCCTGTTGAATGAGTGTTGTACCGCTTGACTGATCCTGTATTAACAGTTGTCCGATATAACTGTAGGGATATGTAGACTAATAACGCCTCGCTGTTATAAACCCGAATTTCAACAAAACCACGTTTGTGCTACGTATTCGTTATTTATACTAGTGCAAAGCGGTCGAGTTAAAAGCATTGCATATTCGTTTCTCATTCCGTGCAAAGTGTTAGGGAATATAGACACTAAAATGATCGGATTGACATTCTGCATTGAACTGTAGAAAAAAAATCGAAAGAATTTATAATATTTTTTTTTTTCTATTTTCAGGTGACTTTGGCGAGTTTTTTTGGGGGAAAGAATTTCTTTTAACACGTAGCAAAAAGTCAGATATGACCCTCCTCTACATAAAATATAATTGAAGCAAATTTGTAAGACAAATAGTTTTCGAGTTAACATTGTTTTTATAATTTCTGGTAATTGGATCATGGCGGCCATATTGGATTTTTGACCTACTTAAAAATGCGGCATTAACAAGTTCAGGTGTACTTCCATAACATCCTATATAGTTTGCATGCCTATCCCTCACCGTTTAAAAGATTACGAACCCACAAATTCGGAACAATAATAATAAGCATAACAAAAACAATAGATGTTTTCACCTTATGGTGAAAAACCCTAATTACTTCCTAATGGAACATGTAAGGCTAGTCAGCTATGTGTTGTCAGTGGGATGACAGAAAAATCTGATCACATGATTTATATACAAAACAACCATAAACAATATATTTAAGAATTGATATGGAAAAGAAATTACATTAAATAATCACGGCATTTGTTTACAAGGCTAGTTATGAAAAGCACAATACGTATGGAGCTCATGCGATATACAAAAGGTACTATGTAAGCGAGTAATGATAAAAAAAAAACTATTAACGCAGAAAATATTTGCAACAGCGAAATATGTATGGCAAGAGCAATAAATAAATATACCAGAATTGGAATTCAGAAACTTCTCGGATTGACTGTTAAACATCTTCACATCAACCTAGAATTTTTCTTATCTAGATCTCACAAAATCCGTCACAGCCGCCGTAATCTATTGTTCCAGGTAGGCTATCCACAGTAGGAATCACTAGTTTACCTCTGAATCACACTGTGAAAGAAATATATATGATATGTTTTTATTGGCTTAAACAAAACACTTGTGTAAATTTATATCATATACAACAGATGTCGGAGACCTTTTAGCATATATTTTTGTATTTGCGCTGGCTTTCATTGTATGAAGCTTACCTGAAACATTACTTTCATTAGGTTATTCACATGTCGCTTTGTACATTTTTGTGTCTAATGATTCGGACTACTTAAAAAATGAAAAATAAACGACAACAATTCTGTTGTTTATGCAATAAATAAAAAGTGTATGAATTTTAAAAAGATTTTCATGTTTTTATTGCATAAATTAAATAACGTCATATTTCGTTAGAATATCGATCATGACAGAACAGATAAACCCTTTGTCAATAAACGGTTACGGCACCTTCGAGTTCCCTCACCTGTGTATAGTGACCGAGGATGAGTTGGTGATGATGAAATAAGATCAGATGATGGTATACTGTTAGGCAACATACACTAATGTCGGACAACTGACAAAAAAAGTGTTTCATCAGTGTAACTTTCATTTTGGACCGTAGTTGATACCCACGTGTACGGACCGGTTCCAGCCGGCTGCCGGATCCGCATCACTGCAGCTTCAACGTAGCCATTGAACAATGTAAAATACCTTTAAGATGGGGGTGGAGGTTAACGTGTTTATTCACGGTTTATATATCTTTCTTTAATTATTCCTAATGTGAAAGTACACAATGTTTAAAAGAAACGATGGAAAATGGTGCATAATTGAATTTTCCTAAACGAATATATATCCCTATCATTCTCGATGTGTGTTGCTTAGACAATCACCAAGCGACCTCGTGCTTATCCCCCGCTAGTTCTTTCTGTACCGATCTTCCCCTCAATGGGAATTGTGTCGGTATGAAAAACATACTATTTTAGAAAAATCTAAGCAATCAGGTAAGAAGCAAGTAAAAATATAAATATATGGACTGAAAGTCCGTTTTTAACTTTAACGAAAGAACAGTGGTTACGTCCATATTTAACATGGAGCCCTCTAGGCCTTCATGCCATGTGGACGTAACTGCTAAAAAATGACTTTCAAATCCATATATACTCCAAACACTGACGATACACATATATGTATATATATATATATAAGTATGTAACTAAAGACATTGAAGTAGCACATTTATATTTTCGCTAGGCATATGTAGCCTTATTCTAAATTGATTATATAAAAATATGTTCAATATACTCATAAATATATAATTATAATTACTGAACGTTTGAACCAGATAACAGGGATAGTACTGTCATCTAAAACCTATACAATCTGCAGACAGCGTTAGTAATTTCAATACTACCATATTTCATTGACTTAGTTATCTAAGTCGGTGATAGTACATACCGTTGTCAGTCCACACCTTTTACCTGTAGACGTATAGGTTTTTTTTTTAGCTTAACGTCCTTGTTCCGGTTATAACCGAGCCTAGGACACGTATAGGTACTCCGCATGCTCGTTTATATACCCTGAAAGGCGATAGACTCTTCGGAACTCCTCAACATGAAAGCGTCTGGGCGACCGTGATCACGACCAGGCTTAGGATAAATGTAGGTAGTTGGCAGCTGTTTACGGTAACAATGGTGTCACTATTACCTAATTATTGAAATTAATTAATTATATAAAAATATAGATATATAATGTATCAACACATGTGTACACCTTCTAAGTTTGGTTACAAAACATTTTCAGTAATTGGCAGTGGTTTCTGAATACATATGTGTGTAATCGTGCGATAAAGGATGTTTTTGAAACTTTTTTACTGACTGTCTTTAGAAAATACGGACTTAAATTAAATTGTTTGGTCATTTTATTATGAATATATATCCATGCTGATACAAAACGACAATGTATTCTACGGACGTAGTCCAGTTTTGCTGATATGTTAATTTTGAATTTGATAATACTATCGCAAACTAAGACTGATAACGAATCATTTCTACAGGCGGTCTGGTCTACCAGAGTTACGTCCCTTCGTGTTCCGATCGCGGAGGTTCGTCGCGAATCTAGAGGTCACCGCAAGCCTTAATATCTGAAATATTAGGGGGGATACATTTATGATGGCTATCAGAATAGTATTTGGGAACAATTATCTGAAACATTAGGGGATACATTTATGATGGCTATCAGAATAGTATCTAGGGAACAATTATCTGAAACATTAGGGGGATACATTTATGATGGCTATCAGAATAGTATCTAGGGAAAAAGTATCTGAAACATTAGGGGGATACATTTATGATGGCTATCAGAATAGTATCTAGGGAAAAAGTATCTGAAACATTAGGGGGATACATTTATGATGGCTATCAGAATAGTATCTAGGGAAAAAGTATCTGAAACATTAGGGGGATACATTTATGATGGCTATCAGAATAGTATCTAGGGAAAAAGTATCTGAAACATTAGGGGGATACATTTATGATGGCTATCAGAATAGTATCTAGGGAAAAAGTATCTGAAACATTAGGGGGATACATTTATGATGGCTATCAGAATAGTATCTAGGGAAAAAGTATCTGAAACATTAGGGGGATACATTTATGATGGCTATCAGAATAGTATCTAGGGAAAAAGTATCTGAAACATTAGGGGGATACATTTATGATGGCTATCAGAATAGTATCTAGGGAAAAAGTATCTGAAACATTAGGGGGATACATTTATGATGGCTATCAGAATTGTATCTAGGGAACAATTATCTGAAACATTAGGGGGGATACATTTATGATGGCTATCAGAATAGTATCTAGGGAAAAAGTATCTGAAACATTAGGGGGATACATTTATGATGGCTATCAGAATAGTATCTAGGGAAAAAGTATCTGAAACATTAGGGGGATACATTTATGATGGCTATCAGAATAGTATCTAGGGAAAAAGTATCTGAAACATTAGGGGGATACATTTATGATGGCTATCAGAATAGTATCTAGGGAAAAAGTATCTGAAACATTAGGGGGATACATTTATGATGGCTATCAGAATAGTATCTAGGGAAAAAGTATCTGAAACATTAGGGGGATACATTTATGATGGCTATCAGAATAGTATCTAGGGAAAAAGTATCTGAAACATTAGGGGGATACATTTATGATGGCTATCAGAATTGTATCTAGGGAACAATTATCTGAAACATTAGGGGGGATACATTTATGATGGCTATCAGAATAGTATCTAGGGAAAAAGTATCTGAAACATTAGGGGGATACATTTATGATGGCTATCAGAATAGTATCTAGGGAAAAAGTATCTGAAACATTAGGGGGATACATTTATGATGGCTATCAGAATAGTATCTAGGGAAAAAGTATCTGAAACATTAGGGGGATACATTTATGATGACTATCAGAATAGTATCTAGGGAAAAAGTATCTGAAACATTAGGGGGATACATTTATGATGGCTATCAGAATAGTATCTAGGGAAAAAGTATCTGAAACATTAGGGGTATACATTTATGATGGCTATCAGAATAGTATCTAGGGAAAAAGTATCTGAAACATTAGGGGGATACATTTATGATGGCTATCAGAATAGTATCTAGGGAACAATTATCTGAAATATTGAGGGGGGTACATATAATAATCCTATACTATGTGTTCTGTTGCTTTAAAATGCACTCCATTTTTCTAGGAAGTAAAACTCAGTAATACCAATACTATGTGCCGCACATGTATCTTCCTGTACACCATACTTAAAAGGTCAGTTACTTTCACTTTGATAGATAACTACTCAAAAATTAACTGGCCATGATCAAACATATAAAAACAAGAGGCCAATAGAGCCTGTATCACTCACATAGACTTTAAATCCAAACAATTCTATACATTCCTATAGGTTGGGTAATTCAAATATTTCCAAATTAAATCTATCTAATGGGGCAGGATCAAATGGGTAATTTTTTATATCATGACTGTCTCTCTTTCGATTCCCAGTAGGAGTTTATATCATTATCAAGCAGGTATTTCAACCATATCAAGGCCCGTTCGAACATCATGATTGTGTTTATCTCTTGATGCCTGTCATTGCTATATATGGTTAATGGACGGGAATCTAATCCATTTCAAAGATATAAAAAGGAAACGAAGTCCATGGGGATGGGACCTGACCCAAAAGTTAACTTTTACATTATCATTGTGTTCCTCTCTTTATGCCAAGCAATGCTATACATGATTATAAGATAAGGATCGTATCTGTTTTCAAACACATTTCCCATACTGAGCCACTCCCCTCCTGTCCTAGGGGGTAGAGATCCACCATTTATGCAAAAATGATTTCTCTTCACCCAAAGATGCTTCTGACTTTATTTGGACAAAACCCAATCATTCCTATAGTAGGAGAAGAATTTTAAAGAATTTGCCCTATTTCCCTTATTGGGCCTCGCTCCTCAGCCCCTGGGGGCCGGGACACATTTGTTCAAAATATGTTCCCATTCTGCTGAGGATGCTTCTGACAAAATTTCGTCAAAATCATCTCAGTCGTTTATGACTTCTAGCATTTTGTAAAACAAAAGTTGACAGACGACAGACGCTGCGGTATTCCTTTAGCTCACGTGGCCCTTCTGGTCAGGTGAGTTAAAAAGTAAGTGAACAGAAACAGTTGTAATGATGACTTATTTGCTCAAAGGATGGACGGTATGTGTTAGAGTAATTTAACAATGGACAGGTATATATATATGTATCCCCTCTATAGATATCAGTGCTCCAGATAGCCTGCGTGAATGCGTTTTCACGCACAATATTTCTAATTTCACGCTAGGAAAAAAATAAGATTTGCGTCATTAACCCGTGCGAAATCCGGACTCTGCGTCAATGTCCGGCTCCAATATTACGTAGTTAGAAAACTCAATAATCTAAGTCAAACAGACACTTATCAAGTAAACGAAACTCGTAACAAGCGCTTTCTTGATCGTGATTATAAACCAGTCGCATAGCAAATATGGCGCTGTCAAAAATGTTTACAAATTCAGTGTTACCCTAATATGGAAAAACCCATACACTTGATGAAGGCAGGGGTGAAAAAACCCCTCAATTTATAAAGGTAGGAGTGAAAACCCCACATGTCAAAAAGTTATCTGGAGCACTGGATATAATAAATCTCCCCGCAGATACTTTTCTGATGGCCATCATATACCAGATATGTATCCCATGTAATTCAATAGGCACGTGATGTTTTCTTACAGTATTTACATGAATTAATATATATATATATATGCTTAGTTTTACCTACATGTATATGGATCCATCATGATTTACATATACAGTAATGTATGAAATGAAGGATTACTGTAAGTATAATTTTATGATGATAGTATAAGAGAAATGCCACACAGATGCATCACATGCCTTTATCAAAAATAAGTTTTGATTTTCAATAACTGTGTGTAATCGATTTTAGACCAGCCAGTCATCAATTATATGGCTCATATATTTGATGTGCAGATTTTGTACACATCCATACAATATACGATTTTAGATAATGCAGCTGATGTAATAACATAGTGAGAGGATAAAAAATCTTTTATGGAGCAGTTTGATATTATCACCGTGTACAGGGTAATATGAGGGGGGGGGGGGGGTGGGGGGCGGCCATATTCAGCGTGGGGGGAGCGAAATTTTAGACCAAAATCGGCACAATTTAGGAGGAAGTGTGAGTATAACACCTATTGCCATCATTCTTCTATACATTGTTATAGACCATGGAACACAGCAAGATCTGTTCTTTCATATGGTCCTTAACACTTTTTACCAATTCCTTTAGTTTTCTCATTTATCATTTATTTTGCGGGGGTCGACCTCTTCATATCTTTTCTTTTTTCGTTTTATTACGAAAAATTGTCAACATATTTAAACAATATGAACATAATAAAAATCAAAAGACATTAACCTAATATCCATTCATGTCGACGCTGATCATGTCTGCGCTATTTTATGCTTCTTTTCTTAAATACATAGAGAGAAAAATCAACCCTGCATTAAAAGGTGTCATCTTTAACCGAGACATTAAGCTGTTGATAGGACGTCAAACATAAAAAAGTATACAGAAAAATACCATGTGCGTAGTTTGGACTGCTCAGATTGAACAATATTCATTCAAAACCTCGCAAGTTATAAAATGCAATACGTTATAGGTTTCTTTTTTTACATGTATTAATCTCCAAAACATTATCGTTTTATAGGCAAATTCCACATGTTACGTTTGGTAACACATACGCGTAACAAGAATGTCAAAATTGATGACGTCATGCACATAACATAAGGAGATGCTCAACCTCATATATATACATCTGCAGTTTTAAAATTCGTCATGTGCACAACAGAATTTGACTAACCGTATATTCCATTGAACTTTTGGACATTTATCAAGGGGAATAGTGGAAATTTACTTCAGATCCAACAATCGTAGCAAATACACAGGAGAAGGTTATCGCAACAGTCGCTTACAACAACAAACATTTCGGATGAGCTGTCGTTCATTTGAAAAGAAGAACATTAACACTCCTGGAAAAAAATAGCTAAACTTTGATGTGATATGTTTTGTGATGGTCCTGATCATGTAGGTTATAGAAAATAATTATTGGTTACCATTGTTTCCAACAGAAAATGAAATTTTAGTTATGTGTTATTTTGACGTTCAGATAGGTACCGTCATTTAATGTAGAAGTCGTTTTAATATATTTTCAAAATGTGAAATTACTGATATCTAAATCTTTATAACTAAATAATGATATCATAGATGTATTATCAGTAACGAATCTTTATAAACATGCTTTTATACAAACCACATTTCTTTACATCCAAAATTCGATATTTTGATAAAAATGATTTGTAGTGATATACCTTAATGTTCAGAATATCGATACGGGATATCAACAGTTGCATTTATTGAAAATATGACCGATTTACTACACTTTTAACGGATTGATACTTCAATGGCGCACATTGATTATTAGTTTCATTGATACTGACAATGTTATGATGAACCCTATAAAAATCATTCGCGTTCTTCGGTGAATTCAGGTGGTCAAGACTGGATAGCAAATCTTCTTACCATCTCAGACTAATTATGTTTATTTCGCTTTCTAACATTTATTTTCCTATAATTCGTAGGTTTAATACAATGATCCTTCATAAAACATAAAGTGGTCGCCCCCCCTCCCCTGCAAAATAAATGATTCGCCCCCGCAAGATATACATGAACAATACAGAAAAAATGCTTGAAACGTTCGAATAAGACACACGATCTGAAAAATTATCAGATATATCTATTCAGGAAATAAGAATAAATTTGCTCAGTCTTTTGCGTCAGTTAAAAAGGTCAATTTACGGAGAAATGAAACCTCAAACATGCAGAGCAAGGGAAAAGAGGTCAAACAGACAACATTGTCGAAGTGTTTGAGAAAACTAAAGGAATTGGTAAAAAGTGGTAAGGACCATATGAAAGAGCAGATCTTGCTGTGTTCCGCGAATGCAAAAAAAGAAATTGAGAGAGGATGCAAATATTATAGGGGAAATATTTTTATGATGGTCAGAAAAAGTATCCGGATGTTTTTATGATGTGAAAACAAATATGATATGACACCGGTCCAAAGGAAAGGGTTAGATTAGCAATAGGGATTATCCATGTAGTATTAAGTATGTTATTAAACATCTCAAAGTTCATAATATGACAGGTTCCTTCCCTCCTCATTCCCGTCCCTTATCGGTCCTCGTGCTGCGTCACGTGTAGTTGGTGTTACGTTAAATCTAAGTCTTCAAAGTTATTGTTTCAGAATAGGTTTGGTGGTATAGATGGCCCATCTCTACCACATTTTTTTATATCCTACTATCTCCCATCGCTTCTAACTATTTCCCCGTAACTCACTTTTCTATCTTTTCTCGTCCGCTAAAAGACCGAAAGGCCTTAAAAGTGGACGTAAAACCCGTTAAATAAACAAACAAGAATCACAGTCAACCTATTCCTCACATACTGTTAAGACTGAAATACTAAAAAGTGACACCAAAAAGGCAAGTAAATGCGTTGTTAAGTATGAAAATTAACTGAGTAAGCTTCAAAAAGGTTTCCCCGTTAAAAACGAACCCTTAATCTCATAACGTATACCCTTTGGCATAAAATCTTTGCCATTTATTATATAACCTGCTCTATGTACCATGAAACCGTACTCTGTAGTCTTTATAATAAACCCATACTCTTTACTATATCACTCGTACCCCTGTTTTATATACGTAATAATATTCTTTATCATATAACCCGCACCCTATAAAACCTAGCCCATGATCTTTAAATCATAGCATATACCATTTAACCCGTATCGTTGCCTTACCATATAGGTAACATGAGCCCTTCATCATATAAGATATGCTCATTACCATATAAATAGCTCTCTTCACCAAACCATTGTTTTAATATAATTTTCTTTTTTTATAATTTTATTGTTTTTTCAAAGAATTTTCAAGACAGCACGCACTGACACCCATTCACATCATCATCATCATCATCATCATCATCATCATCATCATCATCATCATCATCATCATCATCATCATCATCATCATCATCATCCATTGATCATCATCATCATCATCATCATCATCATCATCATCATCATCATCATCATCATCATCCATTGGTCATCATCATCCTCATCATCACACAATCTCACATCCTTACTTTCCGTAACGTAGACAAACTAACACGTACACATGCACTCACAAATACACTCACACACACCTGCACAAGCATGCATGCACACACATGCATTCACACACATTCTCGCACTTATACTTAAGAATATAAAAAGGGAAAGGGGGAGGAGAGTAGAAAGGGAGGAGAGTTGAAAGAGAGGGGGAGATTGGGGAGGAGTAGTCACGGGATAGAATACCTATGTTGCAAGATAATTTAACTATTGGTTGGTTAATTACAGAATAAACTTTCATATTAGAACGAAATATCTTTCTGCTGTATCAGGGACATCATAGAGTGAAAAGAATAGAGTATATAAATATACGGTGTATATCTTTTAATTTTTTTTTTTTTTATTTAATTTTTTTATTCAGTTTTATCATCACAAACACATAACAATACATTGTACATCATAAATCTTCAAACTACAGCAAATTTGTTGATCTTATGTTCTTCACATACAAAGCAGATAACTCATTTTTCACCACACACATACCAACAGACAACCCAAGTGCACACTGGTATTGAATATACCACACATATGATGCTAACCACACATACAGCAAGATGCTTACATGTACATACACACTTGT
Source organism: Ylistrum balloti (assembly GCF_031769215.1). Classification (NCBI taxonomy): domain Eukaryota; kingdom Metazoa; phylum Mollusca; class Bivalvia; order Pectinida; family Pectinidae; genus Ylistrum; species Ylistrum balloti. Next base: position 413,235 of record NW_026781869.1, on the reverse strand, counting down.
ATTAGCCAAATGTCACACTTAAAACACAAACCACCACTAGTACTGATTAAAACAATAATGTATGTACTTGGTATGAGACCATGCATCCTCTGAACAGTATTGGGTTATTAATGAAACATATACATAGATCTGTAGAAGAATAGTGAGTGTACATGTATAATGTATGTCTTACATACCCATTGTGTCAAAAATGTATCACCTTGCATTCATACTTCAGCCATAATCAGAAGACATACATACCTGTTACATGTATACTTACTTACAGAAATAGTTCACAAAAAATTTCATACAATTGTGTTGTGACTTATGAGAGAGATAGGGAGAGGGAGAGAGAGAGAGAAAGGGGAGGAAAGATTAGCGAGAGGGAGGGGTGAAGGATAAAGATAGGAGGGATGGATAACTGTTAATATTATATGAAGATAAACATAGGATTAACTGGGTTCGGCTAATTTATCAAAGCTATATGTTTTAATGTATTGTGTAGTAAGAGGAAGATAAATTATATATATTTACATATTAATTAATTTCTCCCATTTTCCCAATTCTTTGCCAAATTTGTGTCTTTCTTCGTCCCCTTTATTATTTAGAATGTATTTCTGGATCGAGTAATTGTCTTTTATTGTGTTTATAAGTGTATTTATATTCAGAGAGTTGTGAAAGCACCTCATTTTATAAATATACTGTTTGATAATTATAACAATTTCATTGTCACCACGGTTACTTGGAAGGAAATTTTGAAAGAGAAAGCCAAGCAAGAACGATTTTTTTTATTAATTGAGAAAGGGATTAGAGCTTTTAATAACGATTCAAATGATTGAAGTAAGTTTTGAACTGCTTGACACTCACTTAAGAGATGAGTATTTGTCTCAATTTCAGTATTACAGAGAACACAGATTTTTGATATAAACTTATATACGATTTATCATAATAAAGGTTGTAACCATAATCGTATACATATAAACATGTTACCATATGACTTAAATTAATTACCCTTTCACTTATTTCTTTTACCACATCACCCGCATGATGTATATATACCAGTACCATATCATCCGTACATTTTACCTTAAATAACCCAAACCCTTTGATGATAACTTACAGATACTGTTCATCGGCTATCTGTGAAATCCCTTGTGCATAGTCATTGGTATCTTTCCGTTGTGAAGCCTCTGTCATCAGGTCATCATGTGGTATCCAACCCTCTTCAGATGTCTCAACTCTTAACCACAACATCATCCGGCTAGTGAGTCAGCAGTGGTGGCCAAACCACTGCTCGTCTTATCTTGACTTCCACAATGGCTCGTTTCGTCGGTGCTACAGCCAGCACGGTGCTTTCTCTGCAGTTTCTGCCAAACGTCTGATGGCTGCTCTTCGAACTCATCCTGTGATGCCTAGTGCCTTCAGTGTCGTCCATAAGGATTTGGTAGGGAACCCTCTGCAGCATATCTCGACTGGAAATAGCTATACAATCCCTACACGTCACCATCAGCTTGTCATACTTGGCTTTCTTCTTTTCATGGGTCTCCTAGCAACTCTCTTCCCATGGTACCGTTAACGCTATTGCGATGAGGAGTTTGGACTGCTGCGATGAAATCACAATGTCGAGCATCGGCGTTATCTTCACGACGTCTGGAAAGACAAGCTTCCTGTCCAAGTCCATCTTCATCTCCCATTATTGAGTCCTGTCTAGGATAGAAGAGTTGCTTCTCTTTTTTCCTTTCCCTCTTTCACCCTACCTGACAAACAGAATAGTAGATTGTGCTGACGGCTGATTTTTCCTCGTCCGTCTTTCCGTCTCTAGGATATCAGCCAATACTCTCAGTACATTGTTATGCCTCCATCAGTATCTTCTTTGCTGAAGTGCCTTCTTGCATCCAGACAGTATGTAGGACATTGACCCTTTCTGGTTGCATAGTCTGCAGTTCGGATCTTCCGACATTCCCCACTGGTGCAGATTGACGGGCGATGGAAGAGTGCCATATACTTATCTTAGCATTAATGAGATCCGAAAGGGTTCCATCCACCACAATTCCGCCGTGTAAGCTATATTTCTGGGATGTTTTATCTGGTCTATAAACCCTGCTTACTCACTTTAACAAATTTCTTCTTCCGTCTTTCCTCTTCTACTCTTCGTCCCTCCTTCTGAACCCTCCGTCGTCGCCCCTGTGTGTTTGCCTTTTCTCACTGATGGAAGCGTGAACAGCCAGCACCTTGCCTTCCGACACATGTTTTCCGAATTATGTCTCTAAGCCCCTGCATACTCTGCTTCCCCTGACTTGTTTATCTTCTTCATCCATTGGTGTACCTGGGCCAGGGTATTCTTCTGGTTCTAACCATCACCCAGTGTATTGTCAAACCACTTCCCAAACCATTTGATGGGATTGCTAATGATTGAAGGAATCTCCTTTCCTTGGACCTTCAGTATGTACTGTTGGCTAATTCTTCACAATGATGCAACGAGATTTCCGAGATTTTAACTGAATCCTTGCCATAATGTAGAGTATTGTTGGTGCGTCCTGTTACTATCCTTTTCTCCAGATCTTTCCACTTTGCAATGCTTTCCACACCTGCGATTCCCACCTGCATCTCTCCGAAGTAATCCATGATCATGTTTCATATCTGTTTAGGGACAAGGTAATGTTCTAAGGCTACCTCAGTCAATTTGTGTGGGACCGACCCATAGGCGTTAACAATATCCAACCGGATTACCATCAGGTTACCTCTGATATTCTTGGCTTCCCTGTTTGACCAGTTGACTTATTGCATTTGTATGCTCATTGCAACCAGAGAACCCGCGAATACCTCCCTTCTAGACTGAGGTGTCGACGTAGATGTTCTCCACCAGGTAAGATGTCATCCGCTTAGCGCGGATGGAAAATAATATATTTCCCTTGCTTGAGATGGTCCTAAACTGGTTCACTGTCTTTGAGTTTTTCTCCTTTCGGGAGTAAAGATTCCCTCGCTCTTGTCAAGCACTTCAGTATAATCCGTTATTCCACACTGTACAGATGAGTCTCCACAAATTCGGTAACAGCCGTGGGCAATTGTTGTAAACCTTGCAAGGTATGCCAGTAGGGCATGGTGTTTATCCTGGTTTTTCCTTCTTGAAAATGTCCCTAATTTCCTTGCACTTTAGAGGCTTGGAATCCAATGATATACCGGGACACCCACCTTCTAGATTCTAAGACTATCTCCCAGAGGTTTCGCTCTCCTGTAATCAGAGTGTACGCTGCTCAGATGATCCTTCACCTCCTTCTTGGAACTTTCAAGACGGCCTGGTCTTTCATCTCCAAAACCGGGACTTTGTGAAATGGAATTGATCATTGCTCTCTCCTTTCTTCCCTTCTGAAGTCTTTCTGCATTCCTTACACGGAGAAGTGACCATGTGAGGCCATATCTGAGCTGCTGTAACTCGAACAAACCTCTGCTCGTCAGGAGCTTCCTTGAATCGCCTTCCCAAGTCTCTCAGCTCACTACGTAGTTGCGCAATCTGATATTCTGATCTGTTGGTTGTTGTAGTTGCTAATACAGTGTGCAGCTTAGTCGCTTCCACTCAAAATCGCTCCCTGCTCAAGTTGTATGCAATGGACGTCATTGCCTCCGACGCCTACTCTGCTGTAACCAGTACAGTCACTTCAGGTATAGCTCGTCGTGGTGATAATTTTCCCGTGCTGTTTCATCGTTCGTCTTTGGCCACTGCCATCTCTCGAGCCACTTGTCTGCCCCTGTCTGATCACTTTGGGCACCCGTATCACTCAAGCTCCCTTTACTGACACGATACAACACTGAGCATGAAGACTCCCCAGTATTATGAGTTCATTCCTGCCTGAGTTCCTCCTGAGTCTTACCAGGGTCGATGACCTCTGCGAGCTGCGTAGGTTTTTTTCTAATATCCGCAATTGGATCTTGCTTCATGAATCTTCAGCCCTTTGATGTTCTTGCAGACCTTCCCACACTTCCACTTTGACTCGACTGGCTCACCACTCAATGTAGTTTGACCACCACTCGTATTTGTCCGCGTCCTTGACGTTTCCTGTTCGTCCGTCCGTCCGTCCGGCCGTCTCGCCGTCCGATTGAGTCTATCATCCTTCCCCTCCCCCTGCTCTGATCCCTGTTCTGTAAACTATAACATTAACTCTTTTCAAAAACTCTGCAGCATGTATCATATAGCTGATACCATGTACCATATAACCGGTACCCTGTATAATAAAATCCATGATACCCTTAACATGTAACCTGTATCGTGTACCACATAAATGTGCGCTTTACCATACTACCCATACACTATACCATACTGTGCCGTGGACCATATCACCCATGCATTGTTCCATGTAACCCATATGCTGTACCATGCATCCTGTGTCCTGTACTATACAATTTTTACTCTTTCTTAGATACCCTAAAGCCTTGACGACAAAAAATTGTTTTGTCTTACCATATACGTAACACAATCCCTTTACTATACATATAACTTGTACCCATCACAATATCACACGTAACATGAACATGTATCACATTGCCCGTATCCAGTGCTATATAGCTCCCTCCCTTGTCTTTCGATATAGAATACCTGTACCCATTTCTATATAACATGTACCCGTATAAAATGTTTCATTACCATTATGTTCATATTACCATATAGCATGTACCCATTACTATATGACATGTACCCATTACCATAAAACATGTTCCAATTACCATATAATCTGTACCCTTTACTATATAGCATGTACTTCATATTCATGACATGTATTCAATACCACACAGCATGTACCTTGTAACCATTATTCTATGGCATGTCCCATTTACCATGTACCAATTTCCATTTGACATGTACTCATTACCATATTGCCTGTACCCATTACCACAAGATCTGTGCTCATTATCATATCATCTGGACTCATTACCATACGATCTGTAAACATTACCATATAGCCAGTATCCCTCGTCATATGTCATGTTCCAATTTCGACAACATATCAATTTGATATAATGCCTTTTACGATAACAAAAGTTGACGGATGGACAGCGGACAAAACATAGACGAAGGGTGATTCAAACACCACACTATCATTGTTGATACTGATCTATAGAATTTAATTGGTGTTAGTACATCGCATGAATTTACAAGAGTCATTTTCGTTGATTTGTGTGCATTTATTGGTTTCAGCACATGAATTTAAATTATATTGACCTCATACATACCGGCCCTAAAGAGGCACTTGAAAGGCTGCATTTTAGCCTATATCATTCACATAGATCGGATCTACCTTCTATGATTGCAGGGCTATGGACTTGATCTCATTATGACCTTAGCCTAAAATGTGATAATCCCGCCAAATTCTGTCAGTAAGCCTGTCCAGAAAATTCATTAATCTAACTTTAGTGAGAGATAAGCCCACACATCGAAATATCTCTTATTTCTCTATAACAATGAATAGAATCAGAAAATAGTAGTAAATGCAAACCTTTTTATGTTTCCTGGATTTTTCTATAAAGATATTGAAAAACAATTTCCAAAACAAGATACCCGATGGGCCTACAGCGTTCACCTGGTATATTTGTACAAGCCAAATATCATGCCTCTAGGCCTTTAGGTTCATTATAAGAAGTCATTTAAATCCCCTGCCTCTAGGCATATGAGTTCCTGAAAATAACCGGCATAGATAAAGGTTTTAACACAGTCGACCCCTGTGACCTTGAATACCAGTCAAGGTCATTTCTTTCGCAAACCTTGTCGGGCATCAGCCTGGGAACATACCGTCCAATTATCATGCTTCTAGTCCCTTTAATTCATGAGAAGGTCGTTTAAATGTTTTAACAATTTTGACTATTGTGACCTTGAATATAAGTCAATTTCATTTATTGGGCTTCAGCCTAGTAACATAACTGACAAATATCAATCATCTAAGCCTATTAGTTCCTAAAGAGACCATGTTTAAAAGTTTAAACAAATCTGACCTGTGAACTTGAGTTTAGGTCAAGGTAATGTCTTTTCGCAAACTTTGTCGTGGAACAAGGAACTTTCCAGCCGAATACCTACACATTTGGTTCATTGGTTACTGGGTCGAGTTGTTTAAAGGAAAATGTTGACGACGGACGACGGACGCCGCGCCGCGGTATGATCTCAAAACATAAAACGGAAAAAATAAGGAAAGAAAGAAAGGAAGAAAGAAAAAAATGATAAAACCAGTACTTATTATTCGATATCAGAAAATAACCACATCGCCGGTAAATAATGACGTAAACAGGAAGCCGCCAACCACTTGTTGCCGTTATGATGTAAACGATTTGCTCAGGGCTTTATTTTCACTTGTCCGTCACAACTATGCGTTCATACATCCCTTCTGTTAATCTGAAAATGACGCCATGTTGGGTTCTGTCACATTGGATACTCAAATCAGACATAATTATTCAAATATGTTTTTATGTCTCGATACGTTCTTCTTATCAACCAAGATGGCGATCGCGAGACGTCCGTGCATAGATACACCACAGCTGTCCTCTTTCAGACGTCCATACGTAGAGATATCACAGCTGTCCTCAGGCCTCTTTGAGATATACATACATACATAGGTACGCCACAGCTGTTCTCCGTCAGGCATCTTTGAGACATACATGCATAGATACGCCACAGCTTCCCTCTGTCAGGCCTATGTGAGACATATACGTATATACATACATACATACACCACAGCTAACTTCTGTCAGGCCTCTGTGAGACATACATACATAGATACACCACAGCTATCCTGTAAATTGCAGGATTACTTTCAATAACACTATTCTGGGATCGCGCTGACTCCCAGTATGCATTTATTGCCTCCGGAAAGTTACCGAGAGTGTGGAAACAGATACCAAGGAGAGTGTGAACCATCCAGTAGATTTGTCCTCCACAGGTTTTATCACGTTGGACCTTTTTAAGATTGCTTAACGCTGCGTCACGTCCTCTGGTGTCTCCGAGCTCATGGCAGCATAGGAAGCTTAGGAACAAGGCATATGGAAGTGGTGGGATAAATATCATTTTAAATTTTCCGAGAAACTCTGGACTAAAATGAGGAAGATGTATCATACTGCGATGAAACCTCAGCAACCCTGTGTATACTTTCTGTAGTCTTTCATAGGCGTGTCTTGAGCGAAAACATTCCTGCGTGTAAAATGCTAGTAGATGTAAGGAGAGATCTGACTGAAAATATGATGCCAGTTGCATCACTTCTTTGCTCATTCCTAGTGATTTGCTGAAAGCTCCCATCAGGAAATGGAGAGTTGCCAAATACAACAGTTCCGTACCCATAACCGCGTTGGGAATCATCAAGTGTTTACATTTCCTCAATCTCTTGTACTTTAGCTTGTTTTGAGCAATCACTGTGTGAATCATTTCATTTGTAGGCATTGGAAGGCGTTTGAAAGCCCAAAAGTGCGTGTAAATTTCGTCAAATTCTGTCACTGATGTTGATAATGACTGCATTGCTGCCATAAAAGATTTCGACGTGCCGTGTTCGGTCAATAAGCTAATAGGCAAAGTACGAGCTATTTCTAAATCATGTTCCAAAACAATTGCCCATACAGGTTTCAAGTGATCAAGACGAGTTTGCACCTTTGAGTCAGAAATACTCTGCCATATTGGCTTGAAGTAACTACCTACTGACAAACACATCCATTTCATCTGACTGTATTGTTTTAAAAGGTTCAGCAATATTTGTTGACGCTGCCCATGTATTTTTCTTTGGAACAAGTTGTTGACAGGAATGAAGTAATTGGGACAGAATCCTGCCTTGACCCAAGCGATCAGAATATTGAAACAAAACCAAAAGCAGTAAAGCAAGTTTTTCTCTTGCCAAAATCGTTGAGACGTTTTCTCGATTGCGTGAAAAAGAATAGTTTTTAAGAAGTAGGAGCACAGGATGTCATCATCACCGACGGTTTCATTCAGTGTGTATTTAATTTGTTTTAAAAAATACTTCAACAAAGAATACAGCTTGAACTGGATATGACTAAAGGAATGAACTAAAGATCTTTCTGCAGTTGCGAAAGAGATTCTCCATTGTAACAAGGTGTTTTCAGAACATTTATCTCCAACTGGAACAAGATGACATCCATTCTGAACAATCTTGTCTATCAATGTTTGACACGGCCATCCGTGTAGACGTGGGCGTGTGATCCATTCTCTAGCTGCCTTTGGCCAGTTGTTACATGAAAAGCAAAAAACTGAATCTGTGTCAGTCATCGTCGATGTTCCAGGCGCACTTGCCTTCATTGCACTGCTTGGACCATTGCATTCCATTCGAATTCCCCATATTGTACTATAGTGACGTCCTAATTCCTCCCTGTATATGTCGCTGGAGAGAAATATTGAATTTTCAACTCTAACAAGTGAACTGACGAAAATCTCAGTGTATTTTCGTCCCATCTTTCCTAGCTCTAAATTGACATAACCCGGGCGACAATCTCCTTCTCTTATGTACAAAATAGTATTTTCGGCCATGTTCGGCAGAATACACTGATCAGAGTACATAACTGACACTGTCCCGTCCACCATCATGTTGTCTATATCAGATCCCTTCATATGAAGACCTTCTGACCGACTTCCGGTTTTAATGATAAAAAGAGGACTAGTGTCTTCTATTTCTAATTGTTCAGTTAAGACTTCCTTCCTCTGCCTTATATAAACCTCCTCCGGTGTCCCAGTGTAAAAAGCCTCAATATATTTCGATAGAAGCAGGGATATCCGCTCACTGTCTTTGGGTTCAATCATTGTTTCTTTAAATTACCAATCTGTAACGAACAACATGACGAAAATACCAACATGTTAAAAACTACCTGTATGTGTGAGTTTTATCTTAGCCATTCTATTGCCTAAGCTATTATAATATTGTCTGGAAAATCAATTTCTTCTCCTAAATTATTATAATATTGTCTGGAAAATCAATTTCTTTTCCTAAATTATTATAAAATTGTCTGGAAAATCCATTCCTTCACCTAAACTAGTATAATATTGTCTGGGAAATCCATTCCTTCACCGAAACTGTTACGATATTGTTTGGAAAATCCATTCCATCACCTAGATGGTTAACCGAGGCGTTAGCCACACAGCCTCTTCACTTTAAAACAACATGGATAGTGCCGCAAATGTAGTCCGCACTTACAAAAAATCAGCACATTTCACATAGAAGATGTTCTATTTCATTTTGAATAGGATTAACTAATTAGAACACCGTTATAATTTCAACAACTATATAACCTACGTTTCGGTTAGAATGTACGGGTGGAGGCGCCGACTACGCCTACACGCGGATGAATACACCGATAAGTAAAAAAACAGCGAAAAAGCGCATAAGGGTACAAGACAGATCGGGCGAGATAGAAAATCTAAGATTGGGTATTATGTGGGATATCTCTGTCTGAGGTGCGAGAAAATATTGTCTGGAAAAACAACTCATATTCATCACACTTTTATGTATGTCTTCTACATGCATTAAACATTTACTACTTCTTTAAAAAGTATTTGATGACTTGTGTATTATTACTTTCTCAAGATTTCTGAAGTTCTTCCATTGTCTGATAATTATCCAAGTATCAAAAAGTACGATTTACTTCTGATTATGTCTACGTATTTCATCAAAATTGCACGTTATTATCGCAACATTTCGAGGTATTTCTCCAAATTTCAGAATATTTTCTCAAGATTTTGAGTCATTGACGCAAAGTTTTAGGCAGGCTATCTCAAAATCTTAGGTTACTATACAGCTGTATAAGTAATTCGAACTGTTATGTAGGCATTTTGTGCAGCATTTATTGTGCAAGTACAAAGCATTAAGAAGTTATATGAGTTTTCTGAATCTTATGATGATCAGTTCTTTTAAGTCAATAGAACAAAAAAGCGGATATAATGAAGTAACATCTCCCAAAATAACAAGTCGAACAATGAATGTAAATATACAGATTCCATTATCCAAAGCAGAAAGACGACAAAACGAGGGGAAAATATCTTCGATAGTGTACAATTTTGCATTTTTTAAAACTTAGAACTGGCCTCTTTGGTCTTTTCAGCAAACGCATCATGCTTATTAATTTATGCATTTTTTTCGGAAATAAAACTTTGACATCATCAATGTTAAAATATTGGCAGTAATATTGGAAAATATGTCGTTTCTAACTCCACCTTTTCTTTATTAACCTTGTTTGTGGCCGTTTTGCAATAAAATGAATGATACTATATCCAACCATATCACACTTAAGCATATATCATCATCTACTGACCTAGACTGAGAAACAATCAGACTAAGATGTTTATGTTTTAATGTGAAGAGTTTACGTTATGCTCCATGTAGTTTTGATGAAAGAACAGTGTTTCCCTCTACACTACATGTATATAATCCGTTCCGCGTGTCGCCATCAAATGCTTTGATATCTGTCTGACATTTTGAGATAGGATCCCAAAATATAGCGGCAATAATGCAATTTTTTTTAAACAATCATTTGCAATTTGGCGATAAATTAAAATTTTGAAATAATAACGCAAGATTTTGATATCTAACCTTAAATTCTACAATACTTATTGCCCAAATTTCCATGTTGTAACTAGAAATCCTGAAACACTAGACACTTCCGTAACACCCTAAAACAATATTTGTTGAATAGTGTTTTTCCAGAATGATTCTTTCTTTTTTGTATGCAGATGAAGTACAAAACATACCTACTTTTTATCAAAACAGATGAGACGATATTCTTTGGTCACTTCGGTGGAGATCTGGAGCTCTAGTCCGTAACTGCACACGACTTATGAACGCAGCCTATAAAATACTTGAAACACAATAAATTATTTCCTGTTGAAAACACCATGGATCATGTGAAACAGACCGGCCTGAACTGTCGTGGTGTGTGCCCTTCGGAAAACGATTAAAGGACATAGGCCAATTTCTCATTTACCACAAATAAGACCCACACACATCCACCCACCCAACGTGACAGGTCTACCGACAAAAGGCAATATAATTCGAGTATGTTCTAACATGCGTATTTTGGTGACGATAATGAGGCTGATGGGCCTTTGACGTCAAATGTGACCTCCTGTCGATAAAGGGCAACATTAAATCGTGTACATATAGCTACGGATCATCAAAAAAATTCATATTTTTTCAAATATTATATGGATTTGTTTTATTGATTTCTAAATCAGAGAGATCGATTCCTGTGATATCTGTAAATAAATGAGATTAACAGCTACAACAAAATAGCGCAATTGTGATCATTTTTAAGAAATCGCTACTTAACACACGCGGATGAAAAACACATTTTTGTAAATCATGTTATGCATGCGCACTTGTGACGAATAGTATGAAATCGACATAACGAAGGCACGAAATATGCACGTAGTAGTCTTGATGTTTGCCACTTTCATAATCGAATTCAACTGAATTTGGTTATGAACAGGTAGTTCATAAATGACGCTCGACCAAAGTCTGTAGTATTCAGATGCGTGTATATCCTAAAATACGTTAACTGATATATAATATTTGTTACATATACAAATTACTACAGAAGAAGAGATCCTTGATTATAGGCATCCTGTACTTGTGGTCAGTTCCCTCAGTCAATCCATTACGTAATAGCAGTACAGGTTCATCAAAGAGTTGGACAAAATGTAATTGAAATCAAACTTTATATTTTTGAACGGGAAATAGATGTTTAAATTTCCATCTAGAACTTATAGATTGTACAATGACACAGAAAAATAATGAAACATATTTATTCAGTGATATGAAAGAATCAACCCTGTATTGTTATTTTAATTTCCGAATAAAAGCAATATTCATTGTTCGAAACAAATAGATATTGTATTAAAAACTGAAACAACTTTGATCTTACATGTTCGTGATAAAATTGAAATGTACAGGAATATCACAATAAAAGAAACAAGGTTAACCAGCGTGACGATCGGTCCGCCAAGCATCATTTCATAAATCGAAATAACAGGACAATGACGACTTTGTAACATATATGTCAATAGCGGGTCACATAAAGGATATATTTGTAATCTCGTAGTAGTTCATTAGACAAAGAATTACAAATTAGGTATTTGGTCAACTTGTGTAGTATTCAGTTGTCAAATTATTGGAGATGACAAGGAAGTATGTTTCATACTAGGTCATGTCGGCAAATCTCACTTTCAATTGCGTTCTGTTAATTTGACAATGGTAGATTAACAAAGAGGTGTTCCTGAAAGGTAAACGGTTTCTTCAATTACCACATTTACCATGCCAATCTTGTCAACCCAATATAATAAAGCCAATTTCCTTATGACTTTATTAAATTTTTATTTGGTTAGATGTTACTAAAACATTTAAATAGTTTTATACCAAAAACGTCAACATCATCACGCTTTTGTACTTCAAAATATCGTAGAATCTGTGAATACGCCAGATCCACGACCGTATAAGTTGAAAGCTTTTAAAGTTTACACTAATAGCGATTTTCTTGAGCAGAAGATAATCGCGAAATCGTACGACTAAAATGTATATGCTTTGAAAACCACGAAATTGAATCTTCACGAGAATATATGATTATACAGTGACCATTTCTTTGAACCTCAAAAAGTTTCATTGTCCAGACTCAGAAAGGAATCCATCAGTATTAACAACAAAAGGAATTCAGATGATACCAGTGATCATAAGCAAGAACATCACAAGAAACTATATAACTAGCTTCCGTCGGAAACATTTTGATGAAGAGTATTAGTTTTGTAGAAAAAAACTCGCAATACTTTCGGATACTTTGCAGATAATGTTATGACTCAATCAGTTGATAATTAAACAAATCTTCATGAACTTATTCCTGAATTTACAATTGATCAATATTTCACGTAAATATAATTTTGATAGCAAAATGAATTATAAGCTAAATGTTTATCGCAATACATTTACTATATTATCATGATGGCATTCATGTGAGCATGAATTCCAAACTGATAGCAATCGCATGCATAATACAAATGTAGACGGATGGAAGGATGGACTTGGCTATTCCTCAATCAATCAAACAAACAAACTGGATATTGGATTGAAAACGTGCTGCTGATAGATAATGACGAAGGGTAGTGGTCGCTTTTCTATTGGATATTGCACAAAGCGTATCTATGCTGAGTATGTGCACTATGTCTCGATATTGTAATTAAATGCACTTCGAATCTTTAAAACAGTGGTACTACCTCACTTTAGAATTAAATGTGCCCTTACCGTATCAATTAATCGACAATGCCCAACATGAAAGTGTACTTGAAATTTGGTCTGTATCTAACATATCTATAGGAAACAGATACTTTACTTTCTGTATACAATGTGAATCATTCACAGTGATGACGTATGCGTACCGATGTATAAGGAATTCGCCCAATTTTGTGTCATTGTCTGCTATATCTGTAGGAAATAGACACTTCATTTTACATATTGCAATTATCATATATAAGGAAGTTTTTTTTCCAATATGCGCAGATGTATTAAGTATTCCAATAATTAATTATATCCTAGTACTTTACAGGAAGTGAACCTTGACTCAAATCAACAATAAATCGAGACTTAATGTCTGTATCGTCGCTTACAAAGAATTACAGTTCAATTACAGACCACGTGGGTTTTCCCTGGGTTCTCCAGTTTGCTCCCACAATAAGTACCCTCGCGCGCTTATATGCAGGTCAACAAGAATGATTAGTAAAATAAATAAAGCTTATGTTTATATACAGTTCAATGCGTCCTGGAAAAGAGCGTATCATATTAAACATCGTTGCCTAGCGAAGACGTGACTTTGCAAATCATCTGAGGTCTTCGCTTTCAAATGTAGAATTAATCCGTTGTCCTGAATTTTGTGATCTTTATCTTTTTTACCAGCAGTCAAAGACTGTAAAATCATATATTTTTATTGGATTGAAGTTTTGTGGTAGGTTTTGTTGGCACTCGATTACAGAATTAACATGATGACAGTTTCATAATACATATACACTTATCCGCCTGTCACTTCTTGGACATGTCAGCTGATTAAGAGTACCCACGAATTCGGTGAAACTAAATCTTCCATGGAAATCAAATATTTTACAGTAATGTCCTGTCAAATAACAAATTGGATTAAAGTCAATGATAAAATGGGTTAATATAACAACAATTTGTATCGTCGTTGCCGTTGTGAATATAGATTAAATGACCTGATACAGCTATATAGGGATTTTCGTCGACATATCTATCTCCTAAAATTGATTTATCAAATATAATTCCTCACAACTAAAAGACTTTAGAATGGAATATATATCCAAAATATCATAAGTGACCCGTAAATATGGTCACTAAAGATCTTGTATAAATTTAGCAAGAACAGTGTTAATTATACCAATATTAGAAGCCTAATCTTGTTCAATTAAGAAAATGTATCAACGATATAAAAAAAATGAATTTCATTTTTCATGATATGCAAATTATAAATAGAAAGACATCTTCAAGTTAGACCAATGCCAGAAATTTCTTCACAATGTTCTTATGTTCATATTTTAATGCAAACAACTATTTACATTCGAAAACATCGTTACTATTTTTATAAACAAATGCCAGGACTTCGCGTAGCTATATTCTAAACGTCAGATTAGGAAGTCATATTTGTGTCAATTTTCAATGCAAAGACATGTATAAATCACCCCTCCATTCCAAACATTATATAGCCTTATGAAATCAGTTAAAGTAATTGCAAATTTACTCATCCCTTCTACAGGTTTAGGAAATGTTTACATTATAAGTTATAAAGAATTTCTTAGTTTATGATTTGCTGATTGATCATTTTTATGCGTCGTTAATTTTAAGTTTTCCATAGAAACATCCTTGTATCACCAACCTGTGTGTTTTACATGTCGGAGTTGATTCGATATGCAAGGGCCTGTTCCCATAATCACGATTTCCATGCTAGAAATCGCCAACTAACGGACAAGCTCGTAACACAGGGTTTCAAAACACGCATTTTGATGGAAAATTAGGGAAATTTTAGTGTTGTCATAATAATGTCATTGAGAAATATTCAATTTCTTTAAGCGATATGAAACTGGGCGTGTTTGATACTTGTTAGTTTGCCTGTATTTTCAGTTGTTGTACATCTTGTTCCAATTCGAGAACATGGTAATAAACAAGATTTACATGGTGTGTTTCGTCGATGAAACAGAAGACGCTAATTCTTCTGGAACACCTGATCGTAATGTTCTGTTGCGTTTTCAGGAGTCTCCGTGTTACTATTTCTTTCATAGTTTGTCCTAGTTTTATTAAATTGGAGTTTAGACTATGTTTATGAAGATATATTGGTATTTTTATGGGTTTGAGTTTTAGTTTTGTTTCCTGTTTTTAAGATTCCGAGTGTATACCCTTACGTAATGCAAACCTTGCATAAATCGCTTATATTCAATAACAGGACGAACAATATACATTTTTACTATTTGGTCTTATAAAACAAACAAAAAAACATCCTAGCGGCTTGCATTTTCCTTATTTTTTCATCGGATTCGGGTCTTCTACCCTGGCTTGTAGCATATGGAAGTCTGTTAGATGGGGCAATGGGGATAAACAGTTCTCGGTAATCGCACCACCTACCCTACCCGATTTCACAACCTATATAAGTAGTACTTATACTCAAACCGCGGGATGTATATAATAGTATATAGGATAGATAAAACAACCTAATTTCTCTCTATCTCCTCAAGATGTAACCAGTTAGAATTAACACATTACAACTGCACTGATCTAACCATTACCCAATAATTACAGTCCGGCGAATGGGACTTTAAACGGTGGCCCCTGTGAAGATTGTTCAATCACGCATGCTTATGATCCCTATGTGTTTTTGAAAAATAATGGGTCTAGAGATAGTGTCACACTATGTTTGTTTTCTTTATCGTTATTTTCATTAAGGCATGTGCTTAGTTTTTTCCAAGTCAACTAAGACATTTTGTACAATTGTATTAGTAAATCTGTTTATAATCTTTTGTATGAAGTTGTATAATCTTCAGCATTAAGGAAACTGTTGGTTATTTCCCTGTATCCAAGACCTCGTTTAATTGTTTTTTTCGTTTAAAACAGACTTTAATTTCCATATTCTTACTTTTCATTTTCTGGACTTCTCGACAGTCATTCCATGCATCTCAAACCGAAGGTATCACAAACGTTTTCGATATTCAAGAACATAGCGGGAAATACTTGTCCTTTGAGATATATACAGAGTTACTGTTCTTGGCGAGTGAACAGTTTCTTGTGCATGAAAGCCCGAGTTTGTTGAGTTTTCCGTCCGTTGTTCGCTATCGATGAAAAATTAACTCTATTACTTTCGGCGAATTATTGTTGAAGTATTCAGGAAAATGTACAATTAATTTCTAATTTAAAAGCAAACGGAATTTCACCGTCAAAAAAGGTTATCGTGAAGTCAGGAGATAGTCCGTGACTGTATACCGAGAGTACGCCTTGCAGTGGTTCCCCTGGTTTCCCGTTTATAACTTTTCTTTTTCTCAGCCAATCGCATATTACTTTTTAAATGACGTAGGACGATTATCCATCATCTTATTATACCAACCAATGAAATCGCTTGAATAAAGCAAATGTCGTCATTTCGATCTAATTTAGAGTCGGGAAATTCCAACAAAGGGAATTTCTTACCCCGGTATTTGTCACGACAAATCCAGAGCTTCGCATGCTAAAATATGAGCGCATATGAGTTTTTAATAATTTCTTGATATAAAAACAGTACACTTACTTCACAATAAACGAGAAAGAACTCCTATCATGCTTAGCGTTGTAGTCAAGAACGACAACTCAATACCACTTCAAGTTCGCGGGAGTGTTAATATTTCACGATATGTTGTTCCCAATATTTCATTTTTTCTGGTAAGATGTCGGCTGCTAACAAAATCAAAACACAGCGTTTCGAGGTCGATGAAGTTTACGGGGAAGTTTAAGGGTCGGCATCTCGATAGAAAATATGAAGTACTTTATGCTCGTTAGTACGTTTTCTGATTCTGTTGTTTTTGTTGTTTACCCTTTTCTCATTCTTAAAAGTAACGTTGTTTACTTGTATCGACACTAGTAGCGTCGAACTTGAGTTAAGATTCAGTCGGTTCCTTCCTTGTTGTTAGGGAAAATATTTACATTTATGACCAAAAATCTTTTAGCATCCTTATGACCAAGTATCTTTAACTGTCTTCTTAACGTCAATGAATATTTCACTGCACAATCAACCTCATTGCTGCATCATGCCATGTTAGGCAAAAATAAGTGAAATTTCATAAATGCTAAATTTATTTTCAAGATATATATATATTAGAGTATGGGCCATCAGTGATTATAAATTTATAAACTCATGAGCTATGCTTAAGGAAACATGTCAATACAGTCATCTTCTTTCAATGCAAATTAAGAAAGATTAAATCATTTTTTCATGGAGTTCGTCCTCTCTGTGCTTCAATGCTATCAGCCTAATTTGATATGTAATGTTCTTAATTACAAGATGTAAATGGAGGTGGGAATAATGGTAACCAGGAATCCGAAAGCATTTGGCACTCTTAAACTGGAATTTGTGTGTAAACTGTTTCTATTTCAGTGCTTTTGTTTCTCCCTAATTGACATGTATCAAAATACTTGACCAATGCACGAATGGGAACAATACCCGAACACTTATTTCATTTTTGGTTCCTATAACTATAGGATGTAGGCATTTTTCTACATCTAACAAGAATATATCTCAAACAAGGCAGTGGTCAAAGTGGGTTACTGAAAAATCTGCACACTTCATTTTTCTTGTTCTGAAATAATCTGAGTTAAGTATCTTAGTTGAAAGAAAAGTATTTCATTAAAAGTGGATTTAAGATATATTACAAAATACAGTACAAACCAAACTATTGGTCCGCCATTTCCGTCTTAGACACGCATGCTGATCTATAAATTTGGCGACCGATCAATGCAAAAAAAAACCTCGTTTATCACGTGTTTTTTTCGCAAAACGTTGGCCTAGAAATCAATTTATGAGGATTTGTTGCAGACGGGGTTCCTATATAATCTATTCAGAAAGAATGCCATCACATAAACGTGTAAAATATTCGATATTTTAATGGGGTATTTGAGAACAGATTTATGGATTTGGATATAGCTGGAAATGTTCATGAAATGGTTTTCCTATAGATTACACAATACCAATTTGAGTTATTGGCAAACATTCAATTTAAACAGCAAATAATTATGTTTTGAGTTCGAACTCTGGTCAGGTGAGTCTAGTATCTTAATTGTCAAAGTAATATATAAAGAAAGAAAAGCTTGAATCTCCACCAATATTTAAGGTAACTATAGAATTATGAAATTAAACATCAGGAATATATTTTCAGAAATTCACTAACAGATAATTAATCAGCAAAACCAAACAAAATAACCATTTTTGGAGTGAAAAAAATCTTGTTAAAAATGCAAATAATTGACTCTCTAGTAATATTCGAAAATGACAAAAATAAAAGAAACGTTTACTTCAAAATGAGTCGAACTGAATCTTGGACGCAAAATACATATTTATATTGTCAAAGCAAGTACTTGACCGAAAATATGATATCATTCAATACAACACAAATTACATCGTAATCGCGTAAAATTTTGCGTTTCGATATACTTTGTTATTAGTATTTCTGCTTGTGTTCTAAAGTAGAGCACTTAATATGACGTTCTTTGGCATTTTATCCTATTGACAATACTTTGTGTTGATGTATTTGGCGTCGTGATTAGGTTTGTAGCTTTAGCGTTAACAGTGTCAACATTTTTGCGATTCTAGGGTTCTTCCTCTGACTATAACGTTTGAAGGTTTGGGCATAATTCAACATTTTAAACATAAATTATCACCACAAATGACAGATTTGCAATTTGTTTTTCTTTTGTTAATTTGGTGAACTACTTTCAACAGCTTTGAAAAAAATATATTCGGTTCAAAATTATGACAAAACAAGTACATCCCCTCCGTTTTCTTATCATGAAAAGCAATTCCAAAACATTTTTTATCGAAGTATAAAGTCTTGGAAAAGTTATATTTCAGATCATTATCAAATATCGGATTTCAGCAATTCTTCAAAACTTTTACTTTTTCTGCTGTTGCTATGCTGATTTACATTTGTTAAACCAAATGGAAAATAGGCATTTTAAGACCTCTGTCACTTTTTAATGAGAAAAGAAATTTGCTGACGACGATTTAAGAATTCCAGTACCATATCTTATTCATACTTTGATTAATATATATATACATATACAAGATAAGAAAAATAAGATATTAAATAAATTAGATTAACCTATCACTTGCTATACGTCATTTTCCTGACCAAGCTTTGTCCATCCTAAGCAAAGGAAGATCGAACACTCTAATAATGTTGCGGTTTTGTAAATTGTAAAGAAATAAATGAAATGTCATGGTCATGCATCATCACTAGGTCTGAACATCTTCGCAGCCCTGTTGTGTATGCGCAAAAAAACATTACATCATCTCTTTTTTCTATCAGAATCTTTTAAATTTGCTTTCGTGCACAATTTTCTAGTTGATCGGTAGCTAAGCGGAAATGTGTTTAAAATATTGAAAAGCCTTCATACATCTAGGGTATATATACACATTTGTCTTGTAGTGAATAAAAGAAAAGAGGTCACCATTTCAATCCCTTCGTTCATATTCCGATGGTTTAAGGTGAGATACATAATAAATACAGTTAAGTACTGTGGAGATATTAAAGGAATTTTGGCAATATTCTTTTATTATGATATATTCATTAAAGCGCACGTTTCTGCTGAAGCCTACCATTCCATCGCCATAATGCACCACACAACTGTATAGAATATGAAGATACGAAACACCAAAAGGAATGTTTACTAAATGTATCAACTGATATATCATACAACTAGTAGACAATGAAAGACCTTATCGAATTCCTCGACGATTATGCACTGAAATGATAATTGTCTTTGACCGAGTCTCACTTTCATGAAACTTAGTTTTCAGTCAGTATGTTGATGTGAGCTCCCAATCGTTGGACATCTTCAGTATGTTCTTCGTTCCTGCAGCGAATGTTGAACATTTCAATAAATAACGCGACTTTATGTACCTCTCCATTCGATGTGTAGAAACGAAGAGACAATTTTGAATTAATTAAATCCAAACGTCGTGTTTTGAATTAGTTTTATATATTCTCTGTTTTAGATCAACACAAAAATACGGCTTCAGACAATCTAACACTATGCTAGCAACTACAAAATGTTGGTCTATCAGGTATCTAAACTATGAGATTTACTTATTTACAATAGATTGCAAAACAAGTTATTTCAACTTGTATTGATAACGGTTGTTTGCTCGGAATTTTCTGCAATGATATAACTATCTTTACATGTAGATACATATACAGATTAAGTGATATGAGACATTGACTTTATTTGTATTACATGTCATCGTTTAGAGTATCACGGAAGAAGTCTTTTCCAAAATAGAGTAGAAAGGTAATGTCTAAGAGTTTAAATACATCATCAATATCACAATTATCCATTACTAGCAGTGTTGTCTGTTTAAGGGAGATAACTCGTACTGCACCGTGCATCCCAATCGGGTTCAAGTCGGGATAATCATGTTTCCTGTACATTCTATACGTAGGACCAAAGTCAAACTGTGATAAACATACTCGACCTTTTAGTTCCTTTACCGAATAACAACAATAAATTATTATAATTATTGTTTATATTTTATTTTTATTTCTGTCATATCATTGGTACAATGCTAACAATGACGTTAACTGTAAAAATACGTATATGAAAATAAAGAGAGCTGTAAGAATACAATACACAATGTACACATAAATCATAGCTTCAAATTTCGGTGTCGATTAAAGAGTGTTATAAATATAACGACACAGCAAAACAAATCATTGATCCTGAAAACGTAGTGTCTATTTCAGTCAATATGACTCCGTACATTCTCCAAGAATAAATATATCAGTTTTTCTTTTTTCGAAGTTTTGGTTTGATGCCTAAGTCTGCTAATTTAGCCTTAATTTCCGAAACAGACATTTCATTTAATTCGTCAGAAGTACCTTTATCGCATTTCTCGGGGATGTTTGTTTTGCTTTGAATTTCTTCCAATTTTTTTTTTGCTTTCTTCTCGTGTATTAATGTTTTATAGATTTTAAATTATACACAATTTCGATATGTTTAAGCTACAAATAAGTCATCTCGTAATTTCCATTGAAGGATGTATGCAGATCTGACAGCCAAAATCTCCAAAACTAACCTATTGTTGTTATGATTATATTTTGTTAAGTTAGATGATAGGCGATTACACAAAAGACACATAAGTGAATAACACCTTTTAATACAAATACAAATATGTAGATACAGTAGAGCTAAACATTGAATTAACGTGCATCCTACAGCCGTTTCTTTCTTCTAGGACTCGTCATTGATGCCAAGGGCCTAATTTTTGAAGCTGGGGAGGCGATTGAGGAGAATTCAAAGCGACCGAAGAAAATGAACATGTAGATTAACATGTACACTGGTCCCATATTTCAATAAGATTCGTAATTTTCATAAAATTATAAAATACAAATAATTTCCGATAATCAATATCTGACATGAAAGTCACAAATGTATTGGGGCCAGTGTACCTTCACTTCTTGATTTTGACTTTTATTTCAATCATTTTGGATTTACCTGAATCTTCAATTTTGAAAAAAAAAGCTTGATGTAAGCATTCACATTGTGTGCATGTATACAAATCTTTATCTGCTTTTTATTGGTTTTTTGATGATTAATATTTTTATTTACCTGGACAGGTGTGAACTATAGCCGTCTCTTTCATGTGCCAATTTCTTATTGTCTGACTCTATGTCCTATATGATTTCACATATTACTACAGTCAATATATGAAGAAATCATCTCCTTTGATCATGGGGCGTATGAGAAAGACACTACTGGATTTGGTTTAAAACAAAACAAAAACTACGAGAAGATCTAGAATTTAAAATACATTTTAACAGAACAATTGATTATTACTGTAGCTATTGAAATTTGAAGTTTAACAGCTGAAAACCATTGAACAAGGATTCGGATCGGACGGGATCTACAACCGTTAACTGAATCTTAAATTGACCCATTACACTAAGGAAGAGAAGAACAGTGATTAGAAATTGATTAATCACAGCATTTTTTTAAAATGGGTTTTCTCCACTGTGGAAATGCTCCTATCCAATACAAATACATAATACAGAGACGAATGATTTACATATATAATGTATATGATCACGTGCGGCACTGTGGAAACAAAACACTTTGAATTAAGAGTGTATAAAACTATTCAGTCTGTACATTATAGATCTACATGTGTCTGACGATATACTTAGTTATACACTTACATATTTAGAAAATAAATAAACCCTATCTTACATTTATCTGTGTCAGTTTTAGATTTATATTAGCTACGATAGGATCGCACATCTGTGCGATAGAACATGTGCGGTAGCTTATTTCGTCCTGTTTTTTCTATCGTGAGCACATCGCATGACGTTGTGCTATTCCACAACTGTATGTTAACGAAAATAGTTGTCGCCAACACGAAGAAATAGATAATTCACATATTATGACATGTGATGCTGAACAGATGTACACGTGGCTAAAATCCTCTAATATGCCGAGCATTGGAGTGATATAGGTGTGTTTAAATAAAAACGTAATAGACGTTTTGATGAACTTTGACATTATTGTAGTTCTCAACATCATTTACAACCTCATGTATCTGGGAAAAATCTAGTTATCCTAACTTTTTAATGGGGATTTCTCCTTCAGACGTTACCAACTGGAAACTTACACACAGGATACTTATCACCTACAAACAACCAACGATTTAACTGTTTCATATTTGAATATTTCCTTTCGAAACAAAATAGAAAAAAATACCTGTAATAAAACAAAAACTGACAGAAGCATTCGATAAAAGAAATTTGCAGCTGAGAGCAGGGATTTTACCACAGTGGTACTGTTGCGTAATGGATTCTAGACCTATTAATTGTAAAGTTTGAAATTTTAATGTTTCTTTCAAAGCACAGAATTGAACCCTGTTTGTTTTCTTTAACATATTATTTATATTGATAGAATTTTCACTGGAAGTTTATCACAAGATACAATAGAACAGCGTTTTTTGATCACTTTAGATATGTCTTAGTCGCCTCTTGGGCTTTAATTTTTCCCCTTCAATATCACTGACGAGAGGAATCAAAGGGCGAAGCTTTGGCTCTACTGTATCTCACTTGTATCTTGTGTAAGGACATAGTGACGCCTGAAGGCACAGTCACAACCCACCATCCTCCTAAAGCTAAAATATGGTGAGATTTTGAAGCTATTTCGTTAATTTGCAACTATATTTATTTATTCGAAATGCCATGAGTTACGTCCCCTTAGCGCTAGTCAAGTCGTAGGCACGTGAGCGCACAGGTAGAAAGAGGTCAGTATGGATGAGTGATTTTATCAGACTTAGACTCGAAGACCCGTGCAGCCATGGTTCTATAGGTACTGTTGTAGCCTACATGGAGGTTATATCTACTGGTCCGTAATAATGTGGTACATAACATGTCGGACTTATTTCGAATTTGAATCCGTGATATCATAAATATCCATGTTGGAAACCACAGACAAAGATAACCACTTTCAATCATTATTATAAAAAAAAAAAAAATCATAGTGTTACAATTCAGGTCAACAACATCTTATGAATAAAAAACATCACATTTAATTATACTGAGTGTATATGGTTAGTTATTTCGAAGGACGTGCCAGTAAAACCCCAACTGAGAACCCTATACATGTAGTTAACCTGGACAGGTGTGAACTGTAGCCATCTCTTTCAGGCTAATTTCCCGTCGTCTGACTCTATGTCATATATGTCCTATTAGGCGATACCCATTAGAATGCATAAGAAAGTATAGAATGATCAAATACTGGTTAAACTAATGTATTTAACTGCGTATTCCTTTTTAAGTAGTAGTAATATAAGTAGTTGTTTTAACTAGGTAAATCATGTTAAACATTGTCTTTTTGCTCTCGGCTTCGGAGGTGTATGTACCTATCACTATGCTCATAATCATGAAAGTATTTTATATTTGATAAAGCAAACAGTTTTTGACCAAGGTCAGCAACATCTAACAGGATTACTGGAGTCCTCATCTAAATAAGTTTATTCTACAATATTATTTGACGAAGTTTCTTCCAATAAAATATCGAATTTGTTTATCTAAACTTAGTCTTTCCGCACCGTTTATTAAGAACTGGTGTGATGTAAAAGCGATGTGTACAGTTTTACCTCAAATACTCGGAAGATGCTTTTTGATTTTCGTTGTTGAATATCTCGCTATTAAATAATGTGATATTTTGTAACATGGATAGATAATATCAAGAAATAATGGTTAGAATAGTACTTGTGTAACAAATCCTCTTTTCCGGAAATGATCGAGAGTATCCGTTTAAACTTTAGTATCGACTCCAAAGGAAATGGCGGATTCTTTAAAAATGGTTATGCCAGTTGTAAACAACAGCGAGAACTGATACACATGACCTGTTGTATCGTACGATAACACTGAATGGTAGTATATCATATTATTTTTATATCTTTACGTTTAGACCGGGTGCATTTAAGATTACATTTAAGACTTATTATATTATTATTGTTTACTATCTAGTAAACCCAAATCGGGGTCAAATGACAGTAATCCAGAATAACAGCCATGTCGTGACTGTAGTTACTAAACACACTTTAGGTGGTGATCAAATATAAGAGGTCATATATTGTGTATACTCCTACATTTTCGAAATCGCACAAATCAACCCATGTCTGGTTATTCTGAGCAGAGACGTATATACGTCTCTGTTCTGAGTCATGACCAATTCAATGCTCTGACACTGTGTATCGATAGGGATCAGCGTATTTAACGTAACGTGCATGTGTAAGTGATGTCTGTTATTGTGGTCAATTTATGTTAGATGCTCTACCGAATTTACACCGATTTGCATTGCAAATAGTTGCATAGACTCTTTCCATCGCGTTCAGAGCAATTCCTTAGATGAAGGGAGATAACTCTTGCTGCGTTGATCCAAATTACATTGAAGCTATTTCCATTTTGACATTAATTCATCTGAATTCCTTGCCATTTGCAAATCGTATTAACTGAAAAACCATTGCAGAATTAATGTTTATCTTTATTACAAAAAAAAAATAGATTGATGAAAATACAACATATTTGATTTAATATCAATGCTAGTAGTATTAATAGAATAATTAGTATGCATCACCTTTTATAAAGTATTGCTGAGACAATATACTTTTTCCCTGAAAACCCGTACTATCCGACGATTTGATATGACAATATTAATAGATAATGTTCTTTAAACAGAAAGATTATCAAGTTCATTTTTGTTATACACCTGAAATAAAAAAGATCTTCAACGTTATATTTTCAGAAATAATGGAAAAGGCTCCTCATAATACAGATATTCTTGACTGGTATGTAGACAAATTATACAAGAAAGCATTGGACCATTGTTTACAGCAACAATCAACAACCACACCAACCTCATTACCAAGTCAAGATTATACAGGTCATATCGAAGGTCACAGCAAGAGCAATGAAAAAAGACAAGGCTTCAACGCTACCCTGAATTGTGATCTGTTAACATGTTCAAAACCATTGCAAAAGGACGGTGTTAATTATCAAATGAAAGTAAAAGGTCAGAGCCAGGTCTGCAGGTCGGGAAAGGGAACAAAGAAATTCAGCCAAGATCAGCCTTTTTGTGAAGAAAACTTCCCTAAAAATCAGCAATCTTCTAGACTTTCTAAAACCAAAATTTTGTCAGAAAGATATCCATTGAACGGTAATGCTCCTGTGTGTGAAGGAGAAAGGACAACTTACCACACAGTTAAACAGGGTAGAAAAGAGACAGAAAACCATCTCCTGGACAGTGTAGAATTAGGGCCAGAATATCTACCCAATATAAGATCAAGTAGTGTTTTTTATAGACAAAGTAATACATACAGACAGCAGAGTCGTTTGTGTAGTAACAACAGAGAATTAAATCTAAACCATGTTTTGAAACATGACCTTGAATCTGAACGAAAGTCACAGCTCCCCATCATCTGTTTGTCAGATGATTTTAGTGATGGGAAATGGGAAAAACAGGAAAATGAAATTCAGACGTTGAAGCCACACAGGATGGACTGGTTTAGTCACTCTGTCCTGCCAAGACAGACTTATGTACCGCCAAGTGTGAGAGAATCACAATCATCATACAGTAAAGATGATACCATACTTTGTCATTCTTCCAATATTAATAATAAATTGTTAAAATTTGGTGTTTCTGATCAACATTCTCCGATTTTGGTGAAAGAATCTAAGAATATGAATCCTTGTCAGCATTCTGACTTCATAAACTTAAAGAAAAATTGGTCCCAAAGTACTTGTTCACATAAACATTTCATGCAAAAGGAAAGTGGAGAGTTAGAGAGTACTTGCCCACATCAACATTCTGTCAAAACTAATGCACAATTTCACCCATCTGCAATTTCAAATGGCAAACAAGATGCAAGAAATTTTGTAGACATGACAAAGAAGACAAAGAATTTCAAGTCTTCAATTTTCTTTAATTTAAAATCCAATCACCACAGTTCAGATGCTTGTGCTAAAAATGATATTCGTCGAAGTCCAATATCTGATCAAACCTTTGTTGAAACAGATCATTTTGATGAAAGAATTAAACAGACAAATTCAGGTATTGTAGAGAGTGAAATTTGTGGTACTCAACATCTGTCACAATATAATATTCATTCATGTGATGACGTCCTGGAGCGACATGAGACGGGAAATCCTGATTTGGGAAACTTTCTTGTTGAATCTGTACATCATCATTATCAGACCCATGTTGAAGATATCTCTGCAAAATGTATCGGTATGTTTATTTTTTTAAAAAAAAAGGACTGTACAGAAATAAAAAAACAAATCTTTTTAATTTGAAATCTATTTACTTGAATTAAGAAAGTAATGTCAATGACTAATTTTAGCAAAATGTCTGATTTATATATCAGCTAGAAACAGAAAGTGAAACAATTTTTGTCACGATTAATATTTGCTTTGTAAAAAAATATGTTTACTTGTGTTCGGTAGGATTTAAAGACCATCAAGGCAATGTTGTTGGTGATGATAATCAGAATCTTTGATAACAGGTTTACAGAATCAAGAGAAAGCACAGCTAGAAATTCCCCCAGATCAAGAGAAAAGGATGATGCCAGCATCAGGTCCATTGACTACACAACTGAATATTGCTGCTTTGGAAGAACCAGTTTGTCAACTGTCATGTTCCTGCCATGATGTCTCATTCACCAACCAAACCGAGCCAGCAGTTACTACAGTTTCACTGTCTGATTCATCGCAGGTCGTTTCATTGACATGTGAAAGCTTAAAGTTACATGATCAGGTCCTGTCGGATGCTTTCCGTGATCAGAACAAGGGGGATAACTCCTTAACTGGCCGGAATATAGACTCCACCCCTATCCAGGATATGGGAGATCACTCTTTCCTTTTTCAGGATAAAATTGCTGACTTCTCCCAAAGTCAAAATATAGCAGCTAATACCATTCTCACTCAAGACAAGGGAACTAACTCTATTGAAAATCAAGACCATGGAACTGATAGTGACAGTGGCGATAGTTGTAAATCTGGCATTGTCATAAAACCTGGTAAGTATGGTGTAGAATCCTGTCTATTTGGCTCTCCTCCTTGTGAGTATGGATAGGGTGTCGAAATCATTCCATCTCTCTGGTAAATATAGTGTAGATATGTCTTTCTTCCAAACCCTTCAGGTTGTAGGATCACAAAGGTTACACAATGTGCTATGTGTGTATGATAGGAAACTTGACAAAATAAACTATGGCTAATCTGTGTGAACGTTATGTGCTTCTATCGCACGAATGTGAGATTCTATTGTGGTAAACTTATATCAGTGTAGAAATAAGTTGGACGTAAGTGTGGTATAGGGTTTATTTGTCTTCAAAATGTAGAAGAATACAGCTTACTATATTTCCCAATTCAGTCATAATCTTCAGGTTGGTCAGATGTAGATCAATCAGATACAGACTGAATAGTTACTCAAATATATGCACTTGTTATTAAAATTCTTTTGTTTACAAAATGCCACACATGACCAGTCTTTGTGTACAGTCACTCATTATGTAAACCATTTATGTAAACATTAAATGGACATCTCTTTTTTTCTTTGCTATGAATCAACTATAATATTATATCGTCAGAAAGGAAATTTTCTTTTCATTACTTCTATATTGCTCCCATTTTTGTCATTGTTTTGTGAACAAAAAATATGTACTCTGGTAAATCTGAAGAGTTTTGTTTGTTACATGGGAGACCTAGCTGGTATAGATCCAGACCTGTCACATATATACCAGTATCGGTAATTCTTGTAGCCACAGGCACATCAGTTGCCACACTCTGAGGTGTGAACTGCATCGTAGAAGAAGTACCAATATAAACAATGCAGGGTTCAGTGGTTTTTTGGGGTTTTTTTTTAACTGTTGAATTAAAATTGACTTTATAATCACTTATCAGTTTAGATATGTCTGTGATCACTATTTAGTCATAACTAGTTTTTAATTTTATTTTCAATTTGTAAAATTTTCACAAAACTATACAAATATTCACAGCTCTGCACTAGATACTGTATAGTGTGTGTGCAGACACTGTGCACAGGATGTATGCACAATGTACACATGAAGTTTTTAGGTGCATTGTGTATTAGATATGTGCTACACCTGTACATTGTATGGCATAGAAGTCATTCCACCTCTCTGATAAATTTTGTGTAAAATTCATCCCATCTCTCTGTCCTCTAGTCCTCTTCTAGTATGATGCACCCTGTCTCTCCTACAAACCTTGCAAACAGATATATTAATCAATCCTATATATATCATTTGAGTTGAATTGTAACATGGTAATTAAGTGAGAGAAAATAGTCTTGTGAAATGTTCCTAAAGGAGACAAACTGGTAATTTGTCATTTTGTTTCAGTGCATTACTCCTAACCTATCTGCTCATAAAACCTACCTATATTTACAACTCTATATGTATTGTTATATTATAGATGGTTGTAAATTGAAAGCCCTGATCTAGTTTTTGGCAGAGTTATGGCCCTTAGTACATGAACTCTTCTGTAAATGAATAAAAAAGTATTAGAATACTAATAAATTTTTAAGTAGTTTTCAGTTGATTTTGTTTGGATGAAGTACTTTTCACTTATTAATAATGTTTGTGTTACAGGTCATTTAAACCAAAAAAGGAAGAGATCACTCAGTCTGGATAAGGATAGGTAAGTATGAAATATTTTGAGGTGCACTATCAAAAACAGTTTGTAAATGTGAGATTCATTTCTGAGTCATAGATGTTACTCTTCATGTTATCAGTTGACTTTTGATCCCAACATTAGATGAATGATTTTTCAAATCCTTTTTTGGCCAGGGTCTGTCCGTCAGTCAGTTTGTCTGTTTGTCCCTGTAACAATTTCCTGTTATTGTTGTTTATTTATTAGAAACTAATGAGTGAATTCTATTCGGCAATTAGCTTTACAAACATATTTATTATGGGTCCTTGTTGTGCATGCAACATTTTGGGATTAATCAGATACATGCATAGCAAAGATCCATTTAAGATTTTCGCCATTACATTTGTTACCATTGTGTCTAAGTTTGTTACCATTGTTTCTAGGTATCTACTAGAAATTTTATGAATATGTTCAGTAAGGGGCCAGGGTCCTAGATTTGCATATTCACTATGCCACATTATGAGTTTGATCATATATTCAAGATGGCTGCTACCAATGTACCACCAACCATTTTGAATTCAAATTTGTAACATTTTTCTTTTAACAATGGCACATAGTTCACTTATTACTGAAGATTTATCACAAAAGATAATGTATATTAATAATCACAGTTTTTAATTTTACTTCTGCTGTGAACACTTGAACACTCCATTGATCTGCCTGTCTTCCCATAGACAAAATTTGTCTTGCTATGCATTTTCTTGGTTTTAAGTTGATTTTCTCACAATTTCATGTGAAATGCCAGTGCCATATGCAGTTTTGCCCTTTGGGGTGATTTTGCATTTCATCCTTGTATGTGAGAACTTAACTGTGGGTTTTCATCCACTCATTCGTCATGATAAATGCATTGTTTTATATTCCTTGTGAAGCATTATCAACCTTTATTTCTTTTTCCAAATTTTATGTCCTTAGTTTTACTTGCTATCAAGGGGTTCCAATATTCTTTAGGCTGAACAATAATAACAATCTTGGCAATGTGAGGGTATGACCCCTCATGCAGTGACAGTTTTGGTTACATCTTACATATGTGAACTTAAAGGACAGTATACCTGGTATCTTATTGTCAGGTATTGTCGGAAGATTGCCATGTTATAATTAGAGGCTTTGGTTCTGCTAGCTTAAACATTCTGTCCTCTACCCTCTACATACAATGTATAACGTTTAGCCTGATTCTTAGCAAACAATCATTGGCGGTTCGTTGTCACCCATTGTGCATCATCCATCCCTCTGTCCTTAAACAATTTTTGTTCCGCTTATTCCTTGAGAAGTACGGGATTTAATATTTTAAAATCCATATGTAGACTCCTCTTTGTTCCTAAGTTCCATTGTCCCATATTTGGAATTGATCCAAAATGAACTGGTTGACAAGCAATGCAACTACCGGTATCTTATCTTGTGACTGTGATAGTCTCTTATCACAATTTCCTAAGAAGCACTGAATGGATCCTACCCAAATTTCATATACATGTATTAAGGTTCCTCTTAGTCTCTGGTTGTGCAATGATTTTGGGACTAATCTGCAAAAAAATATGCCAATGAGCAAAAGTGTTGGATTTTGATGCTAATAGTTTGTTATTGCTATTTCTGGAGAAGTGTTTGATGGATCACTCTCAAATTTCACGTAGTCTTACCTAGGTCCCTAGTTGTGAATATATAGTCCATTTTGAGATTAACTGGAAAAACAAGATGGCTGACAGGTGGCATCTTATATTTTTACCATGAAAGTTTGTTGTTTTATTTTTGAGAGATCTTTCTTGAATTTCGTATGAATGTTCTCCTTAGTCATAAGTTGCGCCCTTTCAATTTCGGGACTCATTAGAATAAGAAGCCAATAGTGGACAGGCAACCATCTTGGATTTTGACTATGGAAAGTATGTCATTGCTATTTCTTGGTAAGATCTTGATGAAACTTTCTCAGATATCCTATATACAGTAGGTTCCCCTTGGTTCTTAGCTTTGCTCTTCTTATTTGTGGATTGATTACAAAAGAAAAATAACCTGCAAAAACGTGGCCATCTTGGATTTGACACTAAAAGATGATATTACCGCTTTAACTTTTAGAGAAATTTTTGTACAATAAGGAGGGAAACAAAGATCCCACAGGGAATTCCTGTCTTTACATTTCCATTATTCTACTAAACAAACTGGAGCCAGTAATGGTGAAAGTATCTTTTTTTTCATAAGCAGTGTAGATGTATATAGTTAAAACAAATCTAAAATTGAAGATAAATTTTCTAAGTTACATGTATTCATCCATGTGATTTGGTACACTCTTTGCATGTCACTCATATATATGCTGATATTTCAGCAACAAAAGGCCATTCAGTGGTACATACAAGGAAAGTAACATCAAACCTGCACACACCAAGAGGTTGATCAGAGAAAACAAGACCAGTGTCCAAGGAAACAAGGCTTGTGCTAGAGGAAACAAAACCAGTTCACGAGGAAACAAGACTAATGTCAGAGAAAACAAGGCTCTTCCTCATACAAAAAGATGCCGCCAAAAGAAATCAACAAGTGCTTCTAAGAAGTCAGCAACTAATGTATCAAAGAAAAGGTTAAAGAAAAAAAATGTTAAAGATGAATTACAAATTTTTGATGCTTCAAACAAAAAGATTGATTCAAGACTGTCTGACCATTCGAAACGATGTATAGGGCGTGAAATTAGTATATTACAAGCTCACCAAGACCAGGCAATGACTGATACAGATAGTGTGTGTCCTTCATCTGACTCTAACAGACTGACCAGTCTAGCATTTCTAGAACTTAAAGACTTGGTAAAAGTGCCAGATCCATGCAAATCACTTGAAAACCAGTCTGTGTACATGTCCAGGAAACATGTTGGTGGGGTTTGGAATTCTATAGTGAAAAAGTAATAACATGTCTATATTTACTATCTTAATAGACAACATTAAACCAAAGAACTGGACAAGTAAATGTGTGTAAGTATAGAATTAACTTTATTTGGTATTATTGTTGAAAGATTGTGACTTACATAATGTGCTATAAGTACAAATTTTTCTTAAAACTTCAGTGCAATTTATCTGATATACATTATAATATAGGTATCACTATTGATTATTACAACTGATGAAGAACATTCTCTAGCCGATTCATACTACATGTGTCCTTCCAGTCATGCCCCAGCAACATGAACAGTACTCTGTTACTAGAATCATGTACTATTGTCTTAACAGAAATATCTTAAGCATGTTTTAATGAAATGAATGGATGATAAATGATAAAAACATTATAAATGATATTTTATCGTCTGTTATGTATCAAGTAGTTACTAAAAAATTTTCTTTCTATTTGGGTGGTCGGGTGGCGCAGTGGTAATGCACTCGCCTTTCACCTAGCCGACCAGGGTTCGATTCCCGGAATGGACATGAAAAGGTAAGGGGTCACCTGCCCGACCATGTGGGTTTTCCCCGGGTACTCCGGTTTCCTCCCACAATAAGACCCCTTGCACGCTTACATCCGGGCCAACAAGAGTGATTAGTATAAGTTGACATTACTTGTTTCGCAATTGTTGTAAAATAAATAAAGTTTTATATTAACATAGCACAAAAAACCAATCGTCTTTTAATGTTGTGGTGTGTCATCCATTATTTTTTATCTTTTGTAATTCTGTTTTGGAGAATGTGATCTTCTGGTTAATGCCAAAACTTACAAAGTGTTTAAAAAAGTGCTACATAACATTAGTGAACAGATTAGATGTTGATCCATGTGAATGGTCATCATGTTCTAATGTGAAAAATTGCTCCAACACGTCGCATCTTATGAAGTAGAAAGAAACTCAGAACATTAAACGACATGAAGCTTGCAGTTTATTGGCGAGAAAAGCTCCAATTTTGTGAAAAAGATTGACTTTGGGTCATATATATACTATACACTAATGGTCTTGGTTACAGGTAATTATCTGAAAATGTCCTACTTCTCAAGGGCATAGCCAGAAGGAGATGATTTATATCTACATTTAACTGTAACTACAGCTGGGACTGCCAGTTGTGTAATATACTGGAAAAAATCAAACACACTCTTCTGGTTAACAAAACTGACAAATGATTGTTTATTAAACAATGTTATCCATGATGGGGCCTCGTCAATATAAATGAAAGTGTCTGGTTACTTGACATATATGTGGTTTGTATGATATAAATGTCTCGATTTTTGCCAGTTTTCTTCAGAATTTCTCTGAAACAGCTCATTGAAATATTTGCTGTTGTCCTGGTATTTTGTGTGTCCATGTTATATTTCCCTGTTAGTTTAACTGATAAATAACACTCTAACAGGGATGACAAACAACTTCTACAGAACTGATTGTCTCAGATTCAACATATGAGACTAGTTTACTGGTAAGAGTTGTTCCAATGAAATATCTATTCCACCCTAGTGCTCAAGATTTTGTATATGGGTAGCAGACATATAGAATTTAATAATTTGCTTAGAAGCAATAGGTAATTAACCATACTGTGGATAAAATAGATATATTTTAGAGTCCTAGGGTCAGGTGAATGTTTTAAAAGGATAATCTTAACAAAAACTACATAGTTTAATAAAAATGAAGCAGTTGAACAAGGATTATTGGAGTCAAATTACGCCAAACAACTACATGTGCCTAAGAATTAATGAGTTTGGCTAGTAATACATTTGCTTTCATCATCTTCTACCTAGTTCAGAGTTATTCTCAGTATTTCATTTTGAATTAATTGTAGTTAACAAAATGTTTCCTCTAATATCATTAAAGTTCTGATCACAAGCCTACAAAAGTTTTAAATGTGAGATGCTGGTGGAAATCTGCATCAACATAAGTTATACTGACATAACTGTTAGAGTCATCAATCTTTTTTTATTTTCACAATATGCAGTATTTTTAGCAACTCGATTAATTTTCAATCACCATTCTACAGAAAGTTCTATATCAAGAAACTGACTATTTGATCAATATTTCTCTTTTTAACTGAGTTTCATTCCACAGCTGTTTATACCTTTGTCTGCTTGGAGTTTTTATCTGAGAACCTTCATGGTCATTTGTGTAGGGTCTTCTTATAGCAGGCATTGGTTCCCTCACAGATCATCATGTTAGAGGTATACTTAACTATTCAGATCAATTGAGGTGAAGTCGTTGCACAACAGCAAAGGAGGATCCATGATCTAATATAAGCTGATTCATGGGAATCAGTACAATGCTACCTCAAGGTAGGGATCGAAGCACATGCTTTACCTCATGTTACAAAGTCTTATACTCTACTGATAGAACTGTTGCAGATACCCTAGATTTTTTTATTCCTAATGTTGTAGAGAACCATTTAGAGTGTTGTCTACAAAGTGTGATCATAAATGTAACCCAGGTAACTACCAGCCGCAATATACCACTCTCTTTTCTTTAGCTTGATTGGTTGATTTGAAATAAATATTGACCTCTGTTACATAAATACTATGTAGTGTCATGTACATTTGAGAAATCTCTGATGAAATAAAATCTTAATGTAGATATCAACTGATCAGGAACAAGAATGGAAAAGTCATGATGTCACTAGAGAAAGAAAGACTTGGAATATATATATAGTGTATCATTCTTGTAAAATGCTGAAGTATGTCTACATACATATATTTGATATGTGATAAAAACAATCTTTCATTCATTCCCATTTCATATCCGAGATTGATGAAATTGTGTAAGGTTGATCACCAAACACTTGGAAAAAATAACAATTTTAAGACATGTTTCGTTAATTTTTACTCTGGAAGCATGTGCAACATTTTTCATTGTACACTGTGTGTATTGGGTTCGTATGTGTGTATGTGAGTGTATGTATACTTAGTATTTATGAACTATCAAATTTTAACTGGAAATCTCACAGAAAAGAGAATTTGGTTTTATTTGGTTGCTATACTTGCCAGTTTGACAAGCTTTTATTTAATATGTATCTATTCAAATATAAACATTTATATTCTGTACTGATAAGTTAGCTTTTCGCCAGTTTAAAATGTCTGTTTACGTTTCGATGAAATCTTTCCGCATTTTCTATATTATTTTCGTTCCGTAAATTAACTCTACCCGTCACAGCTAAGCAACCGTAAACTTCCGGTTACAATCTGGGAGGAAGGATTCGACATACTAGTTAACTGATGTGGTATTTAATGACTTTCGTCGAGATAGGATCAGAATGTCACGACCTTCTACATCGAAAAAGCAAGTCAACCCCAATGAAACCATTGAACGTATGCTTAACAAAACGACCCTATCAACACAGCGAGTAGCACACCGGCAAATCGTTGGTGAGTGCCCCTTAAAACCCCACTTGATAAGAGCTAAGATACGAACGGCTTTCAGTC
The DNA here is from genome assembly GCF_031769215.1 of Ylistrum balloti. NCBI lineage: Eukaryota > Metazoa > Mollusca > Bivalvia > Pectinida > Pectinidae > Ylistrum > Ylistrum balloti. The sequence continues at coordinate 377,456 of NW_026781869.1, read as the reverse complement.
TTAGTGTTAACTTCATGGGGGTAGTTTAATTTACTTTGTAACATTTGAATTGTATTGACACGTAAACTGATTGGAATAAGCAAACTATCGAGAATTCTTAACAATAAAATCGCGTCAATCTTATCTTGGATATGTGAAAGCGAAGTTGAAATGGTCCCTTTAAAGTTCACGCGTGTTATCATTCCTAGGATCAATCGTATCAAAGAAAGTAAATACTTTGTATATTTCGGTTACAACTGTGCAGTGTGAGCTTGGTCAGCCACATAGGGCTTTATAGATTAGAGCTGATCTAATTCTACTGGATAGAGCGTGCGTGCGTTCTTTAGATTCTTTTAATCAGTATTTTCGATAGAACTGGACTAGTACAATTATACAGAGTATCCTAGGTGGAAATGAAAGGTTAGGAAATGTCTTACAGATTTTGAATGATGTTGACGTTTGAACTAGTCACTGCTTCTTTAAATCCTGGCTTATTTGCAAATTATTCTTCTTATTTGGGTGAATTTATTTACTATAGAGCAAATAAAACTTACAATTTTAGTCACAAGAAGCTGACTAATTACAGTGACGTTTATTGTAACAATTTCGTTTTCTGAAGTTGAACTAACCAATGTAAAAAGATGTAAAATTAGATAAGAAAATTATGCTCTTGGTAAAAAATATTATTATAAGGGCATTTTCTCAATATTTTCAAATATAAAAAGCTTGTGGTGAAAGAGTATGTGCTCAGAATATCACTGTATTGACATGGTGTTCTGTTATATAATTACATACGTACACGGTCAACAAAAAGAAACAAGTGAATCAGTGTCAACGTTTAAGATACTGAAAATCAGTGGAAACATAAATTTTAACGAAAAATCTTGTTAAATGAATTTTGCCAGTGGATTCTGATATACATGATCAAATTGATATTATCGAATTGTTTTCTTTATACATGTGTGTAAGACACACAAAGCGCTAGAGACAGACATTATGATCATGTTTCAGTTTTTGAAACTTAATCTCGCTCAGGTTGTTGGAAATAATTCAAGTTTTATTTTGAATATCAAATTTCACATTTTAAAATAAATGCAGTACATGTATATTTTTGATGTCAGATATAACAAAGATGGATCAATGATGATAAAAATGATATCATTGTATTATTTTTAATTACATTATAACCAACTGTGAGTTCTTAATTCTGAGTGCATTGTTAATAGATTATAAATCAATAATATTTACAATATGTGATATTTTATATGTATATGCTACATAAAACTGCACACAATTCAATATTTTGTTATTTGATACATTTAAGATATATTTGAATGTGTTTGATATGCAATATTTTACTTATTATATTGTATAGATATTTTCTTGAGATGAGTTTTCACTCTAATTGAATTTGAAACAACTGTTAGAATGCATGCTTCTTCACAATCAAGTTACTTTCTAGTAATATAATCAAATTGTATAAAAAAATAAAGAGATAAAAAAAGTATACTTAAAGTAGAGGGAAAATGGCTTTAATATTAATATTCAAACATTTACATTAGTCATTCTGACTGAAGAATTTGCCAATTTCATATTGAGAAGACAATGACAAAATTACTTTACAATAAATGTGAGGCCTAACAATTAACTGAGTTGTCCTCAAACACTGAATTTCAGTTTTTTCACAAATCAGAGATAAATTCTTCATAATATGCTGCTTTTATCTGTACATTTACTTTACATATTATATTACTGACACACATAAGAATTGAATTTACAGAAGTTAAACTTCAAAGTTTTACTGTTTTTAAGTTGAAAATACTATTCTTGAAACAGTTTTTTCTTTATTTGACTCGTCATGATTGTGTCGCAGTTATTCATAGGTTGTCTTGTAACACTTAATGTGTGTAGACCTCTCTGTGACTTGTGAGCTAATGTAGTATACACAGCTGGTGGAAGTTTCAATGTTATCAATATCTGAAGCCATGGAAAGGTGTGGAAAAACATTACAACAAGGCACATTTAAGCCTAGTCAGCTTTTGGGCTAACACCATGGCAGAACTGAAATCTCCGCAGTCTGTATAGACATCATTTAAGTCATATAAGATCTGTTTTATATTCATTAATATCACCAATACATATATATTGCTTTGGAGTTGCCATGCAGCTTAAATAATATAAATTGTTTTTTGAATACTGTTGTTTTCACATATTTTCAAAACATTTTTTACAGTAAATTGTTAATTGCTTCTACTAAGCTTTGGTATGTCCATCTTTTTTCTGTTAAAGAAAACCAACTTACTTTGAACTGATCCATGTAAATGTAAGTCTGGGTGCACAGTTACTAAGAATAAACGTAGATCATTTAATGAATGTCAAAATTTATTGCTCTCCCTTTTTGAAAATAATTAAAATCTATTTCTAAAATCAAATCAGTCTATATGTTGTGAAGGGCCCGTTTTAGAAATGAGTCATAAATCACAACTAATAATTGGTCATAAAACAAGTATGCTAGTTTATAAAGTAAGGTAAAATTAATGGAATTAGATTATGAATTTGATAGAACCTAACAAAGCTCCACAGTGTATTAGAGGTGAGATTGTTGGTATATTATTAATACACCCATGTCCAAGTGTTGATGAAGTCTATGGTTTAACACCACTCAACTCCACTCAATTGTTTAACTGTGCTTGATGTTGACAATGAGAACAAGTACAAAGGATACAAATGATAATGGTGTTGACAGCATTCTGTATGGACAGCATGGGCTATTGTCCAAGTTCAGGCGTCCCCTCAGTGCTAATGTCCTGAGAGGGAAGAAAGGTAAGTGTGATATAGAGTTATACTGTCCATGTTCAGGCGTCCCCTCAGTGCTAATGTCCTGAGAGGGAAGAAAGGTAAGTGTGATATAGAGTTATACTGTCCATGTTCAGGCGTCCCCTCATGCTAACATTCTGAGAGGGAAGAGCGTCCCCTCAGTGCTAACGTCCTGAGAGGGAAGAGCGTCCCCTCAGTGTTAACATCCTCAAAGGGAAGAAGGGGGAAATGTGATATATAGGTATGCTGTCCATGTTCAGGCGTCCCCTCAGTGCTAACATCCTGAGAGGGAAGAAAGGTAAGTGTGATATATAGGTATGCTGTCCATGTTCAGGCGTCCCCTCAGTGCTAACGTCCTGAGAGGGAAGAGCGTCCCCTCAGTGCTAACGTCCTGAGAGGGAAGAGCGTCCCCTCAGTGCTAACGTCCTGAGAGGGAAGAGCGTCCCCTCAGTGCTAACGTCCTGAGAGGGAAGAAGAGTAAGTGTGATACAAGTATACAGGTATACTGTCAATGTTCAGGCGACCCTCAGTGCTAATGTCCTGAAAGGGAAGAAAGGTAAGTGTGATATATAGGTATGCTGTCCATGTTCAGGCGTCCCCTCAGTGCTAACGTCCTGAGAGGGAAGAAAGGTAAGTGTGATATATAGGTATGCTGTCCATGTTCAGGCGTCCCCTCAGTGCTAACGTCCTGAGAGGGAAGAAAGGTAAGTGTGATATATAGGTATGCTGTCCATGTTCAGGCGTCCCCTCAGTGCTAACGTCCTGAGAGGGAAGAAAGGTAAGTGTGATATATAGGTATGCTGTCCATGTTCAGGGATCCCCTCAGTGCTAACATCCTGAGAGGGAGGAAGGGTTAGTTCAGAAATCTTGTAAATCTTGAAAATGAGGGAAAGGTGAATTTAATGTACATTTGTAGGTACAGATTTATGGTTACATAATGTAAGTTCAGTTTCTCCTCAGCGTTAACAACTATTGATAAGTTAAAAGATTAATGGAAGAAAATCTATTGATTTCAGAACTTGGCGACTACCTTTTAAACAATAAGGCAGATAACTCTAAGGAGGAGAGGGAGCGAGAACTACAGGTGGCACTTGATGCTGCCGAGGCTAGGGCAACTCGTGAACTCCGTGCTGCTATAAAAAGATTGCGTAACTCAAAGGATGAGGAAAAACGCAAGGCTCTGCAATTACAGCAAGAAGTAAGATTGGAGTAGTCGCTTTGTTACACATACTTATATCTGTAGTGAAAGGATTTACAGAAATTAAAATGCTTTTAATGTTTTATTTTAGTGTTTGAATATGCTGTCTGGATAATATTTATTAATGTTATCTTAATATGACAAAGTGATGTGTAATATAGAAATGGATCGTACAACCAGTGAAGTATATAAGGTGAAATTGCATTATCTTAAATGATTTGTATTTTGTAGCCTTCATCTGCAATGATCAGTAAACTACTTTTAACTACTAAAAAGGAAATTACAAATCAATGCAATTGTCTTCTTTTATCTCACTTGAACATATTGTTCTCTGACCACAGTATTTTTCATATTATTTCAGTCAAATTACATCATTTTGCTTTGTATCCTTGTTCTGATAATCATTTGTTTTGTAATTCTGACTTGTCTTGTGAACTTCTTACCCTCTTGTCGATGAGTTTCAGCATCTGTCTCATAATGTTCACCATGTGGACAACTCCCACGTAATAAATTACATGATACAATGTTTATGTACTGCATATGACATTATTGCACCCAGGGCATTGTATTCACATTCGATGATTTTCCTTTGTATCATCATTCACCTTTTATAACTTATACATTTACATGTACCTGGATATTTTGGTGTTGGTAAATTTTAGGACAGCAGGACTTGTTGTTGGTTTCATTTCCATGCCTACAATATATACGTGTATATATCAGAAAGCTAAAATTTTCAGTGTCTGAAAGCTTGATATGAAACCTCTTAATGCTTTAATACTGAAAAGTATTTCCAGTTTTCTTATTTTCCCATTTATACTCAACAATAAAAAGAAATGCACAAATTTCCCCCCTGCAGTACACCTTAGCTGTAAGGAAATAATGAAATATTTAGTGAGGTATTACATCAAGAATGATCTCCCTTCTCTACAATCTACCCTAAAATTAGCCAAGTGTGACGATGTCATTGTCTGAATTTGTTAATTTCTTTAGTCCAAATCATGCGGCGTGATCAAGCCAAGCCATATTTAAAACAAAAAAGAAGAAATTTCAGTGGATACTCTAAGGTCACCCACATTACTTTTCCACGTCGTTATTTTGATTTTGCCATTAACCGAGTTGCCACGCTTAATGCAATTTCATAGGGATGGAGCAATTGCAATATTGATGGATGGTCAAAGCCAAACTGCTGTCGCACGACAGTTTCACATTGCCCCGTATACCATTAACTGTCTCTATACACATTTCCATGCTACTGGGTTAGTTTATGATCGTCCCAGGAAGGTCGTCCGCATGTAACAAGCACATGTCAAGACGGCAATTCGATTGTCACACTTTCGCATCAGATTCAAGACTGCTTTAGGTCTGTGTCGCATACTTTAGGTACTTATGACAGGCGTATTGTGTTCAAACTGCCAGGAAACACTTTCATGCCAAGATAATCATTGCGCACCGACCTTATGTCGGTTACCTCTGACACCACGGAGGCGACAAGTGTGTTTTGACTGGATGGCAGACATGGCCGGAATAGGTTTGGGATGCGTCGTTGGGGGTGTGATGTCCACCAACGAGTCTAGATTCTGTTTGTAAAAAGGGTATATCCCAGACGAAGTGAGCGTTCTGCCGACACATGTATCGTAGAATGCGATAGCTTCGGTGGAGCTTCTGTAATGGTTTGGGGAGTAAAATCTCCCTTATTGTTCCGGGACCCAAACCTCAATCCTGTTCAATACAGAGACCAGGCACTCCAACCACATATCCTTCCACTTCTGAGATGTCATAACCTAATTGTTGTCAGATTCTCACGGCAAACAATGTTCAGTCTCTTCTGGAATGGCCCCCACATAGACATGTCTCCCATTGAGCATCTGTGGGATGAGCTGGACAGGCGTATTAGGAAACGTCAACCCAACCCCCACCCCACCCAACCCCACCCAATAGTGTACAAGATGGTAGGGAATTGACCGATTTTTTTCGGCTCTACTATAATCTTACCGGAATGTACACTGTGGTAGGAAATAATGTAACAAGATGTTAACAGACAGACTAAAACATACACAAGATGGCTATGCTTTGTTTTAACAATTGACCATGTAGTCATAGAAACATTGTGTTCGAAGACTCTTCTGAAATAGTAATAAGTGACGTTTATTTTACCATTGTAGTATTATGAAAGACTTGCCAAGAGAATCGAGGAGCAGAGAGATGCAGCGGAACAGGAAAGACAGCGAGAGCTTACCAAACAGCTGGATGGAGAGAAGGAAAATGCCCTGAGAGAACAATGGGAGGAATGCGAACGACTGAAAGAGATTGCCATACAGGAAGCTTGTCAGGTTCTCACCAGAAAACTTCGGCTGGATTTCACGCTGGAGAAGGAACGTGCTATAGCTGCTGCTCTCAAGGAACAGAAGGTAGATAACCAGAGAAAAAGTACACAGTGGATGGAAATGTTGGTAAAAACACATGTAGTCAGCAGGTGACGACACCATATCTTTTTAAATCAGACTGAAAGACTGAACTCCAATTAACTAAATATATTGAAGTACTGTCACAGTACCCCGCGAGAAAAATTAACATGTTTTATCTGCACTAAGTGCTACTACCTGTCCATTGTAAAATACTTCCAGGATACAGGCATTTTTCCATAGTATCAAAAATTCACTTAAGATGATAATATCATTATTACATGCCATCTTCATTGAGTTTGGCTGTTGCAGGGATGTAAAGATCCAAACAAAAAAATCATAAAGATATAAATATTCTTGAACATTATTCTACATGGAAAATATCCCATACTTTTGAGTGTAGGATCAAACCAATAGGTAGAAATTAAGTATGCTCCATTGGTCAACCAAATTACTTTAAGTAACCCAGGTTGACAGGGACAATGACTATTGATAACTGTCATTTGAAATTCACATATAAATAGAATGTGGCCCTCTACAGAGTTTCTGTAATGTGACCCCACACATACCTTTGTGTACATGTAGGTTTTATGTGGGCTCAACTGTACCATGGTCATGAGCTGTATGACCTGTACATATATTGTCATAACTTGTCATTTTAGGGTGAAGGGGAGCTGATGTCCAGATAGGCAATATCAGCCACAGGTGCAGCCTGCTGAAACTTTATTACATAATATATATGTATTACACTGTGATTGAAACATGTTTAGAATTAACAAGTGAAATAAACAGTGTTAGAAGTAGATTTCATATCATGTTAAGTTTCTGCAGTCAGTGGGAGTTACTGTTCTTTGTATATAAAATTTTACCTTAGTCTGGGTGGTACGGACCCAGGACCATATAACTATCCAATATTTCAGTTCTTGTTTCGTCAATCACATATGGCGTCTCTTTTCCTGGCATTAGCGATGATTTACAAAGTCAAAACTTAAGAGAGTTAACGTTTTTGGCTTAATATCATTTCTTGGGGCCAGAATGATTTGTCCATTTTTATTTCCATAAAATATTGCTGACATATTTTTATAAAGTAACATAGTATGTTTGAGACAAGTTATTTTGCTATCTGTAGGAGAGATTCCTGATCAGAGAGCAGGAAACAATAGCAAGAACAAGAAGAGAATGTGAAGATTTAGCAAAGAAGGAAGCCTTACGTGTTGCCAAAATTCACCAGGGCGAAGTGGATCGTTTAAATTACAAGTAATGTACTTTATGTTTTGTGAGGCCTGAAAGGATGAAGTGAATAATTCAAAACTGCCACCAGTTTCTTTCACAAAGCTGTTACACAACATCAATAGATTTGAAAGATACCATTTATTTAGCATCAGTACACCAACAGCTTCAAAATTATTGAAAATTCATGTTTGTGGGGGGAATTATGGTATGAGATGGAATACTTCTAGCAAGTTTAAAGAATTATGATGATTAAATTACTTAACATGACCTTTAATAGAAATTGATATTAGTCAATATTTGTGGGACTTAATAATTGTTAGATAATTCGTAATTCAGTACCATACTAACTACAGGTGGTTGTTTTAGTGTTATGTGGTATCAGTATTGAATAACTATCGATTTCCACAGAGAATGCTATCATCTGTATGGTTTTTTTCAGAGTGATAAGATTACATACGTAAATCGTTGGAAATACATTCCACTACATGGTGAGATCCCTGGTTAAGCAGGGCTCTCACACCCCATTTTGGGACTGGGGCCTAGGGCCCTGAGAATTGGGAAAAATAATGGTGTTTTCCTTAGAATTGGGAAAACTTGGGGTCTAAATTGGGAAAAAAAGATACTATTTTGCACTGGGTATTCGGCCCCAAATCTGGCAGATCGAGAGCCCTGTTAAGGAATACATTTGATACATGTTACAGCCTAAAAGATTAATCTACATTATGTTGCAGAAATAGAGACCAAATCTTACTTCTTTTCTCTTCTGTATAAGCATTCAAGGCAATTACATAATGTACACTTAACTAAGATGCGATCGAGCTCTCTTTTTTAAGGATCAGAGCAAATATTAATTGGGAAAAGATCATGTCAGTATTCAGAAAAGTACTAAGGCACCTGACAAAATGACGCAAATGTTATGTAGGATTTAATTGTTTGTAACACAATGTAAGAAGCATCATCCTTTGACTGATCTAGAGAGATGCTAATACTCAGCTTGATAATTGCTTGATGAATGTTTTTTTTAACCAGGTATGATGTTCTGGAGAAGAAGTATCTGAAAGAATTGGATCATAAAAACCGACTTGAGAATGATTTTAGGGTAAGACTTCTGTATGGTACTGATACATAATTGTTGATTATTACGTTTAGAATACTCAATCAATTTTTATGACAAGAATTAACTTAACATATGTACAACATGTATTTTAATGAATTATTATATTCTGCATTTTTTTTAATGCTGAATAAAAAGGAATCTATAGATACAGACAATAAGAGATTGGAAATTTTTGCCACATCATTCTGTAAATCGGAAGCTGTATTTACATAACTCCATTCCCAAGTTAACACAGATGTATTGGAATCAAACTTTGGTTACATTTGCGTATCATGTGCATATATGAATGCTTATAACAGAAATTTTATTGAAAAAATTTGGATTTTTGTCCATCTTTAATGTGATACTAAAATTGTAAGGTATTAAAAATGAAGGAGTAACTTTAAAACTCCTGATAAATGTTTGTATATTGTCATATTCATATAAGAAATTGAATGATTCCTACATTCACAGGGACTTCAAGATGACTACCGTAGGTTCATGAACTACACCGATGGGAAATTTCACTCAGACTACCTCATAAAGCTGCGATACACAGGTATGCAGCTAGCCAATAAACGGATCAGTGAAGTAACATATGAGAACATTGAGGATCTATTTAATCCAAAACAGAATGCCAGTGTACATTTTTGAATATACTATATCACTTCTGGGCAGATGAGGAGACATTCCAGGAGCCTTTGAAAGAAAGAAGGGTTCATTTAGAAGAACAGCTGTAATAACTTATTTGGTTTCTACATTGTACATAAAGATCTTACAGATGAAGGACTCAGTCACTGAGGCAGGAGCATAGATTGATTGAGGCAAATAGATGTGACAGCAGATGGCCTCAGACACATTGATCTGACAGGAGGTGACTGAGACAGAGCAATCTGACAGAATGGACCAAGACACATTGATCTGTCAGAATATGGCCTCAGATACATTGATGTGACAGGAGATTGACGAAGACACATTAATCTGACAGAAGATGGCCTCAGACACATTGATCTGACAGAAGATGGCCTCAGACACATTGATCTGACAGAAGATGGCCTCAGACACATTAATCTGACAGAAGATGGCCTCAGACACATTGATCTGACAGAAGATGACCTCAGACACATTGATCTGACAGAAGATGGCCTCAGACACATTGATCTGACAGAAGATGGCCTCAGACACATTGATCTGACAGAAGATGGCCTCAGACACATTGATCTGACAGAAGATGGTCTCAGACACATTGATCTGACAGAAGATGGCCTCAGACACATTGATCTGACAGAAGATGGCCTCAGACACATTGATCTGACAGAAGATGGCCTCAGACACATTGATCTGACAGATCTGACAGAAGATGGACTCAGACACATTGGTCTGACAGAAGATGGCCTCAGACACATTGGTCTGACAGAAGATGGCCTCAGACACATTGGTCTGACAGAAGATGGCCTCAGACACATTGGTCTGACAGCAGATGGCCTCAGACACATTGGTCTGACAGAAGATGGCCTCAGACACATTGGTCTGACAGAAGATGGCCTCAGACACATTGGTCTGACAGAAGATGGCCTCAGACACATTGGTCTGACAGAAGATGGCCTCAGACACATTGATCTGACAGAAGATGGCCTCAGACACATTGATCTGACAGAAGATGGACTAAGACACAATGATCTGACAGAAGATGGTCTCAGACACATTGATCTGACAGAAGATGGACTAAGACACATTGATCTGACAGAAGATGGACTCAGACACATTGATCTGACAGAAGATGGCCTCAGACACATTAATCTGACAGAAGATGTACTGTGATACAGTGAACTGTTACAAGACTGACTGAGACATGTAGATGTGACAGAAGGCAGACTGTGACACTTCTGTCTAACAGAAGATTGATTGAGACTCATTACATTTACTAAGTAATAATTTTAGCTCTGAAATGTCATATTATGAACTTGGTATTCCATTCTATACTCTGTACACATTTTTACTTTAAATCTGCTTTGATTTCTGCACCATAATGTAGTGCTACATTTGTACATTGATATTATATACATAAATCTGCACCATATATATAGCTAGGGGCAGGTTTATGACTCTCATATACTGTTGAGATTGCTTTGTTAATTGTTATCTACTAGTCACTATATGACAGCATGTGTTGTTTAGAGTTACTCTAGTTAGTTTTTCTATATTAATTACTGCAGCTGGGACTGATGGTAATGCACAGTTATAAAAAAGTTCTTGAAACCTGTTTTGTTGACATCACTGTCATCTTCATAACACAAATGCCTAGTGTGAAGCATTTAGCACTGATGTATGGAATGTACTAGGAGGTATGAATCAACTGACTTATAAGGCTATACTAAATCCTTTGTAAACAAAGATAGGTTGATCAAATGGTAAAAAGAAAAAAAAAGTCAGTTTCAAGTCAAGGACATGAAAAATCAGTGTTGCTTGTTATTTTTAGCACACCTGGCTCAAAGTGCCAAGTGAGTTATAGGGATACTGTGCCCATCATCAATCGATCATCTGTCAACTTTAACTATATATTGCAACTATTCATGAACAAGTGAGCGGATTTTAATCAAATTTGGTCTAAAACATTCTCGGGGAAAAGAGAAACTATTTGATGTAAATGGAGGGTGTGGCTTTGCAGGTGAATATCATGTATAAAACAATACGACACAATGTGCATTTACTTGCAATTCTATCATTTATTACAACCATAAACACTATATCAAGCTCATTCATTGCTTAAATTTAAATTCCCCTCATAAACTTCTCTCTTTTCTATACCAGTACTAAAAACTGACATTATAATCCCTTAAGTGGAACGGTCATTTTGTGTACCTCTGCCATTTCTATGATAATACATTATACTGATCACAGGTTTGGTGTAATATATGATACTATGATTCACACTAAAGCTTCTCTATGGTTAGTCTATATTGTGGTAATGACATTCAAATGTAAATATTTGAATGTTGTATTTTGAGGTATTGATATTTCGTGATAAGTAAACATTTATTAAGTTCATTGATGGTGCTGGTTTCTTAAAATGTGTAAATAATTACACATTATGTAGAGGGTATACATTTCTGTACAGATATCACATAGCAATATAATGTATAGAGTGAAAAGCATTAAAACTACCTGTGATAATAAATATATTCCTATACATGTTTGTGAAATAGAAAGAAATTTTAATAAATATGTATTTTTCCACTTAAGATCTCCTGACCAGTCCAGTTAAACTAATCACCATTTGGTGTTTCTCAAGTTTCATGTTTATTCTTATGTTTTTTAAGTGCATAGTATGTTTTTCATTTCAGATAGGTTAGGATAGGATAAAGTTTATTGACTAGGAAATGGATTTCCTCTCCACTTTCATTGCATGTTATACCCGTACCTCGATTTATTGTAAAAAAATTCAATGAATATTTGGTTATATCTATAAATTCACTTACAATAACTTCTCAGTTTCAAGTAAATGAATACTTTTTCCATATATCCATTGTGAGAAAAAAGGATAATTTAAAAGAAAAAATGGTAGTAAGTTGGACAAGCATTGTTTATATGAATGTTATGGCTTGGATATTTGGTAATGCGTTTATCTTTTGTAGAAGCATAGGATTGACATTCTGTGATAAACAACGTTGGAATTCTAGCCTGCTGTACAATATTATAAATTACAATCTGATCTAGACTTCTTCTTGTCATGTTTCCTGAACATTGTCATTTTAATGTATTGCCAATGTCTTGCTGTTTTTAGTCATGAAATTTGTACAGTGGCCATAGTATAACTAAGACATATGTGTCATGTTAATTTTACTTATTGTATGACATTGTATAGAAATATGGGGAACTGCTTGTATCAAGATGTTCACCAGTATCATGGTATTGTATATATGTTATGTCAACTTTCTGTGATGAAACTTTCCATTGTAGGGTACCATTAAGTTTTGTGTATTTTACCAGCGTCAACTATCGTTTATAACTAAGCATACCTAATTACTCTAGATAATAAGGTCATATTATATTTGTTCAGTTTCAACGTCATTCCATTTAGTTCTTTTCATGTTTTTTTTAGAGTTCACTAATATAAAAATGCATTATGGGTATTTTTTACACAAAGGTTTTCATTGGATGATTTTCAACTAAAAGAGGGGTTCATTGGCTGTTTTTTTGTTGAGAGATGTAAGGGAGTTTGTTTTGTTCACAGAAAGACATGATGTCATTGCTAAGTTTGGTTAGTCTTAGACATGCTTACAGCTTTAGGATGATTATTCTTATGAAAGTAATGTTGATACTTTTTATGTCTTTAATAATAGTTTACATTTAATGTTTTATTTAGTTGTGTTTATGTTCCAAAGTTTGTATTTCTGGTAAATTCCATCATCAATTGTTTGAAACATTTTGTGAATTTAACGGTGACGGTTTGCTACCTTATTTAGAACAAAGCTTTATGATGATGGTTCCCACATTTTCTTTTACAGGTTAGGGTTTTGGTGAAGGTGAGAGAGTTCTATTGAGGTGTTTATGGTCTCTAGTTGGGATTAGGAATAGGATCTGAATTGTTCATGTGTATCGTTTTGTTGTTATCTTATTTTCAAAGATTTTATATCATTAATGTAAATTTGCAGAATTCGAAATTTTAGAGTAAAGGAAAACAAGAAAGAAGTATCTTTAAAAAATATATATAAATCAGAATTTTGTTTCTGACGTAATTTTACATTAAATTTATTTATGCTCCAAAAATTAGTGCTTATTTCCGGACATAACATTATGCTACCTTAGAAAAAGTATATTTGATTGTACTGTTTTATTTCCATTCCAGATTGTACTAATTTATTTCCATTCCAAATTATCAGTTGTTAGAAAATGTATTTATTTTATCATTACATAACATGCATATATTCTTATTTACATGTCAATTATGGGTAAAGCTTCACATTTGATGTTTGTAACTCAATATTAGATATATGAAAATAATAAGCCTTATATATTTATTTAACGATGCGATGTTAGCTTCTAGTCAAATCTTAGATTTAGAAAACATTTTCACAAAGAAAAATATTAGATAGAGAAACTGTACCTGTCATCCTACGAATTTTATCTACCTTACCTTTGTGATTTCGAAAACTTCCATTCAGTGTTTCTAAAATGTTGATTTGACTCTGAAAAGAAAATTGAGATAAGATTAGAATAATATATTTAGGTCAATTCAATCTTTACCTGAATTTGGAAAAAAAAATCATAAATTTGATTTAAACAGAGAATGATGATGAAGGTAAGTTGGTTTCCCTTGCAGTGTCCTTTCATTGATTAGCTACATGGATATTTTGAGCATTAAAATGCTTATAACTTATTGTAACAACCATGGTATCTGCATTGTGGAATATCTAAAAAATCTTGTTCAGAATAAATGAAAAATAAAACTATGATTGGTTTTGTGTTTAATATCGGATCACGTTTCTGCATCAAGTGTTCAACGTTTCCTATTGGCGGGAAATTATTTGGAGCATTCCGATACATGTGCAAGGTGTTATAGGGTGTATTCAGAATTGTACACATGTACTTGACCTTTTTTTACGTTGTAATTAACATGTTTCTAGACACTCATAATGATCAGATATCAAATTAGATACAAACATGCAGTTTCTAGCATTTGAAACAACTAAGAAAAGTAGAAGTACGGTTTTGATATTACCTGACATAGATGACTTTCAAGACATGGTTAGATTTAATTATGTTGGCGGGCTCGTATCGCATTAAGTACAATACATATCATTATATTGGACTTGCAAATAAATAAATAAATCACGGACTTGTTGCTAGAAAATGGACAACACGGATAAAAAAAATGGCACATTGACCGCTATTTATAAATCATATAAGTCATAGATCTTAATGAGATATAAAATGTATGAGTTCAATGAATTTGAGACTTGCTTTGTACTATGTATTTATATTGGCACTGCCACAGTAGAGAAAAAGTCTTTAAAAATCAATTTCTGATCATTGTCCCTCTTTCCTTAATGAGATGGGTTACTTTAAGATATAGTTAACAATAGATGTTCTTGATCCCGTCCAATTCGAGTCCTTGATCAAGAATTATAAGTTGTTAATTTGTTCAAATCTTAATTGCTACTATAATAATTATACGTTCCTGATGATTTCTGCGCACACTGACTTAGTAAAGTGTGAAATCATATAGGATATATGAGTCAAACGATGAGAAATTAGCCAATGAAAGAGATGACTAAAGTCACACCTGTCCAGTAAACCACAGGGGTTTCAGTTGCTGGCGCGTCCTTCAAAATAACTGACCATATGCACTCATATAATAAAATGTGATGTTTTTTATTGATGACCTGAATTGTAGCACTCTGATTCTTATAATAATCATTGAAAGTAGTTATTTTTTGTTTGTGAGTTTGAACATGGATATTTATTCTATCACGGATTCAAATTCGAAATATATCCGACATGATATTACCGTATAATTACGAATCAGTAGCTATAACCTCCATGTAGGCTACAACAGATACCTATATAACCATGGCTGCACGGCTCTCCGAGTCTAAGTCTGAAAAAAATACTTATTCATGACTTTCCCCTTCTACCTACAACTCGACTAGCGCTAAGGGGAAGTAACCCATGGTATCTCATTAACAAAATTATAGTTGCAAATGAACCAAATAGCTTCAAAATCTCACCATATTTCACCTTACTTTGTGAAAATATTACTACGTATTTTGTTATTTTAAACACCAATACCTCTCGACATGTTGGTTTTACTAGCTGCATTGAATTTCAAGTGAACCTGTGTACCATGTATGCAAATAATGTATCCACACAGACGAATTAATGGAACCGCATATAAAAAGTACACAAAGCGTCACTTTGTCCTTACACATGATACAAGTTAGATATAGTAGAGTTAAATGATTAATTAAACATCTCATTGCAACAGCTAGAGGAGCAAGAGACGATCAAGGTAAATCCAAAGAGATCGAAAAACACTGGACGATTGTCCATTGTGTTAAACTTTCAGTATAAATTCTGTTAGCATAGATAATACGTTTAAGAAAGAAACAGGGTTCAATAGTCTTTTTTGGAAGAAATATTGAAATTTCAAAGTCTACAATAAATAGGTATAGAATCTATTACGTAACGGCAGCACTGTGGTAAGATCGCTGCTCTGAGCTGCAAGGTTCTTGGATCGATTGCTTCTGTCAGGCTTTTTTATTGAAGGTTTTTTCCCTATTTTGTTTCGAAAGGACATAATGAAATCTTTGTTTGAGATGTGAAATGAAGTGCAAATATCAATCTAATCATTTTTACATCGTCTCCAATCACACACACACACATACACACATCTCTCTCTCTCTCTCTCTCTCTCTCTCTCTCTCTCTCTCTCTCTCTCTCTCTCTCTCTCTCCCTCCTCTCCTCCTCTCTCCTCTCTCTCTCTCTCTCTCTCTCTCTCTCTCTCTCTCTCTCTCTCTCTCTCTCTCTCTCTCTCTCTCTCTCTCTCTCTCTCTCTCTCTCTCTCTCTCTCTCTCTCTCTCTCTCTCTCTTTCTTGCGTATGTATGAAATATAAGAAAGTTGTGGGTAAGAGATTATCCTTACATTTGTTATAAATATATATTATTGTAGCATATTCATATATATCAATTATTTAAATGTAAGTTTGTTGTCTGATCAGTTGTAACTGTTTGTTTTTAATAATGCGGGAGAGGGCTTTTCATTCTTTTAATGCCCAATCCCTTTGTATCATGTGTATAAACTTCACCTCTACTGTAACGTTGTATTTTTTGTATTCAAGGTTTGTACATGTGTAATGTGCCAAGTGGTTTTTGTTCACATTTGAGTACGTGACATTACTTTCTTGGATTGATCAAGATTTTAAAGGCAGACAACTTCATTACTGTACAAAAGACACACAAGCGAGTAGCACATTTTAATAACTTAGATGTAAAAACAGTAGAGCCAAAGAATGAATTGAAATGCATCATACAAGTGTTTCGTCCTTCTATGACTCGTCAGTGTTGCCAAGGACCTAAATTTGGAACCCCACATGGTTACAAAAGAAACTCTAAAGAGATGGAAATAAAACAAAAAACTAAATGTAGATGGAGAGGTGCAGTATATGATTCAGACGCTGCATAAACAAGAAGACAATCGCCCATCCGGAACACCTGATATCGTATTCTTTCATTACGTTTGTGGTTTGTATACTGAACTCATTCATGGCTTCCTTCACTTGGCATATTATATATGTCTTATATACCCTCATGGAGATTGCAGGTGGTAGACACTAGCGATGGGCTTGAAGTCGTTGCGATTTGCCTTAACCTGAATGCCACGTTTTAATTCATTCGAAAAGTTACACGGTCCAGAAAATATAAACATGTACTCGCCGTAGTTTTAAAATATGGGGCCAGTGCCCCTCCCCATTTACATTTCGACAATTGTTTAGATATATCCAAGTCACCTACTAAGGTTCAAAGTCCAAGCATTTATCATCGCTGACGAGTCCAGCTGTATGATGCAATTAAATTCATGGTTTAGCTCTAAAGTTGTATTAAAAGCTGCTCTGCACTTGAGTGACTTTTGTAAAATCTTTGTGAAAGTTTTTATGGCGGTTTTAATTGTATATTCAAACGATGTTTTATGTTCATGAGATATAGAATATCTTTTGAACTAGTTTATATACTATGCAAACATGATGTTCGGGCTGTTGCAACCCTCCAATCTCCAATGCCATATTATCGAGTGTGGTGCATATAAATATTTTGTATTACTAATTTATTACATAACTAGTAATAGGCTCTCAACACATGTTCCATTTATTGGTATTACCATATAATCTCCTTCTTTTGGTTCCACATAAAATATTCCATGTATATAAAAAAAGTTACTGAGAGGTAAAATCAGTATGATACAAAACGCTTCTGAAGGTAAATGTATTTTCAAAACATTGATTCACGCACGTCGGTTGCGCAGTGGTAACGCGCTCGCCTTTCTTCTTGCTGTCCGATGTTCGATCCCTGGAATGGATGAGAAAATGTATTGGGTCACCTGCCCAAACATTTGGGTTTCCCCCGGGTACTCCGGTGTCCTCTCACAGTAGGACACCTCGCGTGCTTCCATCCGGGCCAACAAGAGTGATTAACATAAGTTGAAAAATAATTGAAATAAACATATTCTATCTATTGATATTTGCATTAAATGAACATAAAACAACAAAAAGGTAATGCCATTGATACTATCTACAAAGTACTGCTACAAAGTAGTGTTATCTGATATATGACGGTTTTATTGTATCATGACATTATCGTATGCTTGTCTACCGATTGTGTTATGTACTTTACCACAACATTTGATGTATAACAGAAGGATTGTATTGGCAGTAAGGTAAGTATTTCTATATTTCTTTGTATGATGAGACAAATATCAATTACTGTATGATTAAATCCTTGCTTTTAACGATTTCACTTTCCGTATATAACAAGAAGATTGTAATAAGCAAGTTGATATCACATTTCATTACAAATTCAAAATGCAATGTAAACACAAAAGAGTCATTTTATAAATTAAACTGCATCGGACAGTTGTTTCGTCCCTCTAAGACCTTACATCACTGACGAATTCTAGAAGGACTAAGTAGCTGTATGATACACTTTAATACATTATGTGGCTCTACTGCGTCTTATTTAGATTTGTATTAAATGGCACTATTCAAATATGTGTTTTTTGTACAGTCTTCTAATGAAATCTAAAACCGAATTCATATGCATTATTCAAACCAATAAAACTCAGTGGTACATGTACAAATATTATACAAAAGGCACAACAGTGAATAACAATTTATAATACAATGCTAGAATTAGACAAAACAGCGCAACATGAAGCACCAAACTGCATCATACAGGTGTTACTTTCTTCTAGGAGTCGTCAATGGTGATAAGGGTCTAGCTTTACCGCGGAGGCGACTGAGAGAAACCAGAATTGATCGAAAGAAATGTCAAAATCTAATCTGGGAGGTGCACAAGCTGAATAGTTTGATTAAAACATATGTTTGGTACATTTCATTTGCATCGGGGTTGGGCACAAGTTATACAACTTATGTAAAGCCCTTTCCCAAAATTTATCTATATTGATGACGTACTGGTTTTTAATAAAAAGAAATTGATTGACCTGCCGGTTTTGTTTTTATCCACCTCATTTGCATTTTGAGATTCACCTTTGTTATTGTAACCTGTACTGTAGGAACACCATTAAGATTTTCTGTAAATTTATTATACCTGCCGGTTTTGTTTTTATCCACCTTATTTGCATTTTGAGATTCATCTTTGTTATTGTAACCTGTACTGTAGGAACACCATAGTGCCAGAGGCAGACCACTCATCACTCTCTGAGGTGTAAAACTATAAGATAGAAAGACTAATTTATGCAGGGTCTAATGTTATTTCGAAAACTGTCAAATTGAAAAATACTTTAAGAATCATCGATCAATTCTAATACGCATGTAATCACTTCTAAGTCATAACTACACGAATTTTCCGTTTTCTTTTCAATCTGTAAACCAGCCAACAATGTTTTCCAAACCGCACAAAAATGCGATCCTGTAGCAGGGTTGTGCGCGCACTAAGTATTGGGTGCGCTGTGCCTTACGAAGACTGTACATAGACACGACACACCACATCACATTCACAAGCGCTGGCTAATGGACTATGTAGTTGAAATCCCATATCCATGAAATATCACATTCACCCTTCCGTCGAGGAGTTTTGTCGCGAAGTTCTCACATGTATAGCCGTCCTCTTGTTGTTATAGCGATACAGTTTTACAACTAGAAATCCCAGTCTCCAACAAGTCTCCAGAGACATAATGCTTCATACGATGTCCAATGACTCTCTACGTGACACTTGTGGCGCTCGTTGGCAGCAAATATAACGTGCACTGGGTATACAAAAACGTTACCCAACTCAGCTATTGGATTATACAACTAAAATACATATATACATAATAATGTGTATATATACGGACCGTCACATTATTTGAAATTGGGTTATATGGTTGGTTTAGTCGTCCTAGGTTGGGCCATTTGGTCACCTTCACCGTGAAGATGTTTACTGTGTAAATTTTCTCTTGTTTTGATAGACTTTGAGTAAAGTATATAATACATATCACATAATTAAAGAAAGGCTGTGTTCCTTGTGTATGCGTTATAATTTCTCGATACAGAAAATCCAGTTCGGGATTATACCGGATAGACATTAGGCTTGTTCAATAGAGATACATCAGGGTAACAAATTTCTTTACAAACTTAAAATTAAATGCAGTAGAACCAAATAATGAAATGCAAAACATCATATAGCTGTTTCGTACTTCTAGGATTCGGCAGTGAAATTAAGTCCTGAACACAAACAAAGAAAATATCGAAAACTATGAACGGTGGTCCTTGAAAATATACAAGAAAAAAGACCAGGTGTTCAGAATGGATAAACGTTTTCTGCTTCATAGCTGACATCCGCTATGTAAATAGCTGTCAATCCAAATGAATTATGACACATTCCCAAATGAAACGAAAACTAAGCAAGGTCAACAATGACAGAACCGGCAGGGAAACTAACGACCAGCAATCACGTCCAACTTCATAACGCACAAGGAAATAAAACAAAATCGAAACGTTATGACTACCATTAAACTTTCCCAGAATCTTCATCAATCTGAATCTTTCCAAACGCTGCATTGTTAGTTCTTTAGTCCAATGTCGATATCTGGAAGGAAAATAGTGATGGCGGAAACAAGCCCAAGAATATCGAATCTACATGAACATTTATATGGTGTAGGTTGGTAATGCAGGTATGATGCGCTCCAGAAGTGGAAAAAATTCACAGTAGAAGAAATTGTTAGAATTTTCCTGGAAGGAAAAGTTCGTAACATGCGGATGATTTGCAATTCTAGGACAGGACTTATTAATATCGTAATTGGTCGAAAAATTTCAGAACATTATAATTGGAGGCTTTCTTATTCCATAATTCAATAAAGATCATACTTTCCAAACACAGGATGGCTTTTAATAAATCTATGTGTATATTCTGTTCTGTGTCACTCTACAATGTCGCGGCTTGCATGTTGCGCCAAACGTCGGATGACGTCTACCAAAAGATTCTACCTTCGGTATTCCCAAAGGCGATGGTATGTTATTGTAAGGATCATTATATTCCGTCCTTTTATTCCTCTGGTAAAGTTTCACATTCCAATGTAATTATGGTGTAAATATGTTAAATGGAAGAAAGTATTTAAGTCTTGTGCGTTCTCGTATCCCATAGAAGATCGTATTTAAGACAGTTCTACAATCCCTACAGTGCATTTGTTTTTGGGTCCTTGCTCGATGTGGCTAGTAAAATTTAGCACATTTCCGTTGATATGAATATGTCCTTCATCTTAACAATAGGTTATTCTCTTTTGGTTCGTTCTATGTTTCAGATTAAAGTTAAGTTGATTCGACACTTACTATCAACGGCATCAGTCTATTCTGTAATTACCGAAGCATGGCGATCCTGAAATTGGAAGATTACGTCGTTCTGGTAGTAACTGTGCTATTGTCTCTCGGAATGGGTTTGTACTATTCCCTTAAAGGTGAGAAATTCAAGACAACAGCTCAATATATCATGGGTGACGGAGACATGGCGATACTCCCTGTTGCATTGTCGCTTCTCGTGTCGTATAAATCGGGAATCATGCTGTGAGGAATTCCTGCTGAGGTTTATATATACGGCATGCAAGTCTTGTTTTTATTCGTGGGCTTTGCTGTTGCCGATTTAGTCTCAATGTACATATTTATTCCTTACCTGAAGAATTTGGAAATGACCAGTATTTTCGAGGTAAGATCTGTAATATTGATACAGCCACAACTTTATCAGGTCTATTTTTCTAACGTTCATGTTTCCAAATGTAAAGCATAAACAGGGTGTTTACTAACGACAATGTATTATGACGTAACTGAACACTGTAATGGATACAAGGAACAGCAGACAACTGTATACGCTAGGTATATGTGGAACCTCGTTTCACGAGTGTCAAACAACATCACTGAATGAATTGTTAACATCTTCATAGAAAGTGTAAATATTTATTAATACCAGAAATATATTATGATATCCTCATTGGTACAATGACCTGAGTTACATCATCATCAGTTTTGTTGATTAACAACTGTTTTCTTTTACAGTATCTTGAGGTGAGGTACCAGTCCCACGTTATAAGACTATTCGGGACTATTCTGAGCATTATTTTTGGGGTATGTCCGAGTGTATAAAGATACAGGAATCATATACATTGATTATCAAAATGTAAAAAAGGTGTGTGGTGCTATGTCTTGATTATCATGATCCTTGAACGTTGTTTTATTTTGATACAGGTGAATTATATGGGAACCGTTTTAGCGATGCCTGCCGTTACTTTAAAGGCCGGTAAGTACGCACCTACGGTTTTGGTATGATTCCTTTTTTCCGTAGCATTATACAGTGCTTCCCAAACCTATTATGCTTAAATGTCGCAGTGATACGTTATAATTATCATCTTTGTTTTCGAACGAGAGGAAAACCTTTTAACTCACAGCAGCGGGTTTCGAGACACGTGCGTTGATGAAAAATTATGGAGAATTCATACGGTCGTGAAAACGATCTCAGTGTGAAATATTTAACATTGTGCATTTTCTTCTGTGTTTTGTTGTTTATTGCTCGTTGATTTGTCTAGTGGTTAAGTTGTTGTATACATAGTTCTCGTTTTGAACGAGACAATACTTACTTAAATTGACCGAAATTTACATTGTGAACGTTGTCTTATTATGGTCTTATTCTCCATGTACTGATTCAGGCAAATTGTTCCTAGTTCATAGTTTGCCATAGTTTCATCGAATTTCAGTTTGAATTAACACTCTGTCAAAATGTAGGTGTTTCCTTCGTTTCTTGGTTAATCATGACCAAGGTTGAGACCGTGCCCCCATTTATTGTGATTGACCTACAATTTCATTGCGGATGTTATCGATGAAGCAGACGTCTTTCCAGACTGTGTGGACCTTTTCTCACTGTGCTCATTAAATTTAGACTTTATAAATGTATTAATATATTTTTATTGTTTTTCTGTCATATTACTACAGCTTAATCATACTATACATTATCAACATAGGCTGAAGTTATTGCGCGACTATCACAATGTTGATTTTAGTTGCTTTGTTCTCTACCAAGTCTACATTGGTGCTTGTCACTGACGTTTCAGCCCATGCTCCATTATTTTTTATTCACAGTTGCTGGCTTAGACATCTGGTGGTCTATCGTCTCTCTTATGGCTGTTGTACTGATATACACATTAATTGTAAGTCACTAATGCAATATTAAGAAGGCTGTGAAAGTTTGGGTATTAATTATCTTTGATGGAGCCAGTCGTTCTATTACATAAATCAACACATTTACCATTATCAGATTAATGGATTTCCTCATTTACCAAGACTTTTATCTTAATTAGTTCAATGGCAGTAATCATTAAATAACTTTGTTATACCTATGGCATGATTTAAAATGTGTTCCTGTTTTTTACTACCCCTTATATGCCTGTCTCATCAGAGTGATTACAACAGCAGAGTATGTACGCTCGATGTACATGAAGCAGCACCCTTGTCATTTCCTTAAAGTTAACTTTTCTTTTATATAATCTGTTATGAAGAAAGGTATAGTAAAATAACGATCGAATGGTTCGCTAATTTAAGTGGTATTGAATTCGACAACCAAAATGTTTTCTTATTCTATTACATGATTTGTAATTAAAGGGAGGTTTCAAGGCCGTCATTTATTCTGACGTAATTCAAGCCGCTTTGATGTTTGGTGGGATGTTTGCAGTCATTATCAAGGTAACTGACCTGTAATGTATGATATCTAATGTAACTTACATGGTCGATTACATTTGGTATTTTTCCATTTTCGTAACTGTATCGTACTTTGATGGACGACTAACTATACTTTTTGACTAATATAATTCATTTGATAATTTCTCTTCCGTGTTTTCGATCACCAGGGTACAATGGATGCCGGTGGATTAGCTTCGACGTGGCAAAAAGTGTACGAAACGGGTCGCCTTAACTTTTTTGTGTAAGTTAGTCGTCTATTAGATTTGATTTGATTTGTTTATTTTCTTTAAGATAAGTTTTCTTTACTACTGCTTAGAACAGAAAAGTCTTAATTGTTCTAGAGATACTTGCAGAAAAACATAATTAAGCAGATCAGTGTCAAAGTGTCGCTGGTTTCAGAAATCACAAATTTTATGTTAAGCTTTTCACAGAAAAAATAAAGCAAAGTCAAGGCGGGAAGCTTATTTGGAGAAATCACCAGACCTTGCAACGCCTTGCAATACCTAACTGAGGTGATTTGTGTTTCTCAGGAAGGTCGAGTCAGAATATACTAGCCAATATGTATGGGAACTTCTGTGGAAGCATCTACAGCTTAGATTTGTTTATACAAACACACATACAAATGACAGTTAAATAATACTAACTGTAATTATATAATAAGTTATATCAATTGCTTTTATTTAGATTTGATGTCGATCCTACAGTTCGGCAGTCCTTCTGGAGTGTGTTTGTTGGCGGTTTTATACTGGGTCTGATGAGACCTTTCATGCAAACATCCTTTCTCCGGATTAAAGCGACTCCAAATATACAAACAACTCAAAGGTTTGAATATGTTTCGGACAAACTGTTAAAACCTAAATGACAGTTAACAATATACTACTGTCTCTTCGTATTTAAACATTTCTTTCTTGGATGTGTTTGGTATCTTTCAAGTGTGTCCTTATGATATCTGTAAAGCCGGGCGATACATTATTTCATATTTTACCACTGCATGGCTCGTGACAGTTGGGATCTACTTTCATATTAATAACATGCCAAAATGCTACAAATATAATGTAATAACTCATAGCTTTTTGACTCCAGGAATATAGAATGCAAACAATGCTTATTCAAATTTATGACACTTGTCGGAGTGCAAAATTATTTTGCCATTATTTTGATGCCGTCATCATGGCATGGAATAAGTGCCCCGTGGCTGTTCCATTCATAAAGCCAACATTTAATACGTACATGTGTATGTTATTTGAAATTTTAAAAACTCACAAATATTCAAGATTCGAATGAGTAACCCTATGTTATGTAAATGACGATTGAACTCGAAACGGTAATACCACTATTAAACTGCAGCACTATGTATTGAATAGTGTCGCTTCTATGCTTTATACCTTAATTCATAAACACAGCATTATCTATATTTATGTTCTTCGTTTTATAATTTCTGGGGAAACATAACCTAAAGTGAAAATACCAATGTATAAATATATATGTATTCTAAACATTAATAATTACTTTCAGAATGTATCTCGTCTCCGCCATACTTTCGCTGGTGATACCAATATTGACAACGGTGGGTGGGGCCATTATGTTCGCTTACTACAACCAGAAAGGATGTGACCCCTTACTTTCCAAACAGTTGGACAACTCAAATCAGGTTATAACATGTCATAAATGTAGGGGAATGTTAACAGTTGCTCGTTAAGAAATATTCTGTTTCTTTGTGCGCTATTAGCTGGATGTGTTTGATGCTCCTTAGTTTGCCTGTTTGTTCCGTTGTTCTATACCTTGTTGTCCTTACTTACTCGTGTTGGACAAGATTTACATGACGCTTACTTTTCCGGAATACCTGTTTTTATTTTATTATTTTGTCGTGAGTATCCTTGTAAACTTTGTTTTGTTGAATTTGAGTTTGGATTAAGATTATGTTTACATGTTAGTAATTTCCCCCCGATTTTTATAAAGAATCCCAGTATCGAAATTCGTATTCCAACAATTATTACGTCAGGTCTTGTTATTCCATCGATATCGTTCATCAACATTTTGAAATAAATCTGACATCCGATAAGTCGTTCTATTAATACGTTGATATCTTTTTTTCTCGAGGGATTTGTTTTTGTTCTAGTTTGTTTTCCTAGAGATATTCAAATGTAGTTTTCTTTTGTGAAATTACTTACACCTAGTATGAGACTGAGCTTAACATGAGTTAACATCAAAATACCGGTATTCATGCTATTGTAGTGCTTATTATAAAAACATTTTAAGTAAAGTAAGAAACATCTAATTATCGTAGTAATCTACATTACCTTATTTAATTCGAGCATTCGAATATTGTATTGGAAAATGACAGAAATTGTGTCGTCGAATGAAATAGCTTGATAGTGATTTAATCGATTTTGCATAGCGTCATGTCGAGTAAAGTAAAGTAGATTGATATAACTGGAAATGTGTGAAACATTGTGCTACCTGTCGACACAAGTAATGCTACAATAATTAATAAACCAAATTTAACAATATCGTTACTAGTTGATGCCTGCCATGGTGACAGAGATATTTCAAGATATGCCGTTCCTACCGGGTCTATTCCTGTCTTCTTTGTTTAGTGCCTCTCTCAGGTGAGATATGTTGGTGTTTTCATGATTTTTCCCTACTTATCTCTTCCTGTTTACTCGGATTAGTGACACTCTCAGATTAGGAATGTTCTACCTACCTCTTCCTGTTTTCTCGGATTAGTGACACTCTCAGGACAGATATGTATACCCACCTCTTCTTGTCATCTTGGATTAGTGACACTCTAAAGTCATATATGTCCTACCGACCTCTTCCTATTTTTTTCGGATTAGTGACACTCTCAGATCAGGAATGTTCTACCTACCTCTTCCTGTTTTCTCGGATTAGTGAAACTCTCAGAACAGATATGTATACCCATCTCTTCTTGTCATCTTGGATTAGTGACACTCTAAAGTCATATATGTCCTACCCACCTCTTCCTGTTTACTCGGATTAGTGACACTCTCAGATCAGGAATGTTCTACCTACCTCTTCCTGTTTTCTCGGATTAGTGACACTCTCAGGACAGATATGTATACCCACCTCTTCTTGTCATCTTGGATTAGTGGCACTCTCAAGTCACATATGTCCTACCCACCTCTTCCTGTCTTCTCGAATTAGTGACACTCTCAGGACAGATATGTATACCCACCTCTTCCTGTTTTCTCGGATTAGTGACACTCTCAGGACAGATATGTATACCCACCTCTTCCTGTTTTCTCGGATTAGTGACACTCTCAGGACAGATATGTATACCCACCTCTTCCTGTTTTCTCGGATTAGCGATACTCTCAGGTCAGGAATGTCCTACCCACCTCTTCCTGTCTTCTCGAATTAATGACACTCTCAGGTCAGGAATGTCCTACTTATCTCTTCCTGTTTTCTCGGTTCAGTGTCCCTCTCAGGTGAGATACGTATACCTACCTGCTTTGCCTTCACTATTTAGTGCCTCTCGTAAAGATAAACTAACCTGTATTTTATTTTCCAAATCAAAAAGACAGTTACTGGTATTTCACCTTGGCTTCCGCAAGGTTATTTATCTAGATTAATAAATATAGTAAATATCCCTCAATTTGAATGTCTTTCGTACAATATTTGAGATTGCATTTGTTAGACATCCCAGATGAATTCTGTATACATTCTCATTGTCAAAGATTATTTGAATACTGGCATATCTCAGAAATAATTCGCTGTGTGTCTGATTTACATTTACCAGATACATGAATACATGAAGCTTTGTTTCTTATTTCAATAATGAACCTTCAGAAAGACATTCAAAGCGTTTTTGTTTATTCTTTTTATACGAAATTACATTTAGGTGAAATTATTTTAATTGTGACACTTGTCTTTTGAATAAATCATCTTTACATTTGATATATAAAAGAATGAAAACTAATGCATAAATTAACGTTTGTTATATAGAAACAACTGGTGTCTCTACATTGTACGTTGGTTCTACAGAATACATTAATTATGTATATGTATCTACATTTCCTATCTCATATATGATTTGAACTGTCAACTGGTTATATTTAGAAATATCATTTTCATTGTGACATGCTGAGGTCATTCATTCTATTATGCGCAATCCAATAATACAGATGTAAATATTTCAATGCATGTACAAGTTTGATAAAAGTACAAATCGCTCCATGTTGCAATCTTCTGCAATATTGAAGAGGAAACGATAACTGTTGTCTCATGATAGTCAGTGGCATTTAGATAATGATATAGATGCGCTTTATGTAGGTCTACATGAACCCTTATTTGGAATGTGAAATGGTTTTAATATTCCTTGTTAACAATAGCAATATAATCAGAACTCTTGACTTTTATATTGTTCCTTTCGTTGAAACAAATTTATTGGATTTATGCTGTTTTGTTTCGTTTCTAACGTTCAAGATAAATGCAAAATTCCATTCATGATGTTTTCTTTTGACAAATCTGCAACCTTGACGTTTTTGTTCGCTATTTCGTACTTAAATCAATGATGATGGCCTGATGCCATCCCAGCATGTCACCATGAATATGATAGTTACAACAAAAACAAACTTATATAACGCTACCAATGCAATGAAATTTACACACAATACTTAAATGTCTATCTCCTGCATTGAAGTACCCTATAATTCTGTAAACGAGTCCAACCCTCAGATTTATTTACCGAAAATGTACATCTGTGTCAAATGACAATATTGTCCAGTTTATGAAGCCGTATTTTGGCATGACGATATTGTGTTTGTCAAACAGCCACTCGGCTATATTTCTGTATTTAATAGACTTGATATATTTCAGTACATTGTCGTCGGTACGAAGCATATGTTTTGCTCTATTGATGTACTTTTGTAAGACCATTCCTTATATATTTCAGTACACTGTCGTCAATATTAAGTAGCTGTTCGGCTGTTTTTTGGGAAGATATCGTCAGACCACACACCAAAGCGATGTCCGAAAGACGAGGCATTGTTATTACTAAACTCGCAGGTTAATTGTTTCTGTTGTGTCATTCTTTCATTCCCCTTTACTCCTTTTCTCTTTCTTACAGTACAAATACAATATAAGCGGGGCGTGTTAGAGATGAAGCAGAGGCATACCTTTTAGAACTTTTTGTCCTTGTAATTTTTTATGAGGACGGGGAGGGGTAGAGATGGTTTGGGTTTTCTACGTGTAAATCTGTCATCATGTTCTGAACCATTTACAGGGAATATGAGCTTACGCGAG
Source organism: Ylistrum balloti (assembly GCF_031769215.1). Lineage (NCBI taxonomy): Eukaryota > Metazoa > Mollusca > Bivalvia > Pectinida > Pectinidae > Ylistrum > Ylistrum balloti. The sequence continues at coordinate 348,530 of NW_026781869.1, read as the reverse complement.
TATTCAATTGACTTGTCGGTATTTTCTTTGTTGTTATCATTCCATTATACTCGTTTCTAACCCACATTTTCTTAACTTCTCACTTATATATCCTTTCTTATATTCCTACTTACATATATCCTTTCACAGAGTTTCTTTGTTTCTCATCTACCTGGTCATGTCTTCCAGTTGACACATAGATTAACTTTAACTTTTATAAAGATTTTGAGCTGAATTAACGAACTAGACCAATGTAAACTGGCAGCAACGCAATTTGTCTAAGCTGTACACGGGAAGACTTTCAACATAGTTTAACTTTTGTGTTATTCGTAATAAGGGCGAAACTATCAGACGTGCGTATTTTTAATGTTACAGTTTAAATATTTGTTTGCATTCACATACGAGCAAAATTAACAATTAACCTTTTCATACAAAATGAGTTTTTCCATAGCCAGTAAATACCATGGTTTTTTCATCTTATTAATTTTTTTTCCTGTTTTAGAAAGGTTATTATTATTATTATTATTATTAATAGTAGTAGTAGTAGTAGTAGAACAATTTTAGAAGTTTTAGAATTAACAGTACGTAAATAGGTACGAAATTAATACAAATTAAATACAAAAGGTGCTTATTAATTATTTCAAAATGGTCTTATTCAGTTTTAGGATTTGGCATTAGTGGAGTGGCCGTTGCTATTCTTGTCTCCCATACGGAAGGTCCTGTCATCCAGGTGGGTATAAAACGTGTGAACCTGTGCATGTCTGTTGACGTAGGCAACAATTCGCAGTCACCAAATTAGACAAATAAACGCCCAATTACGGACAAACATAGACAATTATTGTCTGTGTAATTGTTTCATGTTTAATCATCCTTAATGTAAAGGAAAAGGATCATAGCATATCTAACCACATACAGATAAAAGTGTTCCGAGGGTACACGTGACCATGTTGTTAAAACACCCTCATGTAAACATAATTACCGTTTAAATTCAAATCCGGTGAAACGAAAGCAATGTATGAAGCAAAGAAACGTTTACATGTTAACTGCAAGGAGATATATTGTTCCCGAAAGGTTAATACCATCTGCTTCACTGACAACATCCACCACATAAATCTTGGTCAATCTATTTGAGTGATGTCACGTTCCAAAGGTCAAAATTATGGAAATATCAGACATAGCTAGCAAGCATTAGCCACGTCAAAATCCATAACTTACACGGATAGGACACATTTCCCACTGAGAGCCTTGTGATCACCATGATGGTTTCATAGTTTACATGTCAGCTGTCGACATCTTATCAAGTTACCCTTGAATATCGGATCAAATACGAAAATTAAATAAATTAAATCTGTTTTGAAATGTTACTCTTCAGAAATGGAAAATCGAAATCCTCATGGCCATATTTGTTTCCAAAGATCGTTGTACGATGTTAATGTAGGTAATGATGAAATTGTTTTTCGTTAAAGTTAAGTAAATACAAATAGGGAAATACGATAGTATCCTGTGCCTGTTTATTGTTTTGCTTTAGATGTCTCGTATCAACAGATGTATAAAAATAACAGAATAGATTTAATGAAACAAGTACAAGCATCATTAAATTATAAACGTTTAAAGACGCAAAAACAAGAAAAAAAATCCTCACGTTTTGATATGAAATATTGGCAGATATTTGACAGTTACATTTTGTATGTATAGTGTTTTATCTTTATAGATATTCTCTACAACATCTGGTATGATAATTGGTACAATGGGAGGAATCTTCATTCTTGGCTGGACTATACCTTGGGCAAATAAATTCGTACGTACACAACCTCTCTTACTTTCTATTGCCTTTTCGTATACAATTTAATGTCCTTTTTTAATTAGTTATACAAAGCTGTTTCTTTTCTATTCTAATTAATACCGAATAAACATAAACCATTCAAAGTTTATTATTTGTTCACCTGTTCACTTTTTGCCCAACCTTTGGTCCATCCTAAAAACGTTTTGTGATCATGACAGTAAATGTTGACCTGTAAATCACACATGAATGGCACGTGCCAGTAATAACGACTAATTATAAAACTATAATGCGATATTATGGCGACCATTTGTAATATTCTTAGGGAGCTCTGATTGGAGGCGCGACCAGCGTGCTGTTGGTTGGATGGATCACTGTGGGCAAAATGACTTCATCTGCATTAAAAAGCAGCCCAAAATTAGAACCCGCTTCCATACAAAACTGTCCGATCATCAATATTTCTTCTTACCAATCATACACCAACGCCTATACAGCCGTTCAACTTAATAGCACAAATGTTTCTGCAACTGACCTAACATTGGGATCGAAGGATAGCATGGACGGACCGTGAGTGACACAAATTTTCCAGTAACAGCCAGTTATGGTTTTTTTTAAAGCATGATTTGCTACAGACATAGATTTGTGTGAGAGCATGAGAAAGCTGTGTAAGTGTCCACTTGGTTTCTGTTTTGTTTCGAATCGATGTTTCTCAAATGTACACATTTTGACGCTTTAAAGGTAAACAATAATCATATCTTGTTTAATTCCACAAGGAAACTACGGGGCAATTTTGAAGAACATTTTAGCATGCCATTGAAATTTGCCACTTTCTTATAATCGGCTAACTGTTGTCCAGTCAGAAAACTGCACTCATTAGATTCTTCAAATGTAAATTCATATTTAAAACAACTTAATCATACACATGTAGTAAGTCAAATTAGGCAGAAAAAATTAGGAAAGTAACCGAATACTGGGATGTGGTTTCATATTCTTCAGAGGGAAGATGTGCAACTCTAAAATCTTATTTTCTCGCCTGTTATTGTTGAAAGAGTATATATTTTGTTGCGTGTTGATCCTCCGACCACACTCAGAAGTGAATACCTGTTTAATTGTCGATATGAATGTTTAAATGTTCTTTTAAGGCATGGTGTGGATGTGCTGTATTCACTATCTTTTCGCTGGCTTGGACCGATGTCCATCCTCATCGTGATCCTAATTGGTGCTATCGCTAGCCGTATGTCAGGTAAATCCTTCCGCCTGATATTGCCTTTATCATGTCCATTACTGGGGTATTGGAATTGGTTTCATCTGATTATGCTTGTTAACCTGAAATTTGTTATAAAGTTTTGCCCTTCAGCACTGCAATATAACATAATCCGATAATCAAGACTACAATTTATACACAATTGCTGGATTGAATGACACTTAATCACAGTCTAGAGTATTTTTCTGCTTCTTCCTCATTTACAGATATTATATTCTATTATGACTTTTTGACACTCATTCACAGTACATTTAGACATAAGATGGCATTTACATATAATATTTACAGAAAGGCCGACTGTTGCGCCAGGACTAGTTGTACCCATTGGTGAACTTATCTGTGGCTGTTGTCCTTGGCAGAAGATGGAAAATGTCCATTGTAGTGTGAAATATCACAAATCAACAACTGTAAGTAGGTTTCGTAGTTGGAGATACCAAGTCTAACAATGCTTTATGATAAAAATCTAAACGTAAAATTAGTTTGTTTTAGTGGAAAGGCTGATGAAATGTTCTTTCATAAAATAATCCTCCAAAAAATCGTCATGTTAAGAAATTTGTCGTTTTCAATTACAATACGCATGGCCATGTTTTTAATAATGCAATCATATACTAAAGGTATATCAATTTGTAGACGAATCTGGATGAACCGGAGACGCGACACAAAATGAGAGACGTTGGCATGAGTGAGTTTCCGGTTTAATTAGAGAAGCTAATTACAATAAATTATGTTAAGGTTGTTTTCATTAATTAAGACATGTATTGGAAATATACAATTAGCAATCGGAAAACAGATTTATCTCATGTTTACTTCATATCATTGGAGCTGAATAAAACTCTGTATAATTTTTCAGTACCTATCAAACGTAGACTATTCAAAATCATTTACATTTAATTTGACGTTGAGTAATTAAATTATCAAACCATAGTTTTATTATTGATTTGTTTTTCACATTGCACATAAATGGAATATGAAAGTTACCGTTTGGGATGTTTCTACTTTCCCAGCCTTACTAATCCAAAAAGCACCTGCAAGATTAAAGAGTAGCATATAACAAGTGAAAATTCATGTCATGTTTTGTAAGCCTGAGCAGATAGTATGAGCCATTCAAAACTTACTATAATGGTTTAAGAATGATCTTTCTGGCATAATGTAAAGAGTATGTAATGAATATTATAATTCGTAGTTTAAGAATCGCAAATGCAGAATTATGCCAAGGATCATTCGTCACTACAATCACTATATGGAAGAAATGACTACTTTCGTTTAAACTAATTTTGCAAATGATACTTACCTCCATGTGAAAACAGATTACCACCAACCTCGGGTTGAACAAACCTGTTAATACGGACCTTATAACATACGTGAACGCACTACCGTCTGGGATATGAACTTTAGTCCTCAAAAGTCTGAATAAGTTTTCTGCTATCCTTCTTTAAACATGATGAAATGTTCTTTCATAAAATAATCCCCCAAAAAATCGTCATGTTAAGAAATTTGTCGTTTTCAATTACAATACGCATGGCCATGTTTTTAATAATGCAACCATATACTAAAGGTATATCAATTTGTAGACGAATCTGGATGAACCGGAGACGCGACACAACATGAGAGACGTTGGCATAAGTGAGTTTCCGGTTTAGTTAGAGAAGCTAATTACAATAAATTATGTTAAGGTTGTTTTCATTAATTAAGACATGTACTGGAAATATACAATTAGCAATCGGAAAACAGATTTATCTCGTGTTTACTTCATATCATTGGAGCTGAATAAACCCGTGATATGAACTTTAGTCCTCAAAAGTCTGAATCAGTTTTCTTTTTTTCTTCTTTAAACAAACAAAACACTAATCATTCATCAACGTATCACATCACACTTTCATTTCAAAATATGCAACACGACAAAAACACATGTGGTAAAAGCTTACAATAGACTCATGTCCAAAGGTAATCAGGAGAATGTCATCAGTCAAAATTTAGGATGAATCTCCAGGAATATGAGTATATAGTCTGTAATTGTTTTACATATCAGTCCAAAAATCTGCCTTACGAGGTGGCTAGAATTAGGACAGGGACAAAACGTTATCAATATTTCTTCATCTGTTATTGATATATATATATATGTACACTGAGTATACATGTATGTGCATTAGGTCTGGCAAAGTGTGAGAGTTACATACTTTAATGTCTTACGTATGACTTACCTCCCTTTACTCAGTGTTTCTTTACAATTTACCTAAAACATAATTTTGAATCTAGTACCGTGTAAGTAATGGTGTGTTCTACGCCACTGTGTTGCCTGTTTTTCAACGTTGACTATTCTTTCAGAGTTGTCCTTTGTCAATGTATCCTGAGCAGGAGGGGGTAACGTTAAAATTACATAATGGGATCGGTGACGAGGCAGAAGAAGCTTACCCTGATCTTTATCGCTTTGTACTTTTTCAGGAGTGACCGCATAAAGCATAGTTCTGTTGAAATTTCGGTATTTTAGACGATTTTATGTGGTTCAAGGAATTTTATTTCCCGTTAAACTAATAATGACAACCGTAAGTCATCATCCTATTCATTTGTCGTGATCCTGTTTTGTAAATTGCTCTGTAAACTCTTGGCATCTTTCATGGACTTGTGATATTGGGACCAGGATCTTGTGTATTAACAGTGACATGAAAACATCACAAGGAAACAGAGTAGTTATTATTCCAAGAATAACAAACACTTATCGATTCTCATTCATTGGCACTCTTTTTTGATAAAAGAAAAGTTCGTAAATAAAGTTTTCAATAATTGCTGTTTGTGTAAAAGAGAAAAAATCTTTTTGAAAGAAACTAAATACCAAATCGTTTAATCTCATCGCGAACACAGGTTTGTTACTATATAGAAATAAAAAAAAATCATTAACGATAGGTAAATCGATATAATCCCGCTTAAGACACAGCTTTCTTAGTTGTATATTGTAAGTAAAGACGACCGCTCACTATCTTTTTAAATCTAATATATCGTATATCAACAAAATCAACAAAACATTTAAGTATTGGGCAATATCAGCGCCATACAAACCTAATAGATTTTTTGTGTTAGACAAACAAATGTTTGTTAACATTGTTTACGCTGTAATGAACCGCTCTCTTTATTAACACAAATTGCTCTCGGCGATAGTCAATAAGTGGCCTACAGTTCAATACGTAACCGTGATGTCTTCGGAGTGTTGAAGGAGTGTGTCTACATTGTCTACACTGATAAAGGCACTCTGTTTGAAGAGCCATTACATTTGGTACAATGAGAAATCGAGTCAGATATATTCTTCTTAAAAGGACGACCAAACAAAATAAAATAGTAAAATATTTCGCAATGAAATGATGACAACCAGGAAACCTTCCTGTACAAAGGCCATTCGATACATTTTTTTCATTTTTGTTATAGATAAATTGTTAGTTATTATTTTATTGAAGTTACTCAAGTGTTCCCCTTGGCAGAAGAACAATTTCACAATCACGTTTTGGTATACAGACGAGACATTGGCATATCACAGCAAATATTGAAATGTAGGGAAATACACAGAAAAAGCATTTTCACAAGTAATGAAGTAAGGGCTTCGGTCAAAAAGACATCGTGTGGAATTTCGTTTTCGTGAAGCTTTGTCTCTAATATGCTGCATGGAATTCGGTCATTTTTGGTTCATCTTCATGCGAATTACTTTTATTGTTTCCACATCTATGCATTGTATTTAACTACTACAGCATTGTTTATCACTCGATTAACTAAAAAAAATGGCGCTTTTAAAACCGGGATATTGATAAGGTAATTATGTTCTCTCACGGATAATAACCTGCTGTTGTATTGTCTGTTTATATTCTGTAGCCCCTCGTGGTATTCAACTACAAGTATATCTGTTAACCATGTTCAGGGTTTCCTGTCTCTCCTGAATAAAGGTAACAGCCATGTATTAATCAAGTTTGACACATAACATGCTGGATATTCAAGGGGTTTACTATGACGGAGAAGTCACATCCTGTTCAACAGTATCATATCCAAATTTGCTCTGCTCCATATATGGTATTTTTTAGTTTTTGTTTTATAATAGAACCTTCTAATGAAATAAAGCATTGAAACATGTGACTTAAGAAAGAAAAAGTTTACCTGAGTAGGTTATTTCATCGTCTGGCAACATTTATTTAGACATTTAAGGGAAAGTAACGATAAAATTGCTACCTATAGCTTACCCAGCAACCGTCTGAATATTTCTGGTGTGAATAATGATTAGAGTATAGAAATAAAAGTGTTCAAACATTGTTACAACCAATAAAACAGCAGTAGATTGTTAGTTCCGTTTGACAATATCGCATATTAGAGCTTAAAGTGTCGAAATAAAATGCGATCACAATGAAAAACAGGTCGATAATTTTACTTAAAAATTTATTTAAGTTATAGAATAATATTGTTATCCGCGAGAATAAAGATCATCGTCGGTTCATCATAGAGAATGTAGATAGATTGTAATTTCACACATATATGACATTAACAAATAGTCTGTGAACTAAGAAGACTTCCTTATTGTAAGGTCACAGCGACTACAGTAGCATGTTGCGTTGGACATAGCTCAAGTCGTTTGAACCGTTGGAACACCGAATTTAAGTTACACATCAAATTCTTAAATTTGCGGTATCATTTATTAATTTGAATCATGTTAACTTTCAATATACTGAATGACTGGTAAATAAGATAGACGCCAAATAAATCGTAATACCGGTGGACGTTCAGAAAACTGAATAAAAGGTTAGCACAGTGGATGTTCGGAATACTGAATGAAAGGTTACCGAATTGGACGTTCGGATTACTGAATGAAAGGTTACCGAATTGGACATTCTGAATACTGAATGAAAGGTTACCGAATTGGACGTTCGGAATACTGAATGAAAGGTTACCGAATTGGACGTTCGGAATACTGAATGAAAAGTTATCGTAATGGACTTCCGGAGTATTGAATGAAAGTTAATTATGATAGATGTTTGGAATACTGAATGAAATGTTAACATAATGGACTTTCGGAATACTTCATGAAAGGTTATCATAGTGGATGTTGGAGTAATGAATGAAAGGTTAGTATAGCGGATGTATTGAATGAAAGTATATCATGATAGACGCTCGGAATACTGAATGGAATGTTACCATAATGTACTTTCGGAATACTGGATGAAAGGTTACCGGATTGGACGTTCGGAGTACTGAATGAAAGGGTAACATAGTGAATGTTTGGGATACTGAATGAAAGGTTACCATAATGTGCGTTCGGAATACTGAATGAAAGGTTACCATAATGTGCGTTCGGAATACTGAATCAAAGATTATTATGATAGACGTTCGGAGTACTGAATAAAACGATAGCGTAATGAATATTCGGAATACTTTGACGTTCGGAGTATGAAATGAAATGTTATAATCAATGTTCGGAATACTGAATGAAACGTTATGGTGTTAGACCTACGGTGTACTATATAAAAGGTTTGGAAATTGAATAAACAACGATCAACGGTAACAACAAGAACAAGACGTTGGAAGGCAAGTAGGGGAATGTAGACTGATATTGTCACTGAATCAGCTTTCTATATCGCGGTCTCCAAGAAACTCCCTCGCTCACAGATCAATTCTCTTCTTTGTAGTCCTACCAAATTTCCTGTCGAGCAATAGCAAGATATCTTCATCTAATGCAGACCTTACTTCAATGAAAATATAGATGATTTTGATATTATGTGTGCAAAACATCATATGTATTTCTGTCTCCTTTCATTTACCAATTCATACATCCTTTTAAATCTTTCCGTCTGGGTTTTTTCCGGATACTCCAGTTTCTGTGTGAATACGTTTAAGAAATTAGACAATCATACATTCTAAATTAATACTTAACTAACCCTTGTCCTATGTAAATGCATGAAAAGTGGATTTCTGTCGAATCGGTTTCGCCTCGTGTTTTCTAAAACGACACTGATAAGACCAAATTAGACCTGTTGCCATTAACTCCTTTTGTTACGTTGATCATTCTTTCCTGGCTGCTCACTCATTGCTTAGTTTTCTAATATTGGTGTTCCTTCTGACACCAGTTATGTAACAATAGCTGTTGAGAGGACGTCAATAAAGCCGGTAAAGACAAACCCACACGCTCCTAGACCTTTTACTAGATGCAATATAAAAAGTTTAATCTAATGACAGCATTTTTCAGAAAAAAATGAAAATCTTGTAGCATACTTAACAATCGTGTATAAGATCCGGATACGAAGCTCGGAACTACTCGGAACATTAGTATTTAATTGTGATTTCGTCTTCCACCACGTTTGTACTAGACTTTTAGAAATAAAAAAAATGAGTAAGTTTCATTTATTAGTAAAGAGTAGGAAAGTGTAATATATCTTAATTTTACGCATCTCTAAAGTTGGGATGAAAATAGTTCTCGCTTTTATATTTTACATTTGTAACGTGTAGATAGATTTATGTTACAAGACCTCCTCAGCAGGTGACAGCAAATTGATACATAAACATTATCTATATTGAGACCAGAATGTCGGTACATGGCAGTTCAGTGTGCTTCAATTCGAGGTCGACATCCTGGTAGTCTTCCTCGGGACTATATACACGTCAGTGAAATATGATTAATTGACTTTAACATCTGCAGTACTAAATACATAAATATACATGCACATAAAACACCACCGTTGGACATTCCTCACATTGATGTAACAGTACATGTACTTAATGGACATTTAGAATGGACGATACTTAATTTGGATGAAAATTTTGAAGAGAATTTCTGAGAGTGTTCGGATCACTGAGTCTGGTAAGTGGTTGAACGCAACATCTTGTCAACATTTATCTCTAACGCCATTTCGTTAAACAATATAAATATTATATGAACATGTATTAAGTACACGCTTACACAGCAAAACTGCTTTATTTAGTAGTGACATTAGCGCATTGCCTCAGAGGTCCTAGCTGTCAAATTACGCTGTCCCCCGGCTTAGCTTGGGGCGACAGAATTACCCAATATAATTCACGCTATTGAGTCATTACACGAACCTGAGGAGTATGTCGTTATCATTACGGATTTCCGTTTGGCCTGCAGACATTCAACACAGGTCCACAGTATGAATATAGGCGAAGCTGGAAATCACCTAACATAAGTTACCTGTACTGGAGTCCTAACAATAATGGGCAGGTCACACGGAACTAATAAGTACCAACTACTGGGACGTGCAAAACCGACAGGTAAAAACAAACGAAGACACAGCAAGATATTCGACAGGAGGTAAGTCCTTTATTTAAAGTAATGTGTATTTAATGTTTAGTGTACAGTTCTAATACTTGGCATCTGTCGTCTATCAATCCTGTAACGTGTAATTGTAACCACAATCCAATCGCCAAGAAACAATAATAAACGAGATAATATCGTAGTAAATGCAAACTTATCTGTGGATAAAATGTACACTCCTTGTCTAGGTTTCCAATAACTTTGTAAGATTGTCTACATGTGACTGTCACGTGTATATACAGACGATATTACTAAACGTGTCACGGGAAAGCTTCCTACTCTCCAACAATATCACTAGAAAAGTTCAACACGTGAATCCCTATTACACTCATTTGATGTCGTTTCTGCTTCACACTGATCCTCCTCATTGGGTTCAACATAATTTCCCTTTCTTGTGTCTTTTCATTCCTGCGTAGATTCCCATCTATATCCCTTTGAATATCCTGCCCCTACAAAGTAATACATCCGATCTGGGTAACCTCTCTGTCCCTTTCTCTTCTCTTTATAGAGCTCTGATCGATTGACCTATGATTGACTGTCTAAGAACATCTCCGTCAACGTCAGCATCCCCGACTCTGTATAACATTTCTCTCGTCGCCCTTCCCTATACAAGGTCAGCATCCCCGACTCTGTGTAACATTTCTCTCGTCGCCCCTCCCTATACAAGGTCAGCATCCCCGACTCTGTATAACATTTCTCTCGTCGTCCCCTTTCTCTACAACGACAGCATCACCCACTCTGTATAACATTTCTCTCGTCGTCCCCTTTCTCTACAACGTCAGCATCACCCACTCTGTATAACATTTCTCTCGTCGTCCCCTTTCTCTACAACGTCAGCATCCCCGACTCTGTATAACATTTCTCTCGTCGTCCCCTTTCTCTACAACGTCAGCATCCCCGACTCTGTATAACATTTCTCTCGTCGTCCCCTTTCTCTACAACGTCAGCATCACCCACTCTGTATAACATTTCTCTCGTCGTCCCCTTTCTCTACAACGTCAGCATCACCCACTCTGTATAACATTTCTCTCGTCGTCCCCTTTCTCTACAACGTCAGCATCCCCGACTCTGTATAACATTTCTCTCGTCGTCCCCTTTCTCTACAACGTCAGCATCCCCGACTCTGTATAACATTTCTCTCGTCGTCCCCTTTCTCTACAACGTCAGCATCACCCACTCTGTATAACATTTCTCTCGTCGTCCCCTTTCTCTACAACGTCAGCATCCCCGACTCTGTATAACATTTCACTCGTCGTCCCCTTTCTCTACAACGTCAGCATCCCCGACTCTGTATAACATTTCTCTCGTCGTCCCCTTTCTCTACAACGTCAGCATCACCCACTCTGTATAACATTTCACTCGTCGCCCTCTCCCTCTACAACGTCACAATTTCCCTCCCTTTCGTCCCCATTAAATTTAAATCCTATTGTACATTCAATACCTCTGCTCATTACAGAAACGCAAACGTTCATAAATCAGTAGACATCGCTATTATTTAAAAGTTCGTTATCGATTTTGTTTTGGCTTTAAATCATTGAATCAGGATGTGCTCTGCTCTTTAAGATTTGAAACTGTGTAATTAATTTCTGTTCATAAGTGTGATTAAGTAAGCTCATGGCTTTTAACCGGACGATCCGTTCCTACATGCATAACCTGTAATATCATTAGCGTAGTTTGGAATGATGCGATTCATGGAATAAGATAAGAAATGGGAATGATCTCAAGAATGACGAAAAATGAGAAAAAAAAATCATTCTTTAAATAAAATAAAACTGGGATCTTGTAGTACAAAAGTAGTACATGTATCTAGTGGTTACCGCAATGAGCATAATGTGGGGGTCTCGTCACACGCCGTCCGGAGCAACTGGGATAAAACAGCTTGCTGAAGAACAATAATAAAACATTAAACACCCCGGTTAGACATAAAACATCACAGCTTCTATCGACTGAACTCCAATGTCCTACGGTCCCTATATATTATTGTTATTAGAGGTTTACGTCCTCAGAACAGTCAAGTCACGTGAAGATGATGTCAACAAATGATGGTTCCAGTGATGAACGACATCCTCGATACTCCATGGGGTTACGAGCACTTTCACTCTACTTGAACCCCTGGCAAAAAGACAGAAATTCGATTGGTCTAGAACGGGTTTCGGTAGAGAATGAAAAAGACCAATTATAGACTGTAACGCTCCTTTGAAGATTACAAAAGAGCGATATTAAACTTCAAAGCTAGTTTGATGTATATCACAGTATGAACTTAGTCTTATCAACAAGGTGTCGCACACGGCACCTTTAATTTTTGTCATAAAGTGAGCGTAACACCTGGAGTATCGAGGATAATGAACAGTTGTATAGTGTTAACATACTGAAATGCTATAAACTGCTCGGATATGCTAAAAATACACTGCACTTGTTCATATCTTACTCATAACGTGTTAACCACCAGTTCTTGTACAGCATATTTCAATCTGAGCGAGGGGAAGGATTCAAATACGAACTCCGCTTGGCCTTTAATGACTTGTATACCGAACTCATAACCTTCGTCACCTCTCATAGAACAAAAGTAAATTTATATCAAGAGAAACATTACAAAAAAAAAGTAAATATATAAATGTAAAGCTTTAAAACGAGAGGAAGGAAATAAAGTTATTCCAAGTTTAGTTGGCTCTTACAATCATTCTTAGTTCTACCTACAGGGCAGACTTACTACATCACTTTGTAATGAACACGCCCGATCAATTATCAAAGGACAGATTGTGTTAGATTCAATTAAACAGAATTAATGTACTATATGAAATATAACATCGGTGAACAGAATACAACAGACAAGGTAATAGCGGGGTTGTTTGCTCGGGCCTTGCACGACCCCGAGCTTGCGTACCTGTAAATAGGCTACTATTCAACAACTACTAGGATTGTTTATTCAATTAAAGTCGTGAGAAGACGACGTCTTTATTTTCGTAAGTGTAATAAAAAGGTGACAAGAGAGTGGCATTACTTCATAATAAAGTATAATTGTATATCTACTATACAAAAATGTATGAATTATTTAACCTCGACTTAAATGTCTAGTATGACGGGTACTTCATGTCAGGAGAATATTAACAAACACGATTTTCTAAACACGTGATAAATAATTTTCTTTTTAAGATACATATCAGAATACGTTTCGAGACCATCAATGTTTTATGAAACTATATTTAAAAAAAAACTGTTCACGGGTGCCTGCTGAACTGAATGATTATATAAACTGCCATCGTATTGACAGTCAAAACAACCAGACCTCAGGATCACAGGGGAAATGCCACTGTAGACTGAAGGGGAGGATAATATAGGGACTTTAGAACTTAACCACCGGGCTTTAGCTTACAATGTTAACCCATTTGTAATCCTCGATAATCCAGGGGTTACGATCTCTATCGCTCTCTGCACCCCTTGCACATTTTATTGACATAATTGAAGGTGCAATGTGCGACACTTTATGGGAAAAAAGAAAAAAAAACATAGTTTGATACTTTGATCAACACCAAAACGAAGTTCGAGGTCGGATCTTTACAATCTTCAACGGAGCAAGTCTGTAATTGGTAAGTTTTACCCCAATCCTACTTTAGATCAACCAAAGCACTTCGCTTGTGCCTTTAATTTTGCCATGGTATTGTCATGCGGTGCAGAGAACGATAGTAAGCGTAACACCTGGAGTATCCAGGATGGTATTTTTCCTGCAAATGTTGTTTATATCGACAATAAATGTCATAGCAATGCAGTGCAATGCTTCCATTTACATTCCCACACATCATTCTGTAGACTCAACATTGTGCCGACCATATGACCACGTAGGCGGTACAATGTATCAAAGTGACATTGCTATGACTACACTAATGAATTCACAATCTAGGCATATACACTCCTTTTAAAAGATATTCCTTATAGCATTGTCGTGTTAAAACGTGGGTTATGGAATATATTTCATTTGCGTGATATTTTCGTAATATAAGCCTTCCAGACATTAGATATTCTAGATAATACCGAAATGAAAATTGCACCATTATTACCACGCATTATGATGTCCGTACATAATGTTAGCGAAGGTTCATTAACTGTAAATCTCATGTCTAACAGCTGTATTAAGAAGACATGTGAACTCCCATCAACACAAAACAACACACACACACATATATATATATATATATATATATATATATATATATTGTTGTCATAAATGGCGTTATAGCAATATCAGTTGCACCACACGCTTATACCAGTAGTATTGATGAAATGACGTATTACAAGGAACTGTATCAGTGACGTCATTTTATGTGCTGCACTCACGCTATGCCGATAATAATCTAACAGTATTTTAGTGCCACAGTGAAAGACATTACGTCACCGAGTTGCACTTCCTCTCAATAATACATTAGCTTCGCGTCAAATATCATGGTAATCCAGATATTTTTTTTAAATACACGTAAAACAAATGGATGCAAAATAAAAATCAAACGTTATACAGAAGCAGCTGTATTAAGCATAAGCAATGAATGACGTAAGTTAGCGCTCCTTCCTGAAGAACGCCTTACATCACTCGCCAAGGTTACATGAATAACAACGGTAGGTAGAATCACCAGTGGTCTTTATATTAAAATTTCAGAGCATTGATATCCGTTCCTTTATTGAAATCACACTCTTTCATTAACTTATTGAATGGTGATGGTCAAAGGTTCTCTAATACATTGTACGTTTGTGTTGGGGATGATCCGTCGTGCTTTGTTTAATCACTTCCTTCATCGTACTTCACTCAATGATTGATACTCCCGTTTGTCGTTTTAAATAATAAATCATTGCGAGAGTAAGGTCGAGTAAGGTCACCTAGTTTTTTCTCTTTTTTACTTCACTGCCAGGTAAGTGTTGTTTGACAGATGTTTGACATAGACACACCTGTATATCGGAAATCTTCTCTCCCACAATCTCCATTAATTTTCTGTAATTTGTCATTACGAATAAATCATGTCACAGTAATTAAATTATTGACAGGCAAAATTTGCAAATTTGTGGTGAATTAGGTTCGCGACGATCTTAACACCGCCTACCAGTACAAATTATTGCTTCATTTGCTAACCTTGACCTTGCGTCATCCTCCTCCTTTTTCTAGAATTTGTGTGATTATTTGGAAAAAAGATCCTTTTGACGGCCCAAAAACTCCAAAATACAAATACCTTTGTTAAACGGATACCAGAATACAGTGCAATCCAAATCGTATTTCTAATTAGTTTTGCGCTCAAACCTGATGTTGATGTTGATTGATGATATCATCAACACGTGGATGTCAGAATACGGCTTGTTTTGATAATCGGTATAACCTCTTTAGGACGAGGACGCGAGGGAAATGTATGACTGAGGACGTGGGTTGTTTGAGGAGAGATTGAACCTATTTGCCCGAGGGTGGGATGGTTTTAATTTTTGTTTATTGAGGGGGCATGGGTACAAGTATAATTTGTTCTGAAGCATGTCCTTATGTTTGTGGAGGGATTTGTTAAGGTATTTCTGGAGGGACGTAGTTCAGGTTATTTGTGGAGGAGTGTGTACTGGTATTCGTGAAGAGAGGGCAAGCGGACACCGCAGACAAGGATTTGAATAGCAGAATTAAGGACTTTGGAGAGACTGACTGGTCCTTCTCATTGTTTATACAATTTATGCAATCGACACAGGTGTCAGATTCAATCGGCTGTTTAAATTTTCGATGAAGGGCACGACTATACCTGGTGGCTTATCAATGGTGTTCTGATCTGCTTCACCAAGAAATGATGGAATGTTGCTAAAAAACCGTTAAGAGGTCATTGTAATATAACACTACGCTACACAAACCTTCAGCCATTCGTGTTAATACCGACAAAAGTCTATCCTACAAAACGGATAGCTGACCTGAATGCTGAACTCCTTTAAATCTTAACACAGCAAATATGTGGAAGTATGTTCATCAATGATTCTCTAAAGTAAATGTTCTTGACTCTTCTGAACATATACATTTGTACCAACCATTCTCAGTTTAATTTTTCATCGCTGAAGTCACAATATTGTTTATTAGACAAAAATCACCAGACCGAACTCAAATTTAGACCAAACTCATAAGTCTGATCGTTAGACCGAATTCGTAAGACTCGTCGTTCAGCCTAACTTGTAAGCTGTTGGTTAGGTCGAACTCAATAGAACAGCGTTAGACCGCATCAGACTTAACGTATGACCGGAATCAGCTAACTCGTTCGTTTGGTCGTGTGAAGTAACATCTAAGACATTACTAAGTTTGAGACTACGGTAACCGCGATCGAGGAGACCAATTATTGTTTATTATGGAGGTAACTAGTTTGTTAAGGACTTCAGGTAAACTGTATGACTGGTTTTAATGTTTATGAAATCTTAACACACCATCAATCGATTAGAAGTCAGTTTACCGAAGTAAACCTGCCAGATATTGCCACTGGTGATAGAATCAATATGACCGCATTTATCGATTTTTCCAGTATTACTTCACTTGCGAAATTAAGTGTAGGACAAATATCAAAACATTAATAAACTTTGGTGTGTTATTTCCATGGTTACAATGGTAATCATACGAGTTAACGCCCTGGTTACAATGGTAATCCTAGCGGTTATCTCCATGGTTACAATGGTTATACTACGAGTTATCCCCATGGCTACAATGGTTATCCTACGAGTTATCCCCATGGTTATAATGGTAACCTTACGAGTTATCCTCGTGGTTACATTGGTAACCCTACGAGTTATCCTCGTGGTTACAATGGTTATCTGCCTAGTAAACGTCATTGTTACAATGGTACGCTAATCAGTTCTCACCGTGGTTATTGTACAAAGTATACTTGTTTTCCTGTCACAACACCAGGAAGTAAAGTTAACAATTTTCTCCATTATTCTCTGACATCATTTGTCGGTATAAAATTCATCACTTCACCAGAAGTCCCTAATGACAGATAACGCCGAGTTTGTGTTAACGAAATAAAATTATGTATATGCTCGGAAACACGTGAAATATCACCCAAGTATTTAAAATAAATGTATGCTTTTATATGCCTAGATAGGTGTAATAAAATGCTCGTACATTTTGTGACTTTTCACGAAGTTGGGAACATTAACATATTTCCCACTATATTCAATACATTATCATATATAATTTAATAACACAGTGTTTGATACTCTTTATATCGTTCATTATGTACACGCTGATACAATTAGATGTAGGGTGATTCCATTAGTCATGTAAACAGTCATGCTGTTGAGGAATACGTGTATATTGCAGTATCATCGCTTGATCTGTAGTAATACTACTGTTCACACTACACTTTAGTGTTAGAAATGATTGTGTTAAGGCATAGTTTACGTCAGATCTAAGTTCATTCAATAAGATAAACCCAGCATTTATAAGTTTGGCCTTAACTCATGTTATAATGGCGTCAAAGACAGTACATGTAGTTGAGTCGTCAGACCAAGTAATATTTAGTGACAGTAGTTGAGTGGTCAGATCGAGTAATATTGAGTGAGAGAAGTTGAGTCATCAGACCAGGTAATATTTGATGATAGTATTTTAGTCGTCAGACAAGGTTACATTTAGTGACGATAATTGAGTCATGAGTCCAGGTAAGATTTAGTGACGATAATTGAGTCATCAGACCAGGTAATATTTAGTGACGATAATTGAGCCGTCAGACTGGGTAATATTTAGTGACGGTAGTTGAGTCGTCAGACCAGGTAATATTTAATGACGGTAGTTGAGTCATCAGACTGGGTAATATCTAGTGGCGGTAGTTGAGTCATCAGACTGGGTAATATTTAGTGACGATGATTGAGTCATCAGACCAGGTAAGATTTAGTGACGATAATTGAATCGTCAGACCAGGTAATATTTAGTGACGATAATTGAGTCATCAGACCAGGTAATATTTAGTGACGATAATTGAGTCATCAGACCAGGTAATATTTAGTGACAGTAGTTGAGTCATCAGACTGGGTAATATTTAGTGACGATGATTGAGTCATCAGACCAGTTAAGATTAAGTGACAGTAGTTGAGTCATCAGACCGGGTAAGATTTAGTGACAGTAGTTGAGTCATCAGACCAGGTAAGATTTAGTGACGATAATTGAGTCATCAGACCAGGTAATATTTAGTGAGAGTAGTTGAGACATCAGACCAGTTAAGATTTAGTGACAGTATTTGAGTCATCAGACCAGGTAAGATTTAGTGACAGTAGATGAGTCATCAGACCAGGTAAGATTTAGTGACAGTAGATGAGTCATCAGACCAGGTAAGATTTAGTGACGATAATTGAGTCATCAGACCAGGTAATATTTAGTGAGAGTAGTTGAGTCATCAGACCAGTTAAGATTTAGTGACAGTATTTGAGTCATCAGACCAGGTAAGATTTAGTGACAGTAGATGAGTCATCAGACTGGGTAAGATTTAGTGACAGTAGTTGAGTCATCAGACCAGGTAAGATTTAGTGACAGTAGATGAGTCATCAGACCAGGTAAGATTTAGTGACGATAATTGAGTCGTCAGACCAGGTAAGATTTAGTGACAGTAGTTGAGTCGTCAGACCAGGTAAGATTTAGTGACAGTAGTTGAGTCATCAGACCGGGTAAGATTAAGTGACGATAATTGAGTCGTCAGACCATGTAAGATTTAGTGACGATAATTGAGTTATCAGACTGGGTAATATCTAGTGACGGTAGTTGAGTCGTCAGACCGGGAAAGATTTAGTGACAACAGTTGAGTCGTCAGACCGGGTAATATTTAGTGACAGTAGTTGAGTCATCAGACCGGGTAAGATTTAGTGACGATAATTGAGTCGTCAGACCATGTAAGATTTAGTGACGATAATTGAGTCATCAGACTGGGTAATATTTAGTGACGGTAGTTAAGTCGTCAGACCGGGTAAGATTTAGTGACAGTAGATGAGTCATCAGACCAGGTAATATTTAGTGACAGTAGATGAGTCATCAGACCAGGTAAGATTTAGTGACGATAATTGAGTCGTCAGACCAGGTAAGATTTAGTGACAGTAGTTGAGTCGTCAGACCAGGTAAGATTTAGTGACAGTAGTTGAGTCATCAGACCGGGTAAGATTTAATGACAGTAGTTGAGTCATCAGACTGGGTAAGATTTAGTGACGATAATTGAGCCATCAGACTGGGTAATATTTAATGACAATAGTTGAGTCATCAGACCGGGTAAGATTTAGTGACAGCAGTTGAGTCATTAGACCAGGAAAGATTTAGTGACAGTAGTTGTGTCATCAGACCGGGTAAGATTTAATGACAGTAGTTGAGTCATCAGATCGGGTAAGATTTAGTGACGATAATTGAGTCGTCAGACCATGTAAGATTTAGTGACGATAATTGAGTCATCAGACCGGGTAAGATTTAGTGACAGTAGTTGAGTCATCAGACCGGGTAAGATTTAGTGACGGTAGTTGAGTCGTCAGACCGGGTAAGATTTAGTGACAGCAGTTAAGTCGTCAGACCAGGTAAGATTTAGTGACAGTAGTTGAGTCGTCAGACCGGGTAATATTTAGTGACAGTAGTTGAGTCATCAGACCGGGTAAGATTTAGTGACGATAATTGAGTCGTCAGACCATGTAAGATTTAGTGACAGTAGTTGAGTCATCAGACCGGGTAAGATTTAGTGACGATAATTGAGTCGTCAGACCATGTAAGATTTAGTGACGATAATTGAGTCATCAGACCGGGTAAGATTTAGTTACAGTAGTTGAGTCGTCAGACCGGGTAAGATTTAGTGACAGTAGTTGAGTCTCGTCAGACCGGGTAAGATTTAGTGACAGTAGTTGAGTCGTCAGACCAGGCAAGATTTAGTGACAGTAGTTGAGTCGTCAGACCAGGTAAGATTTAGTGACAGTAGTTGAGTCGTCAGACCGGGTAAACTGAACAGCGTTGATGTTATTGAACACTTCATTGATGTAATCTTGTATCTGTTTATCTTTAAACGTCAAATGTCATGTCATATTTGATCATGTTACAAAGACACGACGAAGCTTACCAATTATTTCGGGAACATTCTCTTTACTTTACCCTTACCCGCTATATTGTAACCCAACTTTGTATATGGTATGTATATAACTCTACCCACTATATCGTAACCCAATTTTCTATATTATTCATGTGTAGCCTTACTCTCTAATGCAAATAATTCCATTTGATCATGTATACTATATTTCTATATTGTAACCTAACCCACTATATTGTATTGCATGATGTACATGTATTATAAGCAACCCTCTACATGCATGTTATAATCAATCCCATCGCCATTGTAACAAAGGTCTTTATCCAATTCATGTCTCCATAAGGATTCGAACTTGTGACATTTAACTTACTAGTCTGACGCTCAGCCGATCGAGATAAAGGAAAATTGTCTCTTGTCAAACGGTATATCGCGGCTTGTACGTTTACCGGGGTGACATGATTAAGCTGTTTAGTCCTTTGAGGACTCGCAAAGGACATTAGGGGCATACCTTTTGAAGCCTAGGACGAGACTAAGGACAATCAGTCTGTATAGGGATATGCACTAGCTCCATAGGTCAATAAATATCTATTATCTTATATATCATAATTTCAGAAAAACGCCAAGCACATATACATTTGTATGTACTGTGTCATAATGACGAGTTAGATCTTGAGTAAGAAAAATATTTTCTCGTTATAACAAGTAAAATATCTCAAATGTTTTCAACATCGACTTGCTTCTCTTGTGATAACGACCTGCTACACGTTACCTATCAGACTGTGGCAGGTGAGAGACCTGTTTGTCGTAACACAAATCCATCATTTATGTAATATATATTCATTAATTCATTGATAAAGGTAGTTACATTCCCCCATATTCATTAATGAGACTTAAACATGTGTTTTACATAAATACCTGTCCCATTTTTTCCATTCATCTTTGACTCGGTATATAATTCGTTGATGTTATAACTATAGAGACTTCCCATCTGTTCAATCAGTAGTAAAGCCTTTGTTTAATTACTCGTCGTCTCTCGATGACAACAGCGGGTCGTAGCGTTCGTGAGTGATAATCACACTCCTTATGTGATTTCCGGCTAAAGAACGAACGGTTTAATGTAACGTTTGTATAATATCGACACTGTGGTTCATCAGTGGTATGTCTCCCAATGTCTTAATTACAAATACAGTTGTAGTGAAAATAAAGTGACATTTACACCTGTCCATCGTCTGTCGATCTGTACTAAGTTTCCTGTATGTTATAGTATTTTTACACAGAGGATATTAAGACTTGATACAATAACAGAAAAGAATATATTTGAATCCCTTTAGGTAAAACCAGCAAAGTGTATGTAATAATGATGAAAGCAAAAACGATAAACTTTATGTAAAGTTATATACATTTATACCAACAGCGTGCGCTTATGAGAGATATTATTTTTGGTTACAATTGTACATGTATTTTACAACGAGCCTTCACATAATCTCACGAGAACTATTACTGCGTCAAACAGTTGTATATATATTGTACCAATTCTCCACACAGACTCCTGAGATCTCGTATCATAACACATAGAACAACATATCTGTTATATCCATGTTTTAACATTCGTAATACATTGAACAATACATCTGTTATCAATGTTTTAATATTCGTAATACATTGTACAACACTGTTATATCACTTGTAATACAACTTCTTTGTTATCAATGCCATAACACGCAACATATAACTGCCCTGTTATCAGTAGCATAACACCCAACATAAAACTGCCCTGTTATCCGTGTCATAACACCCAACATAAAACTGCCCTGTTATCAGTAACATAACACCCAACATAAAACTGCCCTGTTATCAGTAACATAACACCCAACATAAAACTGCCCTGTTATCCGTGTCATAACACCTGTCGTATATCTGTTATTTTGATAAGTTTCACAACACCCAGGATATGAATGCATTGTTATCGATGTTATAATACCAATAACACAACACAATTATCAATATCAAAACACATATTATAAATATTCTGTTCCGGAATGCGGGAGTCCCTGCTGAAAAATATGAAACCGTTTTAAATAATGTGATTGTGTACATATGGATATTAGGTAAATTAAAAGCCATGTTATTAGAGACAAGCGATCAAGACGTGTGTTTGTTCTGTATACCTGGGTGACTGACAATAACATAGCTATGCAGTTGTACATATCGCTACCAAATCAATATTTCACAAGGACGAATAACAGGTGCATCTAGGCTGTGTGCAGGTCTGGTTGTTTTTGTGACTACCAAAACATGTCTGCATGTTCCTTTAACATATTCGCTGTCTGTTACACTTATAAATATAGGTACTGGCCCTTTAGATTGTCTATCGTAAAAGGTCAGTAACTGTCTATCAAATGCATATAACAAGGATCATTTAAAAATAAAAATGGCGACGCCCATGTTCATCGCTTCAAAATAGTAACAGTATGAACATTTATTTAAAAATACGTTTGTGTGATTTTGAAATTAAAGAAGCTTCAACCTAAATATGTATCTAATGTGATGATAACATGTGTTGTCTTCCTCACAGTAGGTAAAACATGCTCGAGCCAACACGTGACCGGAGTACGGAGAATTTGAACACATGACTGACGCAAAAAATATTATACTAATATGTAAAACATCAACTTAATCACTAAGGTCGAGATCTAAACTTAGTTATAGTTTATAGACATCAACACAGGTATGTAGGTCCGAATTGGGTTATATTTTCTAGACATCATCACAGGTGTGTAGATCCGAACTCGGTTGTATTTTCTTATAAGTTAGAGCTTAGCTATACAAGTATTTTCTCCACATCGGTGGATTACTACTCGTGGGTATGGTGTTTTTTAAACATTACAGTTTTTTGTAGTCTCTCGAAGACACTTAAGCGTACTTGATAATTCTTGGGTCCCTATTCTTCATATTAATGTAGCACAGACAAAAACATCATACATTCAGTAGCGTGACCAATTCTATGAAGTTTTTATTCAATGTTTATGTTTATTCCTTGTGTTGAGTGCTTTCGGGTATGATATTAAAAGGGAAAATTTAAAATATACAAATGCTATCGAAAATTGATGGAAAAACCTTTTTAAATAATAGTTTGTTTTTGTAACTACTTATCATATACGTCATTCATGATTTCTATGTTTACATCTGATTAAACATTGAAATGAACTGGCTGTCCATATGTGTATCGTACATACTCTGATTAGAAAGGTATTTCTTAATAAGTGAATGTCTACCAAGCCCGAGGGTACTTTTGTTTTTCTTTATATATATATGTTTGTGGTTTTTCGATTGCACGATGAAGAAAATAGATTTAGACGTCATGACACCGGCGGGGACGACTGGTGTACCATACGGTGAATGTTTATTTATAAAGTTACAGGAAACACAGATCTTGCATCAGATTAACGTTTTAAAGCTGTCAAAAATAAATGGGAAAGTTTACTTGTCAACAAAATACTTAACAAAAACCTTTTGATCGATATATGTACTGCGGTTTAATGTTATTGTGGAGCTTGGGGTTAATTTCATGGTCTCCCACGGTGCATTGTGTCTCCCTCTGCCTCCCTCCCAGTTACAGTCTGCATGTACATCACATTTAACAAGGAAGTTGTTGTTTGGTAAAACCGACATCTGCCATAGTGATATGTATGTTATCGCTGTAGAAACATGTCAGATGTACAAAAAAGTAATTCTAAACTGGTGATATAGAACTAGATTTACACTGTGTTTTTATATGTTCGAATATGATAAATCCTTATATCAGGTTTTCAAAAACATGTCTGTTCATAATACGGTTGACATCACTCGTCCGTCATCAGCAGTCTGTGTTGATACATCCAACCATCTTAAGCTGATGTATTTTAAACTACCCTTCGTTCTCATAGTGTTGTCTGGAGATCGGTTTGAGTTTAGTTTACTTTAATCGCTTTCAAAATTAGCAAGCCCAGCAGAAATGCGTAAGCCAAGGCGAGGAGTCTGGGGGCCACCTAGGCCCACGGAAAATGAATTTCATGATTTCAAAGATGTTTTGAATCGTTTTCTGAGACATTTTTTTTATTTATTTAACAACAAACTTCAACCCCTGATATCTATTTTTAACCGTAGTTTTGTATTTTTGTCCGACATACTCTATGCACGGATTTTTTTTAATGTGTATGCCCGGGCTTTTTCTTTCTATGGTAGGTCTTATTTATCGCTACAGTCGTGACCACCATTTGTGTGGCTGTCCGTATATTCTTGTGACGGTTTATCACTTTGTATATGATTGTCCGTGGTAACACATTGTCAAACTTCTTATGTCCTATTCATTCACAACACCTGGTCACATATGGCCTTCATCATGTTTAGAAATCAATTTCTAATCATTAATTGTACATTAGATAATAGAACGTAAATGATCATTCATGACCAAGTTATTGCTGAAAGTGGATAAAAGATGGCTTTAAGCACAGCCGTGTGGGTGTTGAAATCAACACTACAATATAAGTAAGTACGGAATACGTATCAGTACACAAACAGAGTTGTGATAACCCGTATACAAACGTAAAACATTGATAATTATTACATGGAGTTGTATCACGTATATGGACACAATTTTAATATTATATTTGAGATCTTGATTTCTCCAGTATTTATCGAATCTAGCATTGACAGTTTTTGTAATAAAGAAATGCGTTATTTTATTGTATCAACTATTTATCGTAGGATTTAGGAACAAATTTTCGAACTAACAAAATACATATTTTTATCAGACGCCCAAATGAATATTAGTCGGAAGGAAATTCGGAGAGGAAATTTGACATTATTTATAGTACCTGTGTAAACACTATACCTTAATGAATGAAAAAACGTGTGAAGAATGCGTTTGAATGTTACTTTCATAGTCATGTGATTAACCTCCATTTTACGTTGATTACATCGTGTAATGGTTTTGAGAAAAAGTAAAAAAAAGTATTTACCAGAACTTGCCGTATACACATCAAGGGAGCTAACTCGTACTGAATTTTGCTCTGTTTGTGTCGGGCGTGATTGATAGGTCTAATTTGTCAACGGGAGTTTGTAAGGATGTGTCAGTCACCAAAACCGACATATACATATTATCTAAAGTAGGAATCATATAAATATATACCCTTCAATAACCAATAATATTTGGCGTGAGTTGCGTTGGTATCACTCTTCTCAAACTATTTTTTTTGTTTTTGTTTTTTCTGTTGTTAATAAAGAGTTTACGTTTATATCAAGAATGATCAAAACCCCTAGAAAACAAAACTTTCTTTCCAGACCTCCTAATAAAACTTTAAAAAATCGCTTCAAAACTGTTAAAACATGACTTTTCCATAAAGATTAGCGATACCGTATCAGGAAGTTAAACTGCTATCTGCATTGTTGATCACACAGAAGGTTGAGATTTCTTACGCGATAATAAATCAATATTACCACGCAGAGAGCTCAGTACGTAAATACGCAGTGATTTATATATAATGTACGTGATCATATTTGTATATTGAGAGTGGCCTAAAGGACACCAGTCTGTGTATAGGGATGACGTCAAATTTCCGCAAAATCATTCACACAGAATGGCTGATAATGTAGCTACAGGGTAAGGGTCGTATCGAAGTGATAACTCCTGATCAAAGTGGTCTCTGTTGATCAAAGTTTTGTTGGATGTAGAGTGATGAATGCCACTACTAGACAGTTCAAACAGTCTTCAAGTATGGGAACCACGTGTCAGGGACACCTTACATGCAGCAAGTGGTATGTATACTTTTATCGTAACGTTCTATACATCTCCCTGAAAATCACGTGTTTTTACTTTCCATTACTGTTTGAGTAATGCCTGGCAGTCGTAGCCGTTAGTCTCATCTCGCCGTGGGAGAGCTAACTGAATTACAGGCGTCTAGTCCACCTGTCCCTCCCTCTCCCCTGGCCTTCATCTACCTCGTCCACAACCTGTTTTACATCTCGTTATCCTCCACCCTCTTCCCCTTCCCTTCGTTTTCATTTCTTACTCGATTTCCTCCACCCTCTTGTTTCCTCGCCCCAACTCAACCAATTTTCTTCGCTTTCGCGGAACATCGCTCTTGCATCCCTTTTCATACCCTATCCTTACTACCCCGTCTGTACCCCCGTTTCACGTCAATCCCCTCTCCAGGCCCCCACCTCAGCATCACTGTTTTACCTTATTCCCACTGCTTCCGCCATCCGAACCCGCTTCACCTCGCCCCTTGCCTTGCACCCCCTATCCTCGGTCTCTGCGTTGCCATTTCTCACACAATCCAACACAAGCTTTTTTTGTCTCGTTCACAAACATTACCTGCCATATGTTGCCACAAACGCATCACCCTAGACATGTCAATGATTTTCGATCTATATGTTTGTGTAACATGCTATATTTTGTGTTTACAATCATCCAGCGTGATGCCATAAAGTATTAAAGAGTAACTTTTTGCGTCTCACATGTCATGAAGATCATTATCTTTAATTTCAGTCTGACATTTTTGACCGCGTAACATAACTTGTAATAACAAGACAGAAGTCTGTTAACACTGATTGTAGTAGTCTGACAGGATAAACAATTTTATTTATGACGAACTATACAGTTAAATAGGTGAAATTTCATAACTCTTCAACCAACGCCCTTTTCACCCCTCTATAGTTCTTAAGATTGTGGGATGGTAAACGCCCATCTCGTCCCCCTTCCTTGCTATACAAATAAGATTGTGGGAATGAACAAGGCCATAATGAACAATCACTGATTCTGGCTTCAGGCGTTTTTATTTTTTGTGGTTTTCTTTCTGGGATTCACATCCTCACAACAGCCACTAAAATTTAAAGACGGTGTCCAAGTATACGACGAATCACTTTCCGACGTCCGTGGTTCGATTACCGTAATGAACGTTAAAACGTACTGGATCACCTGCCCGACCATGTGGGTTTTCCCCGGATAATTTGGTTTCCTCCCAAAGTAAAACCCATCACGCTTTTCCATCCGGTCCAACGAGAGTGATTGATATAAACTGGAAAAAAACTTGTTTCGCAATTGTTGTAAAAAAAAAGATCAAGTTTATTCTGTTCTACTTTCCGACGCTTTTCTGGTGCCATCAACCTGCACTGTCACAACCTGAACCCAGTAGCATGACGCCCTACTCGGTCAAATTATTCTAAACCCTAGATGTCTCCGAACTTATATTTTGCGGTCAGAACCATTCTATTTTTTTTTGTTATCTATATTAACATTCATATTGACAATTTAACGGACGCCATTCTATTTATATGCCACTCATATTGCATTCATATTGACAATAAATACAATCCGACAGGCGTTCAATGGTTATATTAACATTTCGGATATTATTTAAAACATTATCTAATTTAATGTTTACATGCTGGAAAAAAAGTTTTTTCAAAGGTGTAAAATCAGCAAAATGGTTAATGCTAAGATATGATGCGTGTTATCTGAGGCAACGTGCAAAGCGTTGACGTAACATTGGCCAACATGGCGCCAAAATGACGTCATATTATCATTTGATCTAGACTGCATCTGTACTCCTGTGAATACAATACAGATTCACACTAACTTATTGAGAGGCCGTCGTGTAAAATGTAAATATATATGCTTTAAACACAAAGACATAAATGGGGCGAATCGGTTTTTCTCATATAACAAGCACATTTGTATGACATCATGCACCTTCCTCGCAAGGAAAAACACTCAACTCAAAGACACGTGATAGTGTTCAGGGAGAAAAATATATGTGGTTTTTTAAATTACAGAAGTAAGCATATCAATTTAGGTAATCAAGTACAATGCAAAGCAGTTGATATTTTATATGATTTGTAATTTTCACTTATATAACTTCGTTCTGAACTGCAATTACAATGTGTGAGTTGATTCTAATCGGGATGACTGTTGAAATCTAAAAACAAGATGTTAGAGACAGTATAAACAGGAAAGACGGGGCTCGATAGGCACCATTAGGCCAGCTAATATTTATCGTTGGTTATAATGTGCTAGTTGTAGGGTTTAGCTACGATATCGTGACTCAATATAAATAAAAACAAACCTCAGGGTGTTAGTGGTACCTCGGCCAACCGTATCATTTTTGTATGTCAGTGTCGTGTGTGATAAGAACGTCATCGAGGGGCTGGGTCATCTCAGGTAACATAAGGGCAGACGAGAATAGGGATCAATGTGGCCACGTGCTCCTCGTCACCTGCAAGGTCGTTGTATTAATCACCACGGTAAGTAGTCATTATTCAACAAATGGAAACCATTACTATATGTGAGATTTGCTCGTACGTTTTATAAACAGGATTTGCCATGTTCTTACAGTAAAATGTACATGTACTACCTATATTGTAATAGTTTAAAACGTTACAGATCTCTGTAAGCTACACAGTTGGACGATACATGTAATGAGTAGTAGACATGTAGGATGTACACATCCTGGAGATTGTTCTGTATGGGAGTGACACCCCAGCTTGTTTTGACGCAGACTGTTCTGATTTAGACACGGTCTAATATTTAAAATGATGAATGTGACGTATATTTTTGTAAGACACAGCATTTACCGTTATAAACAACAAATATATAATGCACTTTTCAATCCAACACTCACAATGTCTAGTTTTGTGGTGTTCTTTTTAGACAATACGTAAGTTTTAATCTATTTAATTTAATATGGGTTCGTGTACACAGAACCCCCGAGATGACTGTGAGACAACTATTTTGTATAGTTGTTTTTTCAGTTGTGAGGGATGATGCATGGTCTGTCTTGTTGGATATCAAGATGGCAGACACAAAACCGTCTTGGGTTTTGAAAGTAAAGTAGATGAGATGTTTAACCATCATATTCATACACTAAGTATGGGCACACATGCATATTTGATATTGAGATTGTCATCGTTATTCATATGAAATGATATCTATTACTCTTGAATTTTCACATGCAAGTTCTAAATCAATCATGCCTCGTCCATCTTCCATATTTTGACAATTGAACACTGCTATCACACCTCACTGTGATGGATACTGTTACTACAGTACAGGTGTCTACACGACACAACTCATTGTGATGGATACTGTTACTACAGTACAGATATCTACACGACACAACTCACTGTGATGGATACTGTTACTACAGTACAGGTATCTACACGACACAACTCATTGTGATGGATACTGTTACTACAGTACAGGTATCTACACGACACAACTCATTGTGATGGATACTGTTACTACAGGTATCTACACGACACAACTCATTGTGGTGGATACTGTTACTACAGTACAGGTATCTACACGACACAACTAATTGTGATGGAGACTGTTACTACAGGTATCTACACGACACAACTCCTTGTGGTGGATACTGTTACTACAGGTATCTACACGACACAACTCATTGTGGTGGATACTGTTACTACAGTACAGGTATCTACACGACACAACTCATTGTGATGGATACTGTTACTACAGGTATCTATACGACACAACTCATTGTGATGGATACTGTTACTACAGTACAGGTATCTACACGACACAACTCATTGTGATGGATACTGTTACTACAGGTATCTACACAACACAACTCACTATGATGGATACTGTTACTACAGGTATCTACACGACACAACTCATTGTGATGGATAATGTTACTACAGGTATCTACACTACACAACTTATTGTGATAGATAATGTTACTACAGGTATCTACACGACATAACTTATTGTGGTATTATGACCCTAGGTATAGACCTCTCACTAGACACCTGTACTTATACAAATTATGACATGGCTGTAAATGTCTCACTAGACAACACCTATACTTACACAAATTATGACCTGGCTGTAAATGTCTCACTAGACAACACCTGTAATTACACAAATTATGACTCTTCGATCTTTTTGTTTACCAAACTGGTACGAAGGCTGTATCCCCCTTGAGATGGGAAGGGCAGTACCCTTGGAGATGAAATATAGCAAGCTATTTAAAATTCTCTGTAGGAATGGTATGATTCTGTCCCAGTTTGGAATGAAGCATGATTTGTTTTGCTGACCCTAAGACAGAGGGGAGGGGCTCAGTGGGTAATAGATATAGTGTGTTAATTGTTTAAAAAAATTAGAAGTCCTTTTCCTTTAGTCTGGATGAAGGAATTTCAGCCAAACAAAGCAAGGTGAGCGATACAGGCCCGATGGGCCTCTTGATTTTTTTTTTTTTTTTTTTTTTAGGGAAGCCAGAATTAACCTGATGATCACACTCATCATTAAATGTCTCTCATGTTAGTTCTCTATTTCAATGTCTTCTGTTATGAATGTGTTATTCAGGATATACATCTTATATGAAATCAGTGTATGATTAGAAGGTTTGACCACGGCAAGATTATACTGAAGCTTAGGTACGCTGGGCTGTATTGGTAATCTGATTGATTGTACAATATAATAAGTCAATCTCCTGATCTCGATGCTTTTAACTTATATTCCCTTACTGGCCTTTTTCTGACTTGGTTGTGTCCCTGGGCACAATTTCTCTGTATGACATTGCACGGGCCTCTCGTATGTTGTTCAGTGAAGTAGTCACCAACTAATGAAAATGATACTCCGCCTTAAAATGGCCCTGGCTGTTCGTGGGGCGATAAGCCCATCAAATAAACAAATAAAGAAACAAGCAAATAATTCATTATCAGATAATTTGTCGCAATTTTACATATATATAATGGATACAGCTTCCGTACCATATCATTACTGTGTTACTATTGCTATTGTTATTATCATTATTATTAAAACTTAAACCAATTGTAGCATTAATTGTTTAAGGACGACCATTAAGAATTTGACCAATACATGTTACATAGTGAAAATCTCGCTATTTTGTGAAATTTGAGAAAATATATAGAAAATACATCTTTAAGAAAATAAACACTGATGTCCACTCATCATGTCAGTATCAGTATGTGTAGGCTGGGTTTTATCTCAAAAGAGATATGCGTTTCATGATTTTATGTATAAAAGTTTTTGCTTATTTTATTTTTATATGGGTGTATGTCAATATTTACTAATCTTTTGTAACATGATGATTTATGTGGTACAGAACTTAAGTTCATTTTTACCTATTGTTCACTCTGTTGAATTAATTTGCTTATAAATGCAACAAAGGCAGTGTTCTATTTTTCCTACTGATTATCTCCCTTGATTTTTATTTTTTGCATTTCCTGAATTATCTCCCTTGATGAGATAATTCATGCTAGCACAGATGTTGTTGCCAATCTAGAAATGCATATTTCTGTATTGCTTGTAGCCGGATAGATTTACAATAACTGATTTAGTTACTTTTATCTTTGAGGACAAAGATTTTTCCGACCAATAGGGATATTTCATAGTGAAAATCTCGCTATTTTCTTAAAGATGTATTTTCTATATATTTTCTCAAATTTCACAAAGTTTGTGTCCGTTTGATTTAAATTATTTTTAATTTTAATTTAGACTATTTTAAAAAGAAAATATATTACAAACTTGAAGAAATGACATATTTACGGATAGAACATATCACCATACAAAATTTACATAAGTGTCCTTAGCCTGTGTAATAAGATTATACCCACGCTGTGATTTTCTTGTATAGTACAATTAACTAACAAAGAATATACATACGGCTCACGTAATTTTATTTACTCTACGGTCACACTGATGGTCATGTCTGTACATCTATTTTTACTACTCTTTGTTCGTAGTCAGTCAGTTAATGACATTTACAACTCACCTGTGAACTTACCTGGTCAGTTATTTGTCTGACAGCCGTGTCAGTTATTGTTAACGTATTAAGTGACAATTAGCGATAATCTACATTACGTAAACGCTTCGCGTACCTGTCCACAAATTTATTTCTTTGTCCTTAACCCACGCTAGAGTTCGATAGCTTTTAACCAATCAAGACAGAGGAGGACAGCTAATTAGCCAATCAAAATGCAGATTGCTCCGGACAGCCTGTTTAGATTATCTGTACTGATGCCCAAGACTTCACTCTGAACTTGGACATTAAATAAACCACACGTAATCTAAACAGCGGTCTTTCATCTATAATTTCAGATTCACTTTAAAAAAAAATTCACACAAAACCCGGTGAAACATGTTCTACATGGTAATGTGACATCACGGAAGGAGACGCATCAAGTGTTTTATGGTTAAGCACTCAAACCGAATGAGCCAGGCCTTAAACAGTCGTTTTTTCATCGGTACAATACAATCTTTTGATCGCATGTTACGTTAAAAACAGAAACTAATTTTTAAAAGTTGTAGGCAGAATGAACATATTTCCCAGTATTTCTTATTTCTCAGAAGTTTAGCTTTTCCGTATTGAATCTGTGAACCAGGAAGTGGTGTTAGATCTAAGTTTGTATTCGATATAAACTCGCATGATTTCATCACATGTATGTAGTATGTTAATTCTACGAAATGCGAAAAAAGAAATGAATTTTCGTTATGTGTAGGAAATGGATGGTGTTCGTGGTGTGGTGTGGCGTGGTGTGTGGAGGAAGTTGGGGTGTGATTGAATCTATCTCAAATGTTGTAAAGTTAATGTTATTTAATACTTTTCTTCAGAAGTTTGTCAACCGTCAATAACTGTTCCAACCATGACACAGAATCCATAATGTAAATATCAAACTATTCAGCTCAGTATCTTTATTTTTATTCACTTTGACGGTGTTTTTTTTTACCTCATCGGAGAATAAATCACCAGTTCACACAGTTTACCTAGTGACCCTAGTGACCCTATTAACTGTCGATATGTATACATTTATTCTTACCAATTATGTGGTAACATAAAGAGATCCATTCCACCTAGATTAACTGTACACATAGATGTACAATGTACTTGTGTTTACCCATTTTTCTATTTACAAATTTTGTTTCTATTAAACGAGATGCAGACGGTCCTTGATCATATTGATGTAACGGGCTAATACTACTGGTGAATCTGTATGTCTGTTCTGTCTACAGTCGTAGGTAGAGGCGACACGTTACACTGTGAAAATCTATTGAAAATCTCCTATCTGGATTTTTACACTGGCAGTCTGACTCATTCACTCCCTAGTTCATCAGATGGTCAAGATTTTCCGGGGTCATTTACACGATTGAGGTCAGGGTTTCACCTATCAAATACAATAGGTATCTCACTGTGACCGTCCTGTTTCTCGGGGTCATCTAAACGTTTGAGATCAGGGTATTTTTCCAAATACAGTACGTATCTCACTGTGACCGTCCTGTTTCTCGGGGTCATATGAACGTTTCAGATCAGGGTATTTTACCAAATACAGTACGTATCTCACTCTGTCCGTCCCGTTTCCCGGGGTCATCTGAACGTTTGAGTTCAGGGTAGTCTCACATCAAATACCGAACGTATTGTGTCCGTCCTGTTAATGTTCCCTCATTACAAGTACCCGGCATCAACACATTCTGTTGCCTTTGTAGTTAGGATATAAACAAATACAGTAACCAATCTGTGTGTAAAAGGAATATTATTTGTTGATTATCGCCCCTTGCAGAATATCCTTGTATTAAACAACATACACGAGGCCTCCACATGTCATTCAAAGCAATTAGATTAAAGTGCCTTTTCAAAGGACACAATAACGATAGCAAACGCCGGGACGTTTTTTTAGCTTCATGAGAAACGCCAAACCACGACGGTTAGAGAACGTCAAACCATATTGAATTAATCTATAGTGTACGTATTACATACGTGAAACTGGTAGTCCACGCTTACAATGTGTTTAAGTTATTCTTCGTCCTTGATTCGTTCTAGTTCAATTTAGGGACGATTAGGAATCTGATATGACTGGAAATAAGCGATCAGTGGTTTAAATCGTTAGTTTTAGCTTGATATCAAAATATAAGGGGGACATTATTTACGTATATTTCACGTGTAAGTTCACAAAGTTCACTGAGTGTGTCTTCACGTGTAAGTTGACAAAGTTCACTGAATGTGTTTTCACGTGTAATTTCACAAAGGTTGTGTAATGCTTCCGTTGATCAAAACAAACTCTGGACTTCAAAAGGTCTCGCTGGAGTCATTTTCCAGTCGACTGATATTGCCTTGCATCTAGCCCAACGTTTTGAGATGAAATGGCTACAATGTATTTTAGTAACTGTCGTTTTTTGTTTCATCGTGGTATCGTGTTTCCTCCGTCATCGTGCGCCGTCCGCCTTACATAAACTTTCCATTCAAATTAAATCTTCTCAATAACCTGAAGGCTCAGGGTACTGTAGCATTTTTGGATGAAGGGCTACCAGGTTTATTAATATGAATGACCTTGTCCCACTTTTAAAGTCACAGGGGTCGAAAATGTTAGAATCTTTAAACGACTTTTTCTCAATAACCAAAAGACACAGGGTCTAATATTGAGCCTGTAGCATGTTGTTGCAACAAGCAATATGTCCGGTGTTAATGGCATTGGTGTAGTGCATGTGTGAAGAATATGATTCCAATTTTTTCAGAAAATGTCTTAATGAACCAACCAGTGCCTTCTAAGTAAGCTGTAGTGTAGTTGAGCAATTTATTTTAAGCCTATTTGGTCTCTTTCATATCTAGGTATTTAATGTCAGGTTATCTTTAAGGCCTGTGGGCCTCTTGTTTGTTTTATTTCGTTTTTTTTTCTTTGAATTTTGCTTGTGAAAATTGCATACATGCATGTACTATCGTATCTTTCTTTTTTAATCATGCAGATCTATTAATATATATTAGCTGTATTTGTTTTGACACTAAATCACACACTTGCATCGATCATTAAAATAATTAGATATCGGTTCGTTTGATACAACGCTTTAACTCCTGCTCTCTGCCTGTGTGATCTCTCGAACTAAGGCTTTGGTGTTTTTCACCTAATTGTTATCCAACGGGTGATGTCAATATCGATTACGTAAAAGTGACGTGTTTATGTGACAGCGAGGCAATAGTGACCTAAGGTACACCGAGACAAAGTCAGATAAACTCACATACAAAAAAGTTATTTCAATTGTAAAATAGACTTTTGACGACGTTTCGTTTTTATTTATCAAGTCACCTTTAACTGCCAAAAGTTTTTTTTTATATGAGAAACTATTATCGGAGAACAAGGAAGTATTTTTTACATATATACATTTTTAACATATTTTAAACATGCTCTTCACTGGAGTTCTTGTACTTAACGATCCCTTTAAATAGAAGTAAACTGAATTCCTGTTAACCGAGAACAGACAGGCGTGGTGTTATACTCAAAACCGTCCATTGTGATGAAGGCTGCGGACTTCCTGGTGCACATTGGAGGTGTACAAATATACGAAAATATCAACCTGTATACAAATCCACAATTGATGAAGCCAGCATGTTTCTTAGTTCTTACTGACCAGTATGGTTTCTGTTTTTTTCTGTTAAATATTATCTTTTTTTATACCACGTTAACCATTATTCATTATTTTCAAATTCATCTTGTGTAAATGTTCTACTCCGTTGCTTCAATTTCCACGGAGCGAATCTCTTATTGACAAAATAGAAATATGAAAGCCCTTAAAACCCTATAATGATATGCATCAAAAACCTTTGCGGAAATCCTTTCAGTACACGTGAGGGAATAACACCATATGAGATATGTTTACGACTGGAAAACTACGTGTCCCCGGATATGATGGTGGACACAAAAGTCCTGTTTCCGTATCCTTTATGTCTGTACGGGGGATTCCCCGTATGAGTTTCTGTGAATGGTATTGTTGTTAACACTGTAAAATAAATTGTATATTTGTAAAACCATTTTGAGACGTACAATCAATTTGTGTCTAGCCGAGCTTTTAAGTCTGAAAGATTGCTCTTCACTTAAGACCCCTCGCCCCCCTCCCCCTCCCCCAACACACCCCTTTCTGGAATCGTCCTATCGATTACAACGAAGCTAAATCAATATTAAGGAACATATGTAGATGTACCTGAAAGTTTAGTTACCCTGGTAAATGTAAACAGGGTTTACTAAAATGAACACTACTCCGTGGTCGTTCACCAGAATTGATTATTTGACAATGGTCAAATGGTAATAACTGATTAAGGCCTATAGTAGGATACATTGGGAGTTTCAGAAACAGTTACATGTATTACGACAACATAACGCGTATACCATGTTGTTTATTAGATGTTATGTATATGTTGTCTGTCCAGCCGTCATGCTCGCTGGTAACGCGTATATCATGTTGTTTATTACATGTCTGTCCAGCCGTCATGTTCACTTTTCTTGAATATTTACATTTGCGTTGTATTGTCTATAGATGAAGTTTACCAAAGCAAATGGCGCTTATATCAATACTTACGCTTGGGGGAATGGCTTCTGCAAGAATACCAGACACAAATGTAAACAGGACTACTTGTTGAAATTAAGCATCGCCAAAAAATCAACTTTATGTATAGTGTATATCATTCATCGTTTAAAAATTTCATCATGTGCCCTATTTTTGAAAAAAAAAAATCTAGATGCAATATCAGTAAACTTGAATATGAAAACAACATCGTTCTAATCAGGCGTGAAGAAAGAATTTTAAAGTACCAAACGACCACCGCCAGGTTGTACCTATAATAGCGTCCGAAAACTCAAAATGCCTTTTTGTAAAATATCTCTAGCGTCCCCGTCATGCTTCATATCGAATTCAACATTTCATGGCCAAACATTGCTTACACAGTACGAAATGGGTGTTTTCTCACTATCTCGATCAGCTGATTAAGCGGTCTTGTTACCACTTCAGTTGTGTAGCTGGTAATCTTAGGAATATGCAATCAGGGCTCGTTTTTCGCTAGCAGGATGTAAATGAAAACACGTTAATAATAAAGAAAAACCAATGTACATAAATACCTATATCTTGTTTTTTAGTCTCTGTCCGGTTTAAGGTTAGGTCAGACAAGGACACTAGATTAATCTGAGAAAATTCTAAAGATTGACAGCGTACAGTAAAATGCAATTTCGCTTCTCAATGCGTTAAAAAACGTCTTGTGTGAAAAGACAGTAACAGAGTTGGAGACCTTCATGTGAAAAGGCAAGCTTTTCCGAGGTACTGTAACGAAGTACATTAACAGTGGGGTATCTCTGCATACAGGTTTACCTCCGGTTTATAGGAATTTATAAATTTTATGACACTTATATCATTAAAGCAGTGATGATATTTCTTTCGTAGTTTTGACCAACCAGAATGGTGCTTTTTAGTCACTGCATTCAAATTCGCCAATTTGCGTGTTTGGACGCGAACGACGCTTAGGTTGAATATTTTGTTTTCCATCAAATACAGCCCATGTACATTTCTGTTTTTCTCTCATTTAGAATATATAATCAGTTTCATAAGCAATTCTTATCAACATAAAACGGTGCATGTTGAACACAATTATTCAAAATGGCGTCGTCTGGTTGTCAAACATAACTATATGACGTCAAAGAGCGTGCTAATATTTCCCGAACTTTTTTGTACACCACTTTATTTTATGATTATGGCTTTTTTCATTGTTTTTCCTTTAAGAATGTATTAAAAAGAAAATGTAATGGTTTCACGCAAAATATCCTACATATGTATATGTTACTTGTACGAAAGATTAAATCTATATCTTTTATTCGTGCTTCGTACTCGTGAACAAATAAATATATAAGATGTATCATTCTCATGAAATAAATATGTTGTTTAACGGGAATCAATTTAAATCTCCCTATATACCACCATTCTTCAAAACTTGTGGGACACGTCTCTCATCCGATAACATCACACCACATACAAATAACTCTTAAACAGGGGTCATGTGACATAGACGATGATATAAAAAGTAAAACAGAATTACGCCGTGTCTTTATTTACACATTGCTTGTCTCTCTAAAATGACGATTCGGGGCGTGTTGTCAATGCACACGGCAGGCAGAGCGTCCAGTGACAGGAGACCCAGGTAGGCCTTTAAACACAGTGTACCGTTGGGGCTATTTTGTTGATATGGTATCAGTCAAAACGTAATATCTTTTTAATTCTGTGTGGTACATAGCACACGGAAGCTATTTTGTTAATAGCTATAACACATATATCACTGTATATCAACTTTTTGTTAAAGATCGAATAGACATTATTTTTAACTTTGTTATTCTGGAGGGTCATTTAAACATGTATACTTATTCGATAATCAAATGAATGGGATGTCTTTTAAAATTAGTACAAATGTTTTAATGAAGGATTAGTTTTTCTATTTTGTGTAGATAACTGGTTGGGTCAGTTTTTTTTAATTTGCCCAAGTGCAATTGTAGTTATCCCGCGGAAATCAAAAATATAGAAAGTCTATCTATATGTTTACAGCTTTTCTTCATTAAGATACAGTTTCGTTTTAATATGTACCCATTCAAAAAATTATAAACAAAATAACGAAATCATTGAGTTTACCATCATGTCACCGTTTATTGTGTCAGTGCCACAGTAACAACACTGACATTTTTTTTAATATCACGCATACTTTCATATACCATTTGCTAAAGAAGAAAACCTATGTTTAACCTATTGAGATTCCGTAAAAGAAAACTTAAAAAATTTAATGAAAAAATGGCATTTTGTTTCGCGGAGGAATTTTAAAATGCTCGAAATTCCACTCTGGTGTGTGATATACGATCTCGTAACGCGGAAGTCCCTCAATCGTGACGTTATATCACTACGCTCGAGAGAGAGGGAGAGACTGTCCTCATCAATATATATTTATAGTTTTCGTTGTAAGTGATTCTGTAACATTTGTTAGTTTCTGTATCATTATAACTGGATAATCAAAACGAAATTGGTCAATTCTTAAATATGATCATTCATTCATTCTATAGTTCCCTGTGTTTTACGATACCTGGAAGAGAAAATGTATTTACATAAAGCAAGTAACACACAATATGATAGCACATCAGTACAAATATCGTACATAACGAATACTAGACTGACATATACTTTTTGATAATGATTTATATCATAGTAATGGGCACAGTGTTCTATATCTATGTGCTACATATACTGATAACTATATAATGATTTGTATGATGACATTTTAACATTTTGACTTTAATGAAAAACAGAGTTGGAAAACTTACTTAAAATATGGTGAAAATATATCTTTGCTTTCTATGAATAATTCATTGGAATTTTTTGTTTTTCTCTGTAGCTTTTGTTCCATATCAATTTACTGATACGTCTGATAGCACGACTAACCTCTGCTTCATTAATAATCATATCCAATTTGTCAAATATGCATTCGTTTTCCTTCAGGTCAACAGTAGACATACTGCTAAGTATGGTTCCATTACTGTTTAAATATTTTAAATTTTTGAAATACCTATGTAAATAAATTATGCCTGATGTTTGGAATTTTCGTTAAAATGTTGAAAAAAATGTTTTGAATATGGCTTTCTTAAATACTCAATCATATCACTGTAATGTCGTTGGTATTTTCTCGTACGTGTCAACTCCATTTTCATTTTTCCTTCTTTTTTCTATCAAGGTGCTGTGATTAGCTATGGATTAAAAAAAACAACATGCACAACTTTTTTGTATAGCTTGTACTGTAGCATATACTGTAGATTAAATCAGAGTTTGTCTTCAATGCACACCACACAACGTTTTTCATTCATCGACGAACAAAAAATATGTACACATCGTTCTACATCAGCCTTATGATTTAAAGGGAAATAAAGTATATCTGTTTAACGATTATCATAATCATTAAGACTTTGTCTAATTTCGTCATCATTATTGTCTATCCACTTGACTTTCACAAATACACCTGACATGGTTCTGCTCTTTGTGCACATCTTCCTCGTCACTTGAAGTACTATTCAAACTAAAAGACAATGGAGTGATCAAACATGAGTCTCCTGTTGTTGCTGATGAAGACAGGCGATCTGCTTTATCTCATCAAATCTCGACTCTAATTTATCACATTTGTTGGCTACAGGGACAAAATTAAGACTTAAGTTTCTCCTCTCTAATGTCGTGGTAATGAAGTAGCAAAGCTTGCGATGTGCTGTACTCAGGTCCTCATACATGTTACACTGTACCTCGTCCCACGACGGATGTACAATAGTAATAGTGTCTACTACATACATACGTAATTAAACTTCTTATGAATGTTTACATACGATTTCGTAAAATAAACATAGATTCGTGTGCAATTAAAACTGAGATAAGAATTTCAAAGACAGCCTTCCTGTACTTCGTGTTACGATTGAAAAATCTGTAGACAGATTGACAGAACATGTTTAAATATTATTATCAGAGATTTCTTTGTGGCACTGATACTATAAACTGGTGATCAATAATGTTTACCTTGTGAACTAGGCATTGGATCAGTGTAGCTTGGGAGAACGAGGTTAGTCTCAGCATGTAATTTGAGAAGGCTCCTCCAAACTTCTGCTAACTACCGCTCCACTACAGTCACCCCCACTCAAAACTGTCACCCAAAGGGCCCCACTGCATTTTCTCAACATAGCCATGCTGGTCGTAACAGATAAATCAGCATCACTTGTCTACTACACTAGACGAACCACCGTCAGACGTCTTCTCTTGGTTTTTGCGACTTCCTTTGTCTGTTCAATTCTTACGTCCCTGATTCTGTCGGCTCCCTGAATCAGTGCTCTCTACTGTCCTTGTCATTCCAGCTACCCGGTTACCTGACTTCTTGTTTGGCCACTCAAATAATTTGTGTCCAGGCCATTGAGATGTACAGCATACTACACAACTTCCCGGATTCTCTTTCTTCGCTCCACGTTTCGACGTAGATGAGCTTGAACTGTATTGCTACTAATCTCCAACTTATCACCATCACAGATTTCTTTGAGCCTTTTTCCTCAGCAAACTGATCTACCAATCTTGCCATCTCTTGCATGGAATTGGGAACTCGCTCTCTAAGAAAAAGTGTTAGACCTCTTTCTCAATAGTGCAAAAATTGATCCCTCACCATCAAGTCCATCAGCTGGTCGTCAGTCTGCTCTGTATTCGTCATCTCTACCCACTTCTGCAAATAGCCATCCAGCCTAATAGTAAATTATCCAAAATTTCCTCCAGGATCTGGTCTCTCAGACCTAAAACTCTTGCGAAAACCTTCTTCTGTCTTTTCAAATCGTATTAACAGGGCTTTCTTCAGAGAGTCAAAATTCCAAGAATCATCCACGGACAACCTTGTAAAATATTCAGAGCTCTTTTAAGTATTGCTCCAAGGTTAGCTCACCACTGTTCATGGGCCAACGCTAAGCAAGCGGACGGAACTTCAATGAAGGCATCTATGCTGTCACTTCTTCGACAGATGGAAGTTAAGGACCTCGAGCACCTCTTAATTCCTGTAGTTACTGAGTTCCTGTGTTGTTTTCTGTAGAAGTTTCTGTCTGACGTAGTTCCATTTTTTCCTCTATGCTCCCGCTCAACACGAGCTTCTTCTCGTTCTTCCCGCTTCGTTTCCATTTCATCCAACTCAAGCGCATTAGCTCCATAGCCTGTTCCCCTCCTACTCTCCTTCTACTCTCCTCGTATCTCTTTCTTCTGACATTCTTCCCTCTCGCGAGCTTGTTCTGATTTAACAAAACTCTGCAAATCGGATCCTTCGTATCCGGAGTCCTAATAGACCTGTATTAAGCCATTGATTGACGTCATTGTACACACAAAAATGAAATAAAAGCAGGTTATCTACAAAATGGACACCACGGAGCAATACTAACCTATGTAATTGCCTTGGCTTTCCAGACTCCTTAAGTTTTAGAACTTACCCAGATCCATTAGAGGTAGCGTCAGAAACAGGTACATATAAACCCACGAAATTTACCCCTAACAAAACCGAAACAAACCAAGAAATACTTTTCTTGCATCATTAACTAATGCCATTGGTGTTCCATTCCCAAGAGACAATATGCAAATCCCACCGCTGCTATCAATTTTGTAACATGGGAGATCGACGTTAGTCTCAGCAATTGGGAAAAGAATACGTAATAGCGCTAAGAAGTTGGAAATCAGATAATGAAACGCTACACACGGGCTTCCGTATTCAGAAATTGAATTAACATTCAAATTATTCAAAGGTTATTAAAATACATGATATTATCTAAATAACTTCCGAACACCAAATATAACTACTAATAACTTATAATATATGCCTCTGTCGGAAGTACGATGAAATAAGCAACATAAATTAACACAAATCATGATAGGACAGCGCATTAGATCATGCAAAACCAACATTTCAATGATGCATAACGCTTATAATTATCATTACATGTAACAGATAACTAACATAACGACACATATTACTTACAAATGTCTGTATGAGTTTCCTGTGCCCGTAACAATACTTTATCGGCCAATCGGTACACAATATGGTTCCTGCTGGTGCATGTTAACGTACCTACTGAACACCCATCGCGCCACAAAATGACAGCATTAACACGACACACATATAACACAAAATGATGAAAGGGGTATGCACGCGATCGTGACAGTCAGGCTCATAATTATGTAAATATATCTGACAGAGATCGAAGCCTCGGGAATTTCTGAACAAGCATTGAATTTTTTTTTTACCTAAAACATTGACAACTGCTGCATGTTACAAACAACAGTTGATATATCACAGCTATGTTACTGACTACAGTAGTATATATATATTAGCTACATGTTACTGACTACAGTAGTATATATATATATATTAGCTACGTGTTACTGACTACAATAGTTATATAACAGCTATATGTTACTGACTACAGTAGTTACATAGCAGCTACATGTTACTGACTTCATAGTTATATAGCAGCTACATGTTACTGACTACAGTAGTTATATAACAGCTACATGTTACTGACTACAGTAGTTATATAACAGCCACATGTTACTGACTACAGTAGTTATATAACAGCCACATGTTACTGACTACAGTAGTTATATAACAGCCACATGTTACTGACTACAGTAGTTATATAACAGTCACATGTTA
Organism: Ylistrum balloti; assembly: GCF_031769215.1. Lineage (NCBI taxonomy): Eukaryota > Metazoa > Mollusca > Bivalvia > Pectinida > Pectinidae > Ylistrum > Ylistrum balloti. The sequence goes on along the minus strand of NW_026781869.1, from coordinate 305,164 downwards.
CTGACTACAGTAGTTATATAACAGCTACATGTTACTGACTACAGTAGTTATATAACAGCCACATGTTACTGACTACAGTAGTTATATAACAGCCACATGTTACTGACTACAGTAGTTATATAACAGCCACATGTTACTGACTACAGTAGTTATATAACAGATCCATGTTACTGACTACAGTAGTTATATTTTTTCTGTTTTGTTTATTTCTTTAACTTACATAATGAGTGTTACAGGTTTAAATATACAGGATTACGACAAGTGTTTCTCCTGTGATTTTATATTATAGAAAATCGGTTTTCATAGTAGTTTAGATTTTCAACAGTTTGATATTCTTATAGTATTTTACAAAAAGTACGATTTTATATTCCATGATTAAAAACATTTTTTCTGCTTCGGTCTTTTGATCTAACCACGAACATGGTTTCCGCCCAGTAAAAAAAATACCGACGAAATTTATCAATAGATGAGTGATATACTGAAATCCATTTGTATTTATACAATTTGTAAAATTAGGCGCGGATATTGACAGTAAAATCATTACTTATTCTAAACAGGACAACATGACGTTAGCATTGGCATTTTGATATCGATGTAGTAACCATACTGTGCACGATTGTTATTGTATTGACTAGTGGGTTTAAATGTCAAATGTTTAACGCAGAAAATGGACTGTGTTTTATACATATATATACTTCATACATTTCAACATATGGATACTTAATGCCATGCACGGATTTTCAATACTCGCATTTTTAACCAAAAAAAAAAAAAAAGATATTTGCTAGAGAAAAGAAGATTTTTATATATATTGTTAAGCCGATGATTGCTATTCTGTCAATGTTTAAGCAGGACGTAGACACGTCATTATGTATATGAACTTATTATGGAGATCACGTATCATTTATGTATATCTTGTGCACATACTTCCGTCTCGATAAACCACATGCATAAGTTTTCCAATCTTGGCCGATAACACTGAAATCCAAAGCGTTACAGATAAGGTCTTGTTTTTGATCGCAGATCAATTGGCTATATTACGTCACGATGAAGTATTGTTCATTCATATGTATGTTTCACGCAAAACATTAGGCACTTAGCCACACTTTACAGTTCTGAAATCAAGATACTATTCAAGATATATATGACAAAATACTTGTAGATGTTAATTGCATGTATAATTTTTTTTCGGCGTGCGTTTTGTACAGATCTAAATTTTGAAAATGAAATCAGTAGCTTTGAGTTGCCTACAATCTGTCGTGAGAGGCGATATCTCTTACACAATTACTTCGTGATAACAGCTTTTACTGTCGCCTTTTTATCCAGATTATTAATACAACATTTCCTGGAAATGATTTGTATTTCATTAATATGGTCCGGAAATTTGGCATGAAGCTGATTTAATAATCGGATGATATTGTCTTTGTGTACATAGACATGTAATTATACTCAGCGCAACAGTTATTTTTAATATTCCATGTCTTATTCAAACATTCTCGACTTGTGTTTAATGAAATTCTGGCAAACCTTGCATAGTACATCATTATTACTGTGTTACGTTCTCAAAAATAATACATTAAAAGATAGCACAGCTTTTTCCGGAATAAACTCCGCAGATTTATGTGAATGCTTGAATTCCTTCTTTGTACCAATTAGGTTTACCTTTAAAAAATCTATTTCCTGTGATTTTACGTAAATGGAAACTTATCATTTTAATTACTATAGCTTAATTGATTGATATTTCCAGGCCTAGCATTATGACGAAGCAGGCAGTCGCCCGGAACATTGGAATCATTGGAACTGGCAACTTCGCACGTGCGTTAGCAAATCGGTTATTCTATGCTGGATACAACGTCATCGTCGGTAGCCGGAAGCCTGATGACCGGACGTTGGCATTTGTCGACGAGTGTATGTGTAACATCAATATCACTACGATTGAAGACTGTCTCAAACGTAATTCCATCATCTTTGTTGCAGTCCACGCCGCAAACTACAAAGATTGTCTATCCGCCCACACAGAAAACGTACACGGCAAAATTCTAATAGACGTGTCCAACCGAGACCATCCTAGTAAAACCGACAGCAATGCGGAGTATCTCAGCCGGCTGGTCCCGGCCGCCGTCGTGGTGAAGGGTTTTAACGTCATTTCGGCCTACGCCATGGAGATTGACAGCAGCGGTGGCAGCCGACAGGTGTTCATTGCCAGCGACAACAATGAATCGCGGGAAAAGGTATCGGTGATAGCTCGTGACATGGGATTTTCACCCGTTGACATGGGTCTATTACAGTCGTCGAGAAAGATCGAAGCGTTTCCGTTAAAGCTTTTGCCTGCATGGAGGGGGCCGATAGCGTTCGCGATTGGTGTTTTTAACATCTGGCTTTTGTATATCATTTTTATTTACTTTGTCGAAAAGACGGCTTACCGTTGGGATCAAATCTTTGTGAAGGTGCTGAACAAACCGCTGTGTATGACTGCAATAACTCTGATATCCTGTACCTACTTACCTAGCTCTGTGGCTTCGTTTTTTCAGATCTATTACGGAACTAAGCACATTCGTTTTCCGGCATGGCTCGACCGCTGGTTAAAAACACGTAAGCAGCTCGGGCTAGTGGCCTTTACTTTGGTGGTAGTGCACGTGATCATGTCCGTCCTTATCATGAGTCCGACATACTTGAGTTCATGGTATCAATCAACGTCCCTGACAATTCCGGGCAATCTTACCCACGACATTCAAGTGCCTATCAAGACGTGGATGGTGTGGAAAGGGGAGGCAGCATGTCTCACAGGAATTCTCGCATTTATCTCAATGTGTTTAATTGCCATCTCCACCATACCATCCGTGACTGACACACTCAACTGGCGGGAGTGGAGATTCGTCCAATCAAAACTCGGACATCTCACCTTGATACTGTCACTTGGTCACGTGGTAATAATGGGAGCTCCTGGTTGGTCAAAAGGACCCGTTGCAATGGTTCGATCAATCACGTTTTTGAGTTCTGTTCTACCGTTTTTGACACTTCTGTTCAAACTTGTGCTTAGCCTTCCGTGCATAAGTTGTTACGTAAAGAAAATACGTCGCGGTTGGGAGCGATGCCCCGCCGATTGTAGAGCAGAATGTGCTCCACGGAATAGAAAATCATTCACCCCAGGATACGTGATCGTACCGCGAAACAATGATTCTGATAAAGGTTCAAATGACGTCATGATTCCAATTGAGGAAGGAACAGGCTGTGCTTGTGAAAATACATCAACTGTGTGATAACCGCGGGAAAACGTGTGTTTATTAAGTACATTAGCATTGATATGTTCTCGTCTCTATGTGTGTATGTTTATTTATATCTGTTCTGTTTAATGTTTTGTTTTCTGTAGTGTAATAAATTTAGTGTTACAAGAATAAAGTGCTTTTCACGAAATTACCTGTTTGTAGTTACTCGTTATAGCCGCTAACAGAGCCAGGCTGTGGTTTAGAGATATGTCCTACTCGACAAGTCACTCAAATGTCGTCAGTGTCGAAACAGTCTTGTACCATGTAGTTAAAGCTTGAATGTTTGATACTTTAAACCGAATCATTGCATACTTCATTTTCTTTACAACAGTTGTGAATTCTTATGTGAACTTGGAACTTTGATGAAACAGTCCTGATCGGCATGGAAACACGTAAAGTATTACTGGTAGAGGAAAATGGAGACATGGTACATGTATGATAAGGTAGGCGAGACCAAATATCCCTACATAGGTTCTGACAAAGAATAGAACTGCAGTTTTAAAGTAGAGCGGATTTCCTTTGTGTTTGGATAACGGAATAATGTTTGAAAAGTGTTAAATACCGTCTACGATGACTGCGACAATGGTTATGTCAATACTTTATATCGAGTGATTATTGGATTGGAGTGGATCTACAATAAACATCTCACGTTAACAGTTGTAGGGTTTAAAACACTGCATTCATAATTCAATGCTTATCCATTGACAGATCGGCCTATCTTAAGGGGTTTCCTCAGAACGACCTTCGGCGTCTAGTCAAGTATTTTACCAGACAGAAGTGTGATTGCTATAACCGATGTTAACATTGCCATGCTCAGTAGAATTCGTTAATCTCTTAATCCTCTTGATCTAGTAACAGGTTAACAGCGGAAAAAAGTAAGCCCAGTATATATATATACATGTGAGATAAGAGTACTGGTGAACATCAGAGAAAGGCGTGAATATACACGTGCAAAATAAGATTACAGGTAAAATGCAGAGATGAATACCAGTTAATGAAATATCTTAAGAAGAGAATGTACGCAGAAAATCAAATCAATAACATGTAATACACAACATGGTGTCGAGAGAAACGAAAAAACATACAACAAAACACGGCATCCAGAGGAAAAGGCAAACCCATTGAAAATCGACAAACAACAAATTACATTGTAGCGCATACAGAAAAAATCTCACAACCGAACATGACAACCAAACAAAAATGACAAAATTTACAACAGAAAATTGGTTCCAGAAACATACATCTACAAAAGAATACGACGTCCGGAAGAAGGGCAATCTTCCAGCAAATCACGTGGTTCAGAGCGGGTGGGGGTACAAAGTTAAACGAAGCGAGACGTCCAGACAACAAAGTTCTGCGCGCAAAAGTTCGGAAATTTCAACTTACGAATAGCCACAAATGTTGAAAAACGTTAGGAAACAAGGGACGAAATGTAGACTTAGGAAAAGCGTCTAACAACGAAGATTTTTTATTTTTGTATCTCCCATTAAAAGATGTCCAGGAAATAAAAGACGAAATCTAAATTTAGAAATAGCGACTAATAACCAATTTTTTTAGATTTCTGTATCTCCCTTAAAGAAAGCATTGAAGAAAACCACCAATGTTTGTAAAATATTGTCAAAAACCCACTATCCCGTTAGTGATATGTACATTAAAAACGTGGTCAGATATCATATGAAATGCTATATCTATTGCCTATTGTTAAAACGAACAACTGATCTGTGGAGTATATTGCTACAACTGGAATAGTCGTTTGGTCAGAGTTATCTCCCTTCGCGCGTCCAACGATCTTGGGTCTCTCGATCATTGTCGAAAATATATTGCATACAAGCATCATTTTAATTCATTACAATTTCTGTGGAAAAATGAGAAATAATATAGGCGTGTTTACGGCTGTTAAAATATTTCTTCTTTCGCATATTACTGTCTAACTTCGTTGGTTTTCACATTTTTTTCTTCGTCTTTTTTCTCTTTTCGTTAATGTACAATGTTTATTTACCGTATAAATTGTTTCATACGGGATCAAGAGTTTATCGACGGTAATGTTGTCACACTGATGTAGCTTGAAGCGATATAAACAAAATGTGAGTGTCGATAATGATACACACATTGATCTCCAAAACACATTGATACATTACTTTCAACAGGAATATATTAACCATGTCTATATGTCTATATATGTATAATTCACCTATCAGAACTTGAAATTGAGAATCTTTTATATCAGCTGCTTATTTCGATTTTTTTCATACAGCGAAATTGAAATTAATGTCTTCCAATAAGCTGTATGATAAACGTGATAACTTCTATTTCTCTATTGTTAATTTTCCATTTCTAGATAGTATATTCATTCTTCCGAAGCTTATGATGTTGATATGTTAAGATTGGTTCCAATTATTATGATATTCGTGTCGGCAGCTGATAAACTCGCAACACAAGATTCCGAAAGATGCAGAATGATAAGATTTATTTCTGTCCTATTAGTTTTAGTCGGTTGAAAAGTTACTTTTTTTATATTGCAGCAATTTTAGTTACGACGTTTAGAATTGATAATGGCTTTTAGCAAAATTGATTGTATAACAGGAATTTATACCTAAAGTTACAATTGAAACGTCGTTGATGTACCTTCAAGTGTTATCCTGAGGACCAAGTGATGTAAGAGCGACATCTTCACACCTACATACCATATAACAAATGAATTTAGCAAAAAGTTTTTTTTTATTACTTATAACAGCATGAAATGTAGTAATTATATCATGACTTTCATTCTCGTGTTAAGATTTTGTGGTTTTCACATGTTTAAGCCGTCACTGGCCAACTACGGTATCCTCTAATGCGGCTACTCCTTCTTTCAAATATTCATTGATGAGATGTTCACGTTTAAGCCCAATATGACATGATTAATTTTGATTTTCAGTCATCATTACGGCGGTATCATGTTGTCATAGAGAGTGTTTGATGAGACTGACAAGGAACTGATGTCACTTAGCCCTAGGGGGCATCACAGTCGGAAATGACATTTCCCGTCAGGAATCGTGTCAGAATGGATTTCAAAACATTTATAAGATGGATCTAGTTTTGAATTGAATGCTTTAATATATCTAAAATACTGAAAGTACCAGGAGGGCCTAACGACAAGACAATATCAATGGAGTAGAGTTGAATCCATTTCAGTGGATAATTTTTTTCTTACTTTTTCTGACGTAAGGTGCTAGAACGGTTTCCATTTTTAGACAGCTGTCAACGAGGAATAAACAGCGAAATATCAAGATCAATTATATAGCTATATAGGTCGATTATATTTGAAATATCTGTTTTTGTGTGACAGAAAATTACCCCTTTTATGTTTTTAATATTGTTCTACAGTAGTAATGCGCATTTAAGTCTTTGAACAAGAAATACGTATCAATTACGAATGACTTACATAAAACGAAAGAACGAAAGTTAACTAGGTTAGCTAATAATTTTGAGCGCCACCTCATTTTGTGAAGGTGAAACATGTCTGTTCTGACAAAATTATTGATCATGAAACACATTCCCTTCAATAATCGCTTAAAACATCTCTGTAAAATCATCTTAAGAAAGCAACACAACGAATCGAGCTATTTCAATCGGAATGCCTTGACAATTTACGTTAACGAAAGACGCATGATATGGACAGACAGGGATACCACATGCTGTCGGTTTCGCAAATATCTCTGACAAAACCGACAACCGCAGTTTTGTGAGTGATGCCTAGCATACACCATCACCTGATCGTTTGCGCCAGGTTGTCATATGACAACTCACATACCTTTAACATCTCTAGACATTGATTTTAAAGCGATAACTGCGATCTAATACCAGTCGAACTCATACCAACAGGTGCTATCATATGTTGTACGATGCTAGAAATGGTAGACGTAGTGGCGGCTGGCCGTCCTCTTTGAGAAAGACATAAATGAGCGACATCTAATTCCCAACCACTGTGATATAATCACGTGACACGTACTGGCCAACTCCGTTAAAACGGAACAGTTTCCGAATCGCAATCTTGATTATTTGTCTTCATATCTGGATCAAGACGTTGTAGTACCATTTAAGTATATTATCACTGCTGACTTATTTATTCCTTTAAATGGCAGAAGGTGGAACTGTTGGAGCTTATAATTCTAGAATTTTAGGTTTGATCGAAAAACATGTAACTCTGTAGACAAAGGTGATTATTGTAAATCTAAACGCTAATTAGATTAATGGACCCCTCCCCCAAGAAGTACAGAAGTGGAGAAAATCGGAGCGACACTGCTGTAAAACTAAACCGACCAACCACCAGAAGTTGTCCGGAGAGTAACGTCGGTTGATAAGTGCCGGTAGAGATGTGAATTCCCTTTACTAAGCTTTTCATATACAGTGAAAGAAAGGTTTGTTAACCAAGTGCAGCGATTACTTGCAGAATAAAATCAACATATTCAGACAGAAGATTGCTTTTGTGAATTGTGTTGATGTATCTCTACCATGACTGCTGACATCAAATACGATGACAAAGCACGGACGCAGCTCACATCAGCAAAGATAATCGCGAGCTTGTAATCAAAGTCCTCTGAATCCTCTTCCAGTATTTGTGGTGAAGCAACGTCTTGACGCTCTTAATCACTAACAAGTGTTCAATGAAATCAAGTCCAAGGCCTACGTTAGACCATTGTTACAATCTGGAATGAACAAGGAAGAATTGAAAAGCTATAGAATGGACAAGGAAGAGTTGAAGAGCTTTCACCTGATTTCAAACATATCCTTCCTAAGATATTGTAGAGAATTGTGTCTCAACATCTAGAGGCTAATCTCCATGCAAATACTCACTAGAACATCTACACTTGGTATATCACACAGCTCGGTCTACTGAGAAGGCTGTTTTTTATGTCCTCATTGCCATCCCTGCCGCCTTGGATAACAAGTGCAGAGCCGTGCGTGTCATACTTGAATTGTCTGCTGTATTCGGCGTCATAGACCATGACATTCTTTTCAAACACTTTGATTACTCTTTTTTTGATATCTGGTGATGTGCTATACTAGATCCAGTCCTATTTGAAAATCGACGAATACAGTGTTCGAGAATCTACCATCTCGTGTACTATATACTTCAGTGCAGCGTTTCAGACATGTCAACACGTCTCATATATATTGTGTAACTGAATGTCAAATCAGATGAACATCAGAGGTCCCTTGAAAGTTATATCATATATCTTGCACTGAACGGCTTATAAACAAAAACGCCTTGCGTAATGTGAGTTATTTAGACGGAGATTTAATAATTTGCTAACACCGTAGAGGGAAATCAAAATGGTACAAAAGTCGTCAGTTCAGGTCCAATTTTAAAATTAGAAATGATCTACGCCTCGCATTGTAAAGTACATTACTATATATATTTATTAAACTGAGTTATGAGAGATGGGATCTGACCAGTCTAGTGGGTTATTTCCATAATAAAAATATCGCACGCGTATCAGGCTGACGACCGCTTGTTGAATTCGATAACTAAATTGTGGTAGGCTATTGCTGAATGGAACATTACTGAAAAGTGTAAAAGAGATGTTGGTAAAATCAGCAATGTTGATCGACCTCGTTTTAGAAGAAATCATGAATAACTCAATTGTTGTGACGACGTAGAATTACAAGGACGCTAAATTATATTTGGCTCCACAACAAAGATCATAAAAAGACGATTGTGTAGCGTTGTCACACTGCAATATAATGACCTAAACAATATGGCTCGACAGTAAAATCGCAATTTGGTCCTAATAAGGACTGATATGTGATGTTACGACCTATAAGTTTGTAACCGAAGAGATATCTAATGAAAATCGAAATGTATCAGATATTAAGATGGGAAGGTATAGTAATCTCTCATTGTCTTAATTTTCAATATGAGATGATTAAAAAAAACGTGACGTGCCCGTGTATGACTCTATTATTATGAAGGCAGTTACATGTGCTACCATTTTCGAATAAAAACATTTTATAGTGTTCACATTTACTTACTTTTCCTAACGCAATAGTAAATGCCTGACGAAAAAAATATAGTTGTTAAGGAAACGGCATATTTTCTACGATTCCTTATTTGTTTGTCTTACGACACCGTTCATGAAGCCGGTCTTATTCTTCACTTACGTGCTGATGTCCTTTATGTGTTTCTTTGTTCAGAGCTTGAACTACCGGTCTGTTGACATATCGGTTCTATATTGGTGTTATTTTATCTTATCTACCAAACCACCTTCTCTTGTCTTCAGTCACCCAACACAAAAACGCAAATTCTGCATTCATAAATTCATTTAATAGGAACATATGAAATAAGAAAAGAGAGAGAGACTACTTCACACGACAAATGTTCGTTTTACCACCATCTAGGCGCCTGGAGTGATTACCAGCCTGTCGGGTTAAATCGAGGATTGGCATTTTGGCGTTTTTCAAGTAACTGATTCAACATGGACTGAATCCTTATATTTTCTAATTCTCTCTGCATGTCATCGTTTGTACTCCTCTTTTTTCTCTTCCATCCTGTTGGGTTAAGCTTAAGCGGGCCTCTTTTTGATTGAACATTTGACTGATGAAGTTGATCTTTATTCGATAATAGTTTGATGCAGTATAACAGCTGTTGCATGCCTGTTGATGAAAGAGACAAACACTGTTGTAGGAGGCCCGAGGGTGGGGAGACCAGCCCAGCCCGGAACACGTCCCAGTCACCCTCGGAAGGGTTTGTAGTATACTCGTACCTGTCACTTACCACAACATTTGTCCCTTGGTTGGCAAGGGTCTGCATCATAACGTCACCGAGACTAAGAGAATTTGTGTGATCCGTACTTGGCGTTGCGTCTGCGTCATATCCATTGCGTTCACCGCTCACTTTGAGTGTGTATGATCCGCGGCTGAATGGCGGGAAAGCCAGGCAAGTCTCCACGAGTAGAGTCAACAGTGCTATGAATCGCATCATATCTGTAATAAAAATCGTAGACTGTATGGATAGTGCTATATTTGTAAAACGACATCTTGGATACTACTAGGGGTACGATCACTTCCGCTCCATGCACCCCTGGAACATGTCGTGGCAAAACAGAAGACACAGGCGAAGTAATTTACATGCCTCTTTTTGAAGTTTACAAAGGAGCGACACCCAACTTCAAAGCCATTACAACATACCGTATATGACCTCGAAATTCGTTTGATGTACATCAAAGGATCAAACTATCCTTTTCATCTTGTCCACAAGGTAACGCACATGGAATCTTCAATTTTGCCATGATATGTTCCAGGTGTACAGAGAGCGAACGTGATTGTAACTCTTATAGTATCGATATCAGTTCTATTGTGTCTAAGCCTCAGAAATCTAGAAGACATATATGTTCGTCAAATTTTAAATTGCATTACCTGTGACAATTGGGAATACTAGGTTACAAAAGACATCATGCCGTCAAATGTCCATGTGACATGTTGGAATACTAGGTTACAAAAGACATCATGCCTTCAAATGTCCATGTGACATGTTGGAATACTAGGTTACAAAAGACATCATGCCGTCAAATGGTCTCTCCTATTACGACGTGTTCTCTTAGTTATGGAACTATCGAATAACATGCATTGTTGGTGTCTCTCTAACCATTAGCATGAAACAGCAAGGAGTTGCCGCAATTTTACTATAGAATTGACTAAACAACTAGGGTCAGCTGTGTTGCCGAACATTATTGTAGAAAAAGAAACGTAGATTAATAGCCTTTCGATGAAGATGCCTCAATTACATTGTAGTTAGAAGGGGTCATACGTCCCTTAATAGTTAAATGAATATAAATACAGTGTTTAACGGAAGGTAGGACCAGAAACGGTCATATTTATGATGCCAACACACCCACGTGTCACAACCTGAACACTGATAGCATTATGTAGTTAGTAGTTGTTACTGCTCAATTTAAAAGACAAAGTTAAGGCGGAAGGATGAAGATGCATATTTAAACAGTTAAACGTAATCCATTAAATTATCTCAATAAACGAAAGCAAATTCGCTGTATCAACACACCAGTAGAAAATCTAAACATCAGAGTACTTGCTCGGATTGTTAGACAAATGTGTTTCATTCTTTTATCATGCCTGACTTCAAATTACTTTTTAGTGTTAATTTACAATGCAATAAAAATCATGTTTGTCATCCATTCTTTTTGCTTTCAGAACACTGTACCTTGACAGAACTGACTTTGCACCGTGTCACCCGTACATCCCTTAAAACATGAAACGACAGATATAACTAAGTTTCCGATAGGAAAACACATTGGACTACCAGGAATTCTAGTGTAGGTATACAAAGCTGATCTAGCATCAATTATTTCAGCTTGGGACTAGAAATAAAATAGATTCATTTACACTAGTGAAGGTGATAAACAGTCAAGCTCGCCAGCACAGATTGCCTTGGGACCAGGAATCCTCTGGGCTAGGGCTTAGTAGCGAGCTTCTTACAGCAGGCGTCACAGTGTCGCCGTGAGGGTAAATACAGTTGTACTTTATGTGGGGATTGTCCTGAGACTTACAGAAGTCACATATCATCTAGGTATCTATTACCATATGTGTAGGTTGAAAACAAATCTTTTTAGAGGTTGGGTCTATGGAAGACGGATTAAAGAGATTGATGTATCGTCGCATGGTACCATGATAATTATCAGGCAGTCGTTTCTTTGATTTTATATCAGTTATCATAAGGGCGAGCCCAATTTGTAATGAATCACAGAGTTATAGCGGTACTCATACAACGTAATCATATTTCCACGACCGACGATTGTATATAGGTATATAATGGTAACGGCAGATAATATGTATTTTTCATTAAGAAAAAGAGATTTAATACGTTTTATTGCACGCAGTTACACCAGCGGCACAAGAACATAACAAAGGTTATTAACCGATATTCATAATTAAATGAACAACCTAGACACATAATGCGGAGATGCAAAACTTAGCATGAACATAACGCACAATATAGCATGTTTGACTATTTAGATGGTATGATGCATGTATCTCAAAATCGTGTTGTCTGGATGAAGAAAGGATGGATATGAAAGTTGCCGTTTTTCTCTCTCAACAAAATGCTTGGACTCCATAATCACCACTCCACCCACATATAACAAACAAATTCTCAATAAAAGTTATGGCATCATGTAATGCTGTGGCACTATGCACATTGTATATTGTATGTGTGTTGTAAATATTGAGGAAGTTTCTAAAATGTGTCAAAATAACACGTTGAACTATACCACGAGTATTAAAATCCAGACAGGAATTATGCTCAAACAATAATGAGAATGTCCACAGAATCTTAATTGAAACTGGAGACTTGATGAAACTGGGATAAAAGAATTACTTACACATCTCTAGAAAATAAGTACAAGGAAGATACGACAAAGTGTTCCGAAAGGATGAGGGTCTTATGTTTTATAAGTGACACCCACCACTTAAATCTTCTCTCTTCCAATTAATGTTACGCTTCCATGTGAGGCAAAGGTTAGCAAAGACAAACCCACTATGCATTTTAACGAGTGTTAAACATTTTTCAACTCCATATCATTCAAAAAACTTTTTTCTATGATATCTTTATAATGGGTTTCTTTCATATGATATAATAAAAATGTATCTGTCGGAACCCTATGCTATATCATTATATTTCAGTTGTCTATATCTTGCCCTGGAAATTTTATTTTTTACTCGAACCTTTTGCAACATGTTAACAACATGTGTAGGGAAGCTGGGATGTTGCTATCTGGAAATAAAGAAATAAAAATGAAGTATTGCTGACTGTTTAGACATTATAGACTGAAATTGTCGTTAGTAAATTCTGTCCTAATTAACTCCATACCTCCAACGGAAACGTCTGATTGGTCTGACAGTAGCAAAATGAAATTTCCCAAACCAAAGCCCGTAGGTCATGAGTGGCTCTGGGAGGCAGTAAAGAGATGGGAATTTTCGTTCAACGTTTTTGTGCGGAAATCATTGATACTTATCGGCATACCAAATAATTATGAGACGTAAACGTGATGCTCTAAACACAATAACGTAGATGTGTCTGTTAAACAATGCGTATTGCTGACGAATAGAATAAATTCAGGTTACAGCTTGAACACTGAAAATCACCTCATGCTATACAAATACTGATAAGATAATGAAATGGGAAAAACATTATGACAAAAAAATTCTTAACACGACAAAACATATAAACGTGATAATATGAAGACGTTGTTATCGGATAATGGGCTCTACTGATGGACTCTATTATAGAACAATCACACTGTTATATCAGACTGGACATGATGGCGTGACATTTCTACTGGTTCACGTAGTCAAAGATCAATTCTTGAGCATTGCATTCAATGCTGTGCATTTTGTAGGGAACCCGAAGTACTTATTTAAGTACTATGTTGATGATTTTGGCATCTCTAGACCTAGAGACAAAATTAGTTTTATTATCGTTATGTCAACAGTCATTTCAGAATATCCTACTCAAGTGCGCGAGGCGAGTCCATACGATTAGTGCATGGAAGCCGTAGTCTTTATCATTTCAGCAGACATTCAGCATAAGGACCAGGATTGAAGCTGTCTTAAAAAATAACCAGAAAATACGAACATGTCAATATAATTACAAGACTAGACGTCTTCTGCTTCATCGGAGACACCTGCTATGTAAATTCTGTTCAATCCTAGTAAGTAATGTCATGTTCTCAAATGAGAGGAAAATATATGACAACGGAAACATTGGCACACTAACGAACAGCAAATACTTCCAGCTTCATATGGCAAAAAGAAAAAAATCGTGATAATGAGAACAGGCTCGTGAATATCGAATCAACTGCGACACGTAAACGCCATATGTTGGCGATGCAGGTATGCTGCTATCCAGAAATGGAAAATTCACAACTATCAAGAGAGAAATAAGCGAGAAAACGTTATTTTCTTTTCGAAATGAAAGAAAAGATCCGAAGATGGTTCACAACTACGTGCTCGACCGTATCATTGGAGCCCCTTCGCTTTCAAAACAAGGATGTTAATCAAATTCATTTAATACAAAAAGAGGATGCGACCAAGTACAATTTCCAAAATCAGATAACATTTTATTGTAAATGTTGATTAAAAGTACAGCATCTCAAATGTGAAAAATAGTACAAACTACAGTGTGCCATTGATTGAATTTTAAATATTACACCTAAACACTTGCCTTTCATGGTACATTGCAATGTCTGCAATATGTCTTTAGTACAATCATCGTAATTACTCGTCTTTTTGTAATAGGTCAGTGGTCTATGTATTTACTCCTATCACCATCTCATCACAGCCGGCTAGACTGTATGACAGGAAACGACAATCGACATGACAGATTCAATATACATCAAAATATTGCGTTCTGACCCGTGGTTTTCACAGCCGTTCATTCGCCACCACTAACATACAGTCAATTATTATAAGCTCTTTTCCCTTTTAAATCATTAGTTGGAAATGACTTTCTCGACGTCATTCCATATTATGATGTTACAATACCGGATTTTTCGTTTCGTTAATGTAGGGCGGGGATGTACGTAACCTTAGATAATCCTTCTGATACAACATCTTCTTCGACAATGTAAACTTGAATGCCTTTGGACACACATATGACATCTAAATTGACATGATATTGACAAAAGTGTTGTACTTCATTGGTGATGGAATAGTTACTTATACTGTAAAGATACTTGATTTTAGATTAAAACCCACCACAACCGCGTGTACAGACTGTAAAAAAACTTTCGGGACATTGCTATGATAATAAGTAGAGGAATTAACTTCGATATAGTATTCGATTGGTTTCCTAACTATTAACCTGGTCCGCAGTTTAACGACATGACATTACTCGGATTGACAGGCAAGGTGCTGAATCTGTCAGAACAACTTTTTTTCGTTGCTATGATTAATGTACTAGTAAGGTAGTATCGGTTTCAGATTAAGTATTTTAAATGACCTATGTCGGGACTTACCGCGACATCGTTATTGTTTGAATACATTCGAAATTCGATTCTCTATCCACGAGCTAAGGCTTCGAGGATTTTCCTGAAAGCTTCACTAAATTGTATGGTTGTATTTGAGAGCCAGTATGACATTTGTTTCTTAGACCTTTTATTATAAATCCGATAATGTAAGTGATCTGAATCACGCGATCTTTATTCGACTTCATCACAAGTGACTTGTAAATAACAGGCCGATAACATATTCAGTTTTGCTGGATTACATGAAGCGTCACAGCTGATACGGTCAGCACCAGGCAATAAAATATAACAGATTTCAGCTCGTTTAACATATATTAAAAGTTTATGGTCCGTACAACTCCTCCACGATATTATCTATGACACCATAGAAACACACACGTGAAATTAACACCATCCAGATTGTGTTTAAGCCAGATGAGGTTATGAAAATGTTAAGTTGATTCATGGAAACGGCCGAGATATTACGACCGTAAATACATTTCTGTTACACCATTGTAACGGAGTGGGTCTCCCCCGGGCATACTTATTCGTTGTCTTGATACCAAAGCTATTGATTCATATGAACCTTCTAGTGACAGCCTCGTTGTGATACCTCTTATGTAGTAATTAGACACCCGGTTGTAGCAGTAAATTTACACCTGGTTAATAAAGTGTCACTTACTGATAATATGATACTACTCACAAGCAAATCTCGTCACAAATCACCGACAAGTGCCCACTAATATATTAATAAATCCCTAGCATTACCTCGTGTGCAAAAGCGATACAGAAATCCCGATTTATTACACGATGCAACGACAAGTGAATTTTCGTCATCAGGTCTGCATTTATTAGAAGAGTTTGTAAAGCGACATGCAAAAATGCGTTAATGTGTAAGTGTTCGTTGTATAACAGTTAACCATTTTTGTAATCCTTTTTTGTGTTTTTCTTGCTAAACATATGTTCCAGAAGTACCAAGCTGTAGTGGAATAAACAAAACATTGAAACAAATTCTAACTAAAGCTCAGTGATAATATCAGCCATCCTTAGATTGCCAATGGTCATGAAGTAGCAACATGAAAGTACAGTAGCTATTCCCTAATTCATGTTTTTGCTTTTGCCGAATGATAACATCATGTTCCTAGAAACTAAGTTCATGTTTGTCGAATTCCCACAAGGTACTCGTGCTGAAACTCCGGATAACACGCCTTGTTTTGAACACAAACTCATGCATGACACCGCTGTAACTTATATTGTTATACTGCGGCATAATCTTCAAATTGGATCAAGTAGAATATAGTATCACTCGATTTAAAAATATTTAATTCTATACAAAACGATAGAAATAAAATCGAATCAATAGTTCTACGGTGATAAACCAACAGCGAAGGGATTGCAATGACATTTACTGAGCGATAACTGAAAGTATAAACAATATTTCTGTAGTGAACCGTTACTCAGCAATTATTACTCAGCTGTTTGGTATCAAGCGAACGAGGTTCAATTATCCCTTTGTTTCAAAGTTTACATGTCATTTTGTCCTCCTTGTTTAAAAAAGGACGCATGACAAACGATGTCAGTTTGGCGGTTTTTATCTTCCTGCCAAGTGAATTAGCGTCAGGTTTAAACGATACGCATGCTTCACCTCCCACTGACAATGTCATCACATATTTTAATCACAGCATTATCAATGCGATTTCTTGCAAGTCGAATTCAAATAAAAAAATGTTTGGAGGGATTATAGAAACGGGGAGTCAAAGTAGTTAATACTTTTTACAAAGAAAATGAATTGATAACTAAGCTGTCAGAGGTTCTGGTATCATGCTTTATGCTTTAGATTTCCGTTTTAAGCTGATAATTATTCAAATTTTCCTCATTTTGAATAAATGACTTCAATTTCCTACTCAAGTATAACATGTGTAACACAAAATATTCTATACCTTCATATGTAACTTACTGTGTTTTTGTGTTGTAAACAGAGAGATATGGAGCATCTTGTGATAAAACTTCAGAGGATTTTAAAAAATGATTTTCTAAGAGGACAGATTTCTTATTCGACGATGGCCTACGAATCAAATTTATCTATGATATTTGAGATTGTGTTTGAGATTTAGAAAGGACAAATACGAAAAAAAGGAACACGAAATACGACGATATGAAAGTAGGGAAAACATATTAATTCTATTCGCTTATTTGTTTTCAATGCGAAACTCATAGAAGAAAGTCCCAGGTCCATTATGTTTATAAAATTGATTATTATATTGTTAATAATCATGTATTATTATGCAATAACTTAACATTTTGTTTGCAAACATAAGCCTTCATTTGTTGTTTTCATCGAAAGTCACATGACAAATCACCCAAATCACACATAGGCTCAACGATTAGTGACCTATTTCGACATCATCGTAGAAGCTGGTTATCTGCTATGATGTGTCAGATAAACAAACATCAGAGAGCATTTGAGAGACCGAAACATCCGTCTATGATCCTCATTTCTTCGTGTCGTCCTGCAAACTATGTCAGTGATGTTTTGGCGCATGTCTAGTGCTCAGATGAGTCGATTCCGCTTGGATAGTAGCACTATGCCTTCCCATTGTAGCGCCTCATTTGAAAGAATCTGACCACTTTAAAACTCATGACAGCACGTCTATCCGATACGTCACACTGCAGCATGACAAAGTAAGACTGTAAATTTAACACGATTTTTCTGTTTTTCTTTTTCGACAGAATGTGCAGGTTGTACATGGTGTTTCACCTCACCATTTCTTCCCGAGAAACATTAACGGAAAGGATAAACCGTTGGCTATTAAAAGTGAAGTAGAATGATTCATAATGTACATTATTGCAATCGGCTTTGCTTTTTTTTTTTTTTTTTTTTTTTTTGCTTATAAACAACGTAACTTAATTTAAAGTCGAGTCCTACTGAAAATTGGATAAAATATGAAAGGCCATGAGTTGTGATATCATGGACAAAATTACCAATACCTCCCCGTCCGTTATACAGGAATAGGCCAGTTGTGTCTCTTTCTATTTAGTGATGTGCGTCAAACAGGCTGTGTCAATTACCGATAATAAAATCTGTTGATTTGTGTCGGCCATGGGACAAAATTCACAGTATTTCGCAAAGGGAAAAGGCCATATTCAAAGGCCTAAGGTTAGGCAGTGTTAGGAAAGATAAGACAAGCGTTGTTCAGGAATTAGGCAGTATCAGGGAAGTCAAGAATTGTGTTGTTCAGAAAACGAGATTTCGACTTGATTCGTTTCGCATGACCACTTATTTGGAACAACAAACACAATATTTTATACCCTACCTGCAAGACGTTCTACTTCCACTCTCATATAAAGTATATAGTACAATGATTAATTATATGATTATATCGATTAATCCTTCTGCATGTGATTACTATGAGCTGTCTTAAGATCTATGCATGTTGTAACTATGTCATGAATAAGTGATACAGCACGTTAATCCAGATGATTCTTTAAAAATGCAATTTTTTTTTATATTTGTGACTACTTTAGAACATGTCAGAATACAAAAGCAACATGATACATCTTAAGGGAGCAAAAGTACACACATAATAGCTAGTATACGGGCCAGTGATAATGTGCAACGTCTTTTACCAAGAGGAAGGAACTCGTCAATCTGCTATCCAATATCACTCTGCGTCAAACTGTGTTCACATTTCCAGATACACAAGGCAAAATGAAACATGCTAAAAAGTGACAATGTGATGGGAACTACTACACTCCATTTCTGGTAGGTACAGTGCAGCTGTTTATGTCTTTAAATGAAGAAAAAGTTAATATCGCGCAAGCTAGAAAGGAACAATAACTTTATATTTCAACATCAAAGAAACATATTGTTTTCACATTTATTAGATGATGCTTTTTGCTTTTCCAAATTTATTACTTCATTCTTCAAACTATCCAAAAGTAGTAACGATATATTTGCAACTTGGCATTTACATTCATTCATTACTAAGCATGACAACATTTATCTTTGACTTTACAAGTGCCAAATCAATAGTTTATTCTATAACTCTACCATGGTAGCTATCTTTGGTGATTAAGTCTACAAGAAGAGATTGGCAAAAAAAAAAAAATGCGGAGGATATTTTACAAGTGTAAATTTGCAATCAGAAAACGGATTACAATGTATCCCGTTAAAAACGATAACTATCTGATGCATAAAAATAAATAATATTTATATTTGTATGTCTGGATTAAAATAAAGGCTTATACCAAGGATCTTTGCTCTCTAATAACTTAACCTTTATCATTACTTAGTATGAAAAAAGAGAAAAATATGTCTTGTCAAAGTTAAAATTTTGAAAGTTAAATGATGAGAGCAAACAAATGAATATCAGAAACTAACTTACTTGACCAAGATTGAAAAGAAGAACAACACTATGTGTTCCGGAATTGGAACCATCTTTTCTTCATCAATGTATTATTGGCCAGTCAGGACTGGACAATGTCACAGTTTCTAATGGCACCAAAGTAACAATGAAGAAGTCACGGGGCATAAGAGGTTTGCTTTAACGTTCATTCAAATAGTGGCAGTGTTAAGAAAACGCACAGGTACTTGACTTTCTTACGAAGTTATCAGATATATAAATATATCTTCATTAATTGAACTATCGGGCTTTTGCATCTCTCCATATAGGGTTTGACATATTTTTTCAATCACTTTTGATTTTCCTCAGTCATCTCCTAATTTTCAAATTATTAGTATCGCCGACGATTTCTCAAAGGACGAAAAACTGTAGGATGCAGCTCAATATCAGTCTTTGGCGGTTCTTAGTTTAATTTCTGTTAAAGTTGTAATTCACATATTTGTACAATCATCGAAAATCCAACACATCTAACAACATGTAACACAAGAAACTGGAACAACGTCTAATGAGATCATTCTGATCTACTACAAAACCCTATAAGTCTTGTGAGTCTATTAACCTGCACGGAAACTGGGGTATTGGAAACATGCCACTGAATGCAGATAGACAAGATAGAAGCTATATTTCTTTAACTCTTAATAAATAAAAACAGTATAAATAATTAATAAAGTAAACATAAGGTGACACATGATCCTTTTGGCGACAGCCTCGTCAAAAAAAAAAAAAACAAAACAAACAAACAAACAAACAAACATAAATATGTATAAACAAGCCCACCTTGACTAATAGCAGAAGACATACATTTTCCCATGATTTTATGTATATGTATCAGTCGATTAATAATTGACCTTTGACTGTTCTCATATCTGCAATTTATTGTTCTGACACAGGAGAAATTGATTTCTATCAAAATTAAATTACTTGTAATATCATCGGGTACTGATGATTTATATTTTTATGCTTTGTACAAAATTCATTTATTTCATTCTGGGATATTTTATCATAACGTTATTCGGTAGTGTATCTATAACATTTATATCGATATTGATATCTACATAAAATGTAATAGCTTGTATAGGTCAGCTTTCGTAATTAATCATGAACGCCAACATCGTTTTAAGCTTTTTGCTTGCTCTTATCGATATTGAAAATAGTTTCATTCATATTAATTTGACAGGTTTGTGATTCTCATCAACAAAACTGTCTTGAGGGAATTTTTCTTGGCCTTACTATTTTCTGGTTTTACTTGGTAAATCATTTGTTAGAAATTTGATTTACTCACAGTGTACAATACCATACGCTATTCCAAACTGAAGTAATAATCGTCATCGTTTGCTTGCTTTAAAATATGTAGCTGTTCATTACAGAACGCATATTTTTGAAATTATGACCTTAAAAAATGCCAAAATGGTGTAAACTGAAAATGAATGTGTTTCACTGATTTCATGTCTGAATGAAGAAGTTTTAATAAATTGGCTTGTTGTGTTCATTGTATTTCATTTGATCACTTTTACCACAGATTGTTGTTAATGATATGAACATACGTGTTCAATAAGAGGTCACCGTAACCAGTTGAAATATTGAAACATATCTAGATTCTCTTTTGTGATAGGCCTTCAATTAGAAATATAACTTTCATTTCATCTGCAATATGCGTAGAGCAATAAATGAGATCAAATATATTTGATCATAGTAAATTGATGTTTTTTTTTTTTTTTTTTTTTTGTTTATTTTTGTTTTGTTTCTTTGTTTTCTTAAGTATGATCTTTTAGCTTTACAGAGAATTTCAGCAACAAAAAAGATAGAAATAACTGATTCTGAATTGTACTCTGGCTAAAGACGGACAAAAAAGAATAAACGTATTCAGATCGCATAGAAACAAACTAGCATTACGTACGTACACGTGCAATATGTATTTGTGTGAAGTCCGTTACAAATAAACTTAATTTTGTTAGGAATATCAAATAAGAATTACGTAATTGTCAAAAAGAGAACAAGATGATTTTGAATCATGAACTGGTTTCGCAGATTTAAGATATAACGAGATAAACATTCAAAAATGTTTTTAATTGACCATTATCTCAGATGTATGTCAATATGTAGTAGTTGAGTCGGATGATTGTACAAAAGACACAAAAGTGTATAGTACCTTTTAATACGAATTAATAGTTAGATTGGTGGCATGCAGGCTACGGCAAACCTAGGGGACTAAATGTCTGAAGAATACATAAGCGTTTGTTTTCATCACTTTCAGCGTATAATAGATATATTCACTCATATATCGGTTAATGATACTGCTTTTAAAAAGTACCACCGGTTATCATTGGTTTTTGTTTATCTCCAACACATCAAGGAGTACGTTGACATTTAGTTTTGTTGCTCGACATTTCGATGAAAAACAACTCAGCCTGAAAAGAAAGGTTTCTTTTTGCATACACCATAATAATTAACGACGAGGTGCCATTTTAATTGAATTGTTTCAAAATTGAACATTTCAAGATAATTTGTAATTGAATTAATTCTTCTTCGAGTCGTCTTGTCCTTGAGGAATTCAGGAATTTGAAAAAAAATCAAATCGACTGATAATTTTCCTTAGATACGGGCACCATAGACATATTTGGAAAGAGACAATTGTTGATCATTCAAATGAAACTCTTCCGGATTTTAACATTATGCAAAGGCAGATACACCTCTGGGAAATTACCCCATATAATCAAGAAAGACACCGATTTGTTCACCAAATTCCAACTTGATGCAATCCTGAAGGGAGCACGATAACAGCAAGTTATATTTAAACTGATCCCAATAGTACTAAAAAAAGTCAATACTTAGTATCTGCATTGTAGATATGGTAAAATGGTAAGTAAAACGCCACGATATGGGTTGGTCTTATAATCTACAGCTGGGTATATTTATTCTCTTCCTGTTTCTTTACGGTCATTAACACAGTATGACGCCTGATCTTGCCATCCATCGCCATTCCATTTATAAACCCAAACCGATGAGATTAACTTATAAAATTAGTTCTGTGTACATATATCCTCAACATATCTGATTATCTGAAACGTCATAGAATCTACAGTTTAACATGTACGTCCCCAAATTGCCTTTAATATTATTTCTCTATAAAAGAAATCATCTTTATTGCTTTCATTCTTGTATACTCCATGATTGGTCATGGTTTACATGTATATTGATTCCCAATGGTATCAATGTTAAGAATGATATATCTTGTGTATGCGTGGTGAGTGCGATATATCCGTTTACTCGTTCTTGTTATAATGCGAACCTGATCCCGATTTTATTGTTTTACTATATCGAAAGAGTAAACTATTACTCCAATACTAGGCTACTCAAATTAATCACATAAACATTTGTTTTGCCAAGCAGATATGGACTTTACTCTTTCGATATAGTAACACAATAAAATCGGCATCAGGTTCGCAATATAAAAGAATTTTTTATCATTTCTATATCAACAGACGTTTATGTTTGACTTGGTATGACTTTCCGACCGGTCAACAATGTATGTGATTATATATAAGGTCATATAAAATGGTGAAGTACTAGAACACTCTGCCTTAGAACATTGTTACAATTTGCAAGTTTAAGATTAAATTTCTAATTACTCTTTTGGCACTTTTTATGATGTATGATTTGACACCATAACACTGCAATATAAAATAGGAAAAATGAGGAAAAAATAATAACATAGGATAAAATACCTCGTAAACAAATGGACAAATATATTACCTTTTCCCTTCTTGTGTTTCTGCATATTTAAGCGATTTTCGAATAAAAAACAAAAGTGTTTGCGACATGACGATATCATAATGTTTTCAGAAATACAGCACACGGACAAGTGAGCTTTAGTAAAGTAAGGGATATATGATATACCTGCAGCCATAACAGTAGCAGGACAAGAGATTTCAGAACTATCAAAGAGTCCGTCTGTTACCTCAGCGAAATATAAATTATACCAGCCAAATATTGATTTATATGCTACTATACATTAATTGTGCTTACATTGTGAGGATACATGAAAGTTAAATGACCTTAATTTCCAAAGTCTAGTTTTTGTTCTGGGGATGCCTTTTGGAAAGTTTGTTAGCTAGGAATTTGAAAGAGGAAACAATAACATGTTATTGTGGACTTCGTTTACTGCTATATACGTCAGAATATTTGAATTAAGTTATACATGTATTCCTTTCCGTTTTGTGAATAAACGGAATTCTTTATCTCTACTCTTTTCATATTGTTTTTCCTGCTGATCAATCACTATTTGTATTAATGTGCTATTGCATGATACCGAGATAATGAGAAAGTCATCTGAAATCGGTTTTTTAGATTTGAATTCATCACCCAGAAAAGAAAGATTATACCCTATATTTGATAATGCTCTGATAATTAACTTTTATTTCAGAGTCCTTAAAAACCATAATGAAAATCCCGACATGTCAACAGACACTTCATTCAAACTCAGAGTCAATGAAACTATAGCAAAATAAGAACAAAAAGAAGTATTAACACAGATCGCGCCACCCAAGTAAGTAATATACCTTCCTCAAATGAGAACACGGTAACAAAAACACCAGACATGCTTAGGGACATCAAACACGTCTAACTTTTCGCACAATGAAATAGGATATTTCCCAACTCGATCATTATCACGACCGCAAAATTTCAACAAAAGCTTTACCAACATGTATCTCTCAAAACTCTATAATATGGGTTTTTTCTGTTCGTTGCTGATATCTTGAAAGTGAAAAAAGGCATCAACAAAGCACTTATTCAAGTATTGAAAATCTGTGAAGTGCGATGATGCAACATTTTATTGAACTCTACCAAAGACCTCCAAAGTCAATATGAATAACTTAGCATAAGAAAAACATCGAAACTGCTGATGGTAGAAACCGAATCACGACGTTAACTAAGATGTGTCCACGATAAAATATTTCATAAAACGTCATATTCAGCAATCCGTTTTTGGCTATATGTACAACAATACTTAACAGAATAGACAAAACACAAATGTATAAGGTATATTTCACATGGAATTATTTCTATTTCCGGTCAATAAACACTAAAAAAATAACAGATAGAATCTTCTTCAGATGAAGTACATTAAAACCAAATAGGAATTACTACATTCTTTTATCTATGAGTGCTAACAAATGTATATGTATATCACACAATAATATCCTTGTGACAAAAAGAAAATAAATATGTACTTAAGTTTTAAAGGACGTCATTTCAATACAAATAACGGTAATTAACCCTTATCAGCGTCATTTCTATCAATTTCCAGATATCTATCATTATCTTTAAGGGGAAAACGAGATATCGCAACGGTCCATATGTTAATAAATATATTTTCAAAAGGATTAAAATACTCAAATGAAAAATTATAAAAGAAAAATTGACTAAGTTTTTTAAATCGTTAGTTTGTCGTTTTGGAAAGATGGAATACAGGTAGCAGGAATCTGTATATATAACTATTCGAAACGTTTACTTCGATATCATTTGAAAATGTTTTACCGAAAACAAAAATATAAAGACAAATATTTGGCCTTCATAACGTATGTATGTAATGTAAACTCGTGTAACCTGCATAACGATGAATATAAAAGTAGTTATGAAGATGAAGAATTAAAAAGGATTGACTCCTGTTTTTCTGAACAACAACTAGTTACGCGCACTAAGATGTTAAAAGATAAGATTCAGAATTTATCATCTAAACTTACCTTTGAGGTGCTGAGCCAGTTGTTACGTGTTCCAAAGTGAAAGGCCTGTTGTGAAATAAGTTATAAACGATCAAATGAAAGACGGACGGTACGGATATACACTCATTATTGGAATAGCAGCTTTGTAAGGACGCCGGGCTTTATATAATCTCGCAAGTCAAACACCCGCTGGAAATTCCCATATGAATATCTCATAACACACGATCTACGAGAGTATGAGGAGCGGGCCTGGGTGTGCGACAATATCGTAAATAACATTACCAGCGTGAGTGTTTACAGGCGCATGACACAGAACTACGTCACGTGATCAAAAGTTTGGGGGTTGATTTTTTTGGGTGTGCCTATAAAGAGAATTAACGGTGTTACATTAAGCTATCATGTGATATCTGAATTTACTTTTTGACCAATGGCAGATCGTTTTACTGAATTTGTGTAGCCAATCATTCTACACTTGAATACCTCAGTCCTATATAGGCATATGCAGCATTCAATCAAAAAATCACAAAATGCAAAATGGATTATATCATTCAAAGAAGAATAAGGAAATAACATTTAAATCTTTCAGTAATTGTTTCTCTGTCTACAACACAAGTTTAGCACTGCCAGATGTAGATGCCTTCTGGAAATGGTAAAGTGACAGAATACCTATGATATAGTCACTATGTTGGCTGGTTTGTACATAACGCACTATAGTAATATTCAAGTAGTAACACACCCGTCATATTGACGTCTGGAAATATCTTTAATGTTCCCACAGATTGATTCTGTTTACACAAACTGATGAATGTACTAGGTAGAAATTAAGTGGAGTGAAGGCAGACATTCAACCCTACTGAAATACGTTTAGTAGTCATGCAATAAGTTGGGACTTTTGAACAGTATAAAATTCATTTCTTCATTACTTACAGAAGGATCTATGCTTAATGTATAATGCCTCTAAAGACATAGAGAAAGTGTCTGGAAATCGATGGTAACATTGAACATTTTTAAAATCTGTAAGTCATATATAATAATCCGGAGTCTTAAGTTTAAGACAATATACAATGCTATCAATTAAATCAGCTTAGAAGATACAATTGTCACTTTTACAAACAAGCATCTAAAGTTAAGCAAGTTTTGAACTCACAGCTGTTAAAATTAGAATACACCAGTATTGATATGGTGGTTTCTCATTATAACAACTTATTATCTCGTTAACACGAGATCGAGACGTTGAAACTTTATAACGAGACACACAATCCTTATAAGGTGCATCCCTTTATGATGAGATAAACTAAAATATTTGTCAGTGTATGGTTAACATTAAGTGAAATATAATAATTCAGAAGTGTAGCTGCTAGTTCTATTACAATAACATAAATAAAGGTATATATCCATAGAAGAGTAATTTAAACAAATAAATAATGTACGAAATACTTTCATAAACATGAATTTGTTGTATCATGACATTTACAACTACTATGAATGCCGTACCAAGATAGTTCAGTGATTATATTTACATTACCAACGCGTGCTGCGTTTTATGTCGTTAATATCTTGACTTAAGCTAAAATAAATAAAACCTTATCGGTAGTGAAAAAAAACGGCAAGTGGGCAAGCTATTTTGACTTTATGTTTTTACCGCCAACATAATGATGTCGCAGCGGTCACGAACTGGATGGTATTTATCTTACGTAAATCATAATTAGGTTTATATTAAAAGTCAATTTCACTAGTTATCTAGTAACATGTTACTTATCTGCTGGCACATTGTTTAATAGATAACCAATCTCAATGTCATTTCCTTCATCGCCAATTTGCTACAAGAACGTCTTTTAAAACAGACCATACCGTATTATCACTTTTATTTAAGACTAAACTATATAATAGGTAATTCATTTACAGTTTAAACTGTGACTTGATTGTAATTGTATTACTTATATAGCGCATTAAATCTATCACATTACGGAAAGACACGATGTCTCCCGAGAGTACACATTCGTACTTGCTACTGCTGCTGAACATTAATTCCTTGAGACGTCAAGTAATGCTTGTCACGTGCTATGAAATCATACCCATACTCATGAGAGCCATATAAACGTGAAGCTATTTTTTCTTTCGTATTGGCAAAAAATATCGTTGTCTTGCTTGTTTTTGTAGTTACACTAGTCGCAATCGCATGGGCATGAAGCTTAAACAGACAAGGCTGCCAGTATACCAAGTACCCAATATACTGAGACCAGGCAACAGTTGTTAAATAGTTAGTTGGAGTTGACAAGTGATTAATTAAAAAATCAGATTGTTGCTAATGATTAACAACAAAATTGACACTCAAAAAAGAAACTAATATGACTATTCTCAACAAATGTATAACTGTTGACTGTTTACGATTGTTCGTTTTTATTTGTTTGTTTTTTTTTTTTTTTTTTTGCCTTTGAAAATTTTCACCAATTAATGGTCATATCTAACCAGCCTTTCAACAACCGGAAGCAGGACAGCAGGACATTAATATACAAATAAAAAAGTCCAACATAACTTTTGACAAATATAATGCCCATCTGAATGCTTTGTTCAAGGTGTTGATTTCGAGATATGAACGTTCTTTTTCTCGAGAGTAATATCCCTGCTTGCCAACCTACAGTTTAACATGTAAAGTGTAACAGCCGATTCGATATTCAAATGCTAAATACACATATAACTACACCACACATGTTTTCGTGAGATCCAGACCGATGATCGTCACCAAGATCTCTTTGGGAAATATTCTTTTCTTTTTTGATGTTAGATGTTTTCGATTGATTCGTTGTTGTTGGTTTTGTATTTAAACAAAAAACAGTTTAAATTTGTTTAATTGATTATGTCGATATGTTGGCATTTTCATGTCGTTTTTGTAAAAATTGCAAAATAATGTATCAACAGTCCGGCAACAATATGCAAATATCATCGAAAAATATGATTGAAATGCTTTTTTGGACATTGTTTTGAATATAGCACTTTAGGATGCTTAAATTGTTTCGGATTGATATATAAACATATTTCTTGTGACTGCATGGATAAAATATCTTTTGAAGACACTGTTTTCTGGATTTCCAAAGATGTTGACAAAATGTATGTTAGCATTGAAAGTAAAAGCAGAAAAAAATAATTAGCTTATCATTTCAGTTTCCTTATTGACGAAATGTAACGATGGAAAGTTAGCAGCTCAATGAAAATATGGTTTGAATTACATACGTTTTATTTGCTTCGGTGTGATTAAAACTGCTATTAAAACAATCGAATATTGTCGGTAATTTTTGCCTCAAGTGCATGGTTTACAGCGTCCAAGACATATGTATATGGTGTTATGTGAATGTTCGTCCCTCTGATGATATTAAACCATTCTATATGGGTGACTCCTGTAAGATAAGTGTTTGCTAAAGATGTTTCGGCGGATGTGTGATAGTGTCTATGATAAAAAATTAGTCAAGAATTACATTGATCGCGTCGATTATGTCAATATTTAATCAATCGGACATTTTTTTCAAAACGATGAGGCTGTTTGACATGTTTCAAACATGAACTATACTGTATCTGTATTTCAAAGTACAAAATAAAGGTTATCCTGATAAAGCGAAATGTCACCAAATATCAGTCAATAATCTCAAGAGTAATTAATGCTAGAATTTAATTACATGAATGACTTCAATTTAATTACTTTGGCCAGTGACTGACGGGTCTATAATTCTTTTAACAGGCTACTGTTTAAATAATCTTTTTGTATCTGAATCTTAATTTGTATTGAAAGACAAGATTCGTCCGATGGTGGTCTTTAGTTCCCGAGGTTGTACAATGAAAAGTTGTTTTAATTAATACAGGTAGTTGCATGGACCAGATATACGCCTGCCCCTGATGTTCTATCAAAGGTATGAGAATTACAAAACTTATTGAACTATGGGGCTTGTGTACCTTCTTCGCCAATCTTTGACATTATTTTCGATCTATTTTGATTTGCCTCCTAAATTTACTCAACAGTTATGGTCTTTTACTGATGAGCCCCACAAGGTCGAAATAGAAACATAACGCAGATTAATTCATATTTGGTTCTACTGTATCTTGCTCTTAATTTGTATCGAAAGATGCTATTCACTTAATTGTCTTTCAAACAATCTTTGTGTCGATGACATTTTCCGTCATCCAATACGACTGCGAAAACAAAATAGATTTGAGACTAGTATTTACTTACAGAGATATAATTAAATTTACTAATAGATATGATATAATAGAAGTCTTCATTGATTCGCAATGCGTATTCCAGAACAATTAAATTAAAAGAAACTTGAAGTTCAATATGTACGTAAGTATTTTAGAAAAAAAACCCAACAAAACAAAACAAAGATATATTAATAAATAGAAATGAAAATTAATTTATGTTGCGCCTCTTCTGCTAGTGTTATTTTTATTACTATATAGCAATTTTTTCACCTTTCATTATAAATTAGGAGTTACATACAGTAGAACCAAGTTATTAATTAAAGTGCATCATACAGCTGTTTCGTCTTTCTAGCACTAGTCAGTGATGATGACTCACACAGTTGTTTCCTCAAGTTTTAGTGAGGAAACAGCTGTATGATGTAGCATCACTTCACATTCCTGACCATATATTAACACATTGAATGCAGACTGAAGATAAACATATTACACTCTTAATCATGAGTAGGAAAAAATCACTCTATTCTTTTAGGATTCTGTAATATTTCTGATACAGGGAAGTAGTCGTTAAAAAGATTTAACTTTCGCAAGTATCATGTATTCATAGACATATTCAACTTTCGTTGATATAATTGTATTATCTTCATGTATGATATATTACATTTAAGAGTATGTTACTGACATTTCCTGCTGCCTCGAAGTCACGTCACTAGTGTTTTACGGACATCAGCGGGAAAAAACAGAAATTGAAAACGTAATTCTCCGGAGTCATCAAGGACTGGCTACCTTGATGTAATGGTAACCCACTTTTCAAACGGAAGGATATGAAGTGACGTTCTTAGAGAATATGTACGGCTATAACGGTGGGCTTGACTGGTAAATTTGATCATCGTGACCTGATGTTACTAGAATGGCCCCTTCCTTGGGAGCAAATTAAAATGCCTCCCAGGTGGCAGTTGGTACATTATCTAGAAACCACGAGGCGAGAGCTTATAGTCCCAGGTAGATGAAGCCAGAGACAGCAAGTTAACCTGACCTCAGGCTCCGTTAGCTTAATGTATGGAAATGACAATCCATCGCTTTATAAATCGTGGTTAATCCAACTAAATGTTAGTAATGTCACGTTCCTTTATATGTAAATGGAACCAACAGACATACTAACGAGAACCTCAAAATCTAACTTCATCTCTTACAATTATCAATCCTATCATAATCTTCATCAAGCTTCATCTCTCAAAAACATGTTTCGTGAATTTAAGAGCTGTCGGTTTCATGAAAGAAATGTAGTTGTTGGTAAAAACCTCTTGATTATCAAATCATCTGCGACATGTAAACAATACATTAAGTATGTTTATTTCCAATATCTGTACTATGTGTTATCGTTATTCATGATTCACACGAAATTTGGCGTAATTACACTTTGCAAAATCTCTCTCGAGAATACAAAGATGCAGGTTATCCTTTTAGTAATGCAACTGAAATAAATGTTCGTGTATACTTAATATTTTAATGTTCAGTCGGATGTGATTTTATGCTACTCAATAACAGATTTACGTGTATATTCCTCTAAGTTCTGTTTTGTGGTCAGTAAACTCTGAATCACAGTTGTTCAGGTTTCCTTTAAAAAACAACAAATCACTAACATATCATAATAATCCAAACTAAAACACCATTAAACAAAATAGACTTACACGGAAACTTCTTAAAACGTAGAAAAGAAAATAAGATCAGGTGTTCTGTGTAAGTGCCTTCTGCTTCACCGCCGACACCCACCATGTAACCTTGTCTTCACTTCCTGAAATGACAACAAGGTATACAACAATAAAACCAACAGACAAACTAACGAGCTTCAAACACGTCCAGCTTCATACCGCACAAAGAAATAGAATATTTCTCAATGATATCACTATGACGACCGTAAAACTTCCCCATAATTGTCATCACAGGAATGTTCCATTACTTATCTATATACATATATATTTTATATGTATTGAATAAGTATAACCCGATCACCAGTTTCATGAAAATTTACTTCGAAAATATGACTTATCTAATTCCACTTATTTCATTGTGTATTCAACTATTAAGCGATCAGTGTATATTGTACATAGCAACAATATGACTATCCCCTTATTTGTAAAGACATACACCGTCGTTTAATATTCGCTAAACTATTATTTATATGATGACGAAATGTAAACTCGTCAAGTCATGACGTCGGACAGTATCGTTTGAATCCTAATCTGGACTATAGAATGTGATGGAATACGTTTTGGGTTAGCACCCACAGTCTTGGCGTTGATAAGCGCAGTGTTGGTCGTGTCTAATCCTAGATAAGTCATCAACATGCAAACACTAATTTAATTGTGCTTCTGATAAACGTCAAAGATATTGCGGCGTGGGCATTACGAAATGTCAATACGTTTGATAGAGATTTCCAAAAAGTGAATGAGTTGGGTTAGTAAAAAGGTCACACAATCATTTACATTTCTATTCTTCCGTATATGGGAATAGCAGACATAAACATTGTTTCGATGTGCAATATTCACTGTTAATGTTCAGAAATATATGTTACGAGGGGGAATAAGAGTGTGAATTAAGCAGTAATATCGCTATAACAATGTTTGCTGGTAATGCGGCAAAAACATGTACAATGGAAAGCCTTAAACAGAGACTGGTGAAAAAGTACAAAAAGAATAAGACTACTTTTGTTCGGAAAGGGTAAGCGTTTTCCAACATGTAAATATAGTTTATCTGAGTAACAATATCACGTTCTAAAATAAGTACATGGATGACAGGACCAAACAACCAGGTACAGTACAATAATGAGGTTTAATGTACTAACTTTATCAGATCAGTCAAAATGACCATTATATAAAATTATATAAAATTACATGGTTGGTCAAAAATTATTTCAAAAAGTAAAACAACGAATCTAGAATTTTGAAAAAAAATATGTGAAACACTCTCAAGTTATAATATTCAGATAGATGAATAGCAATAGAATAGAACGTAATGATAGCATACTTTCACCAGGGCCCGTATGAATGAAACCATTCTCGTGTTCAAGCATATATTTTGTGTCAAGCAGACTTTTTTATAGTTCGCCTAAATCATATAAAATAATACATATGTCAAATATAAACATTGAATATAACTTTGACTTGAAGTTCTTTCAATTTGTTTAAAAATCTTTGGCAAAATCAGTCTTATCTATCAAATTTAACTTAAATAATACATAAGGCATGGGCACAAAATTCATGCTTGAGCATGAGAACGGTTTTATAAATACGGGTCCAGATCACGATTTAAGAGAAGAATGTTGTTATAGCCTTATATAAGAAATTGTAACTGCTTGGTACGCCTCCACACAATAAAATTCACACTCACTAATATTCCATAGGGTAGTCCTCTCTGTCTATATAAAAATCCAACTACAATTGGGTGTCATCCTTTGAACCGACGACACCGACTAATTTAGCACTTACCATGGTGCCATCATGGCCACTGCTTACTAGACAACGTGTTACTATTCTTATTGGTATAAATGTGAAATGTGTGGAGTATCGATTGATTAAGTGTGACAACGTAATAACATTAAGTAAAAATTGATACGGATATAAATTTATATAGACATATAATTACAATGTTGATTTTTATTGCAGTATATGTACTACACAACCCGTCACCTTCAGTTCTATGTTATTTATATCAATTAAGTGTTTATTTTAGACGAGACTACTAATATGGCTTGTTTTACGTCATATTATTGCATGCAGAGACCACACATTGGGCTATTTCATAATGTATTTTCACTAAATGTGTTCAGCCAGCGTGTTTGTCTGACATTTTATTCAGTTTACTGTACAGACACTAGTACGTTTGACTGTGCTGAGTATCAAACAGGGAGCACTAGGAAGTGGGTTTATACACTTTAGTACATATTTTGTACTAAAAGTAGTGGAACGATTGAGACATTGTGCTGTCAAAAGTAATGCCGCTTGTGCATCGTTTAGATGACGATATTGGCAGTTTGCATCTACATAAAACAGAATTAATTTTACCACTACAAAGAGGATGATAGTAACTATATTGGCTGAGGGATTAAAATATTTTGTTTTATTATTTACCTAATATTTCATTACGTATTCTCGAGACTTTCTTACAGCAGAGATCCTTTTTGGAATCGACCGATGCAGGTTTTGGAAAATTTCAACCTCAAACTCGTCCAAAAAGAATTTGTTTTTGATAAAATTGCTCAGTATTTCTTTTCTGTCAACTGACTGTTCAATTTCCCTTTTAATTATCAACCATAAGTTTTCTATAATGTTAAAGTCGGAACATTATGTAGGCCAGCTCATTGGGTCTATTTCGTTTGGTTCCAAAAATGTCTTCGTGAACCCAGAGCGATGAACAGGAGTACTATCGTCTTAAAACATGTAATCATTATCCGCATTATGTCTAGCAATTATTTTATTGCTGTAAAAGTTCAACACATTTCCCGAATTAATGTTCCTATTAACATGAGTAAGTGTCACCGCATCTTGCTTCGTGATGCATCCCAAGATTACAGGCGTAGCTTTTTATCTTCAACTCTTGGAGAAATGCACCCAGAATGATATACGTTTTCCACCAAACACAAACTCCTTTTCAATCAGAATTTGACTCAACAGTGCTCCTCCGTGTAGAAGAGTTTTTCATTGCACCAGGTTTCCATTTCGCCTGATAAAATTATTTCCAACTGTTGGCAAAATGTATTTGTCTGTCGACTTTCCTTCCGTCCCGTGCTGTTAAACTTTTGGGTCGGTCCGGATTTTCACCATATGCTACCTCCTGCGTTCATAGAAATTCCTGTCAATTCTATGTACAATAGTAATAGGCATATTCAGTAACTCAATAACGTTTGGGAATGATAAGCTATTCTGAACCACACATACATTTAAACTCAGTTGAACAGACGACAAAATAGGACGTCAATCAAAGCTTTGTGACGTTTCTAATGATATCAGCAGTGTATTACTAACTTATGTACTGTTTAAACAGTGCCAACTTCAACAAGGTGAAAGCCAACATACCTTCATTGCGGAGCGGTTAATCGTTCTACAAGTTTTGTCCAAAAACTGCATATCAGTGCATTTAGACATAACCAAGATATTCCACAATTGTTATAAAGGTCAAACTGTACGATTAAAACGACAAGAGGCCAAAGAGAGAAACAAAATTTTTGCTTAGAAAAAGAATTTTGACAAGAAGTGCAGCCATTAGGTAACATTAAGTATTCTAATTTCTAAATTTCTATACACTGTAAATACTTTTGGATCCAATGCATATACAGAAATAAATTTCAATCTTGATATATATATCTAATAAGCACATTAACCAATACCATATTGTTAGAACAGTGATGAATTCAGTTTAACTGCGATATGTTACCTGGAGTAGTAGATGACACTATTTGGACATCAGTGACAACACTATGATGACGAAAAGGCAATACTACATATTACAGACAACTCCATATACCATATAATATTACATTTCGGTGTCTTAATGTCTTTTTATATTCATATAAAATCTAAAAGTTTAAATGGATATCGCGAATTTACAGCTTGTGTAAGTAATGAAACTCTTATTTACTTGTTTTACTTCCGTTTCCATTTACAAGTGTATTGTTTGTACGTATGAAATATTGATAGGTGTTAAATCTGAGAGTATATAATCCGTACGTAATTGGAGACTTATAAGCATGTTAAAGGAAAGTTGATGTTCATGTTTCATTGAGGATTACACTTGACCCAAAACCCTTGTGAAATGGGATCATCCGAATACTGGTTAAACGAAAGGCACGCGTGTAGACATGATGTTTTTTTCTAGTCAGCTACATGTAAGGCTTAATACAATACAGTTTTACGCTACGATACGACGAAGGACACTCAAAGTCGATTAAGCGTGACTATATACTTGTCAGTGCATTGAAAATTGACAATAAATACATCACAGGAAGAGAAAGTGAGGATATAATTACAAAGACAAAAACAAAAACCAGAGCAACATGTGCATGGAATTAGACCCCATATACATTGCGTCATTATTGACTGACATTTTATCTGCGGGTAGGATTTTCAAACAAGCTGTGCATGTTGTCACAATTGCAAGAATGTAACATGTCGTTATTATTTTTTTCTTTTCGTGTAAGTATTTTCCTTGATAGCGACACTTTAGGTGTATTACCATTGGTGATGAGTCCTAAATGAACCAAACAGCTTCATTAAGTAGTTTTATTTACAATTTGGTTCAACCGTTTCTGATTCTAAATTTTCAGTGAAATATGTTATTCTCTTGTGTGTCTTTTACACAATGCTTAAGATCGTAAATGTTGTGTTATACTCTCATATCAATGCGGTGGTTGGGATGGAGGTATACACATTCTGCGAAAATAATGTACAAAGGCCACACAAGTGAATAGAACCTTTCGAAACAGATTTAGATACAGTACAGCCAAATAACGATTTAAACTGCATCATCAGGGAGAGCACGGTACTACTTCACAGTGTTATTCCAAATCGAGACTGTAATCCCCCCGAACATAAATCTCATCTCATCTTTTCCAGTGGACTGCCCAAATCAATTGTATATTTTACACATTAACACATTGGTTATTTGCTGTTTTGTAGACATCATCGAATCACAATGATAAATATTCAAAGACTATCCCACGCCATCGAGAGAGGCAAGCCGGACAGATGCAAATACAAGATTATCCTGAAATGGTTGTAATACGTTCTTCAAAGAGAAGCTGAACGCAAGTATGTACTGAAGAGAACATAATTATTTGGTTTATAGGAACTTTAATCTCGCATGATTATGTTTGTTAGAGATCAAAGATTGCATTTGTGGTTTCGAAGAGTTTTAAATTGAATACAATCTCACATTTCGATATCTGATGCCGTTTTTTATTCGTGTGTCATCAGACATACTACGATTTCAAGAACATTCTTATATGATTAATCTGCGTGCTTGTAAACGTTTAGTCAGCTCAGCATCAGGTAGCATAAATCAATACTGGACATCTGCACTTTTTGTTCACTAAGGTACAAGGACTATATGAGTCCTGCTAAATGCTGTAAACTTTACATTTACCCTAATAACTGAGTAATAATATTTCAGCATTGTGAGCAGTAGAATATCTGTTTTTGTGATTTTTATTGTTTTCCTGCATTTTTAATTAATTCGAATAATAGCACAGTTCAGAGAATACATACAGATTCCATGCTCTCGTTCGTCCAAGATTAAGCAATATTGAAGTCTATGACATTAAGGGCTAGTGCCCCAACCCATATGGATTTTCACATTTCTTTTAATAAACTTTAGTTTTCCTTAGACATTGAACAGGTTTCAAAATTTAGGGTCCTAGCCTTACGGAAGAGTCCATTAATGTTAAAACAGCTGTTCAGTAAATACTTGTTCTATTCCACGCAACTAATAACATGTACTGACATGTGTCATTAACTTGTGTTCTTTGAACAATATATTATAAGGTTTCAGTAGTTTTTTTCAGACTTTAAAAGGTCAGATCAGTAGTATTAAGGATTTACATCATCGGATGTATAAAATCTAGTGATTCGACTATTTTTATATGTTATTCACGAGCTAAGGAACAAAAACACTGTTGAAAATCACACATTTTGAAATCAGTGCGAGAACGCAAGAAGAAAGTTTATGTTGTGTCTTGCTTTGTGTCTCGTAATCTTCGATCACTGACCAAAATAGACGACGTTGGAGAGACACTCTATACTTGCACCTCAGACAGGGATTTCCCACGTAATACCCCATCCTATACTTTTCTATCGCGCCCGATCTATTTAGTATCTTTACGTGCGCTTTCGCGGAATTTTGTAAGCATTGGTGTATTCATCCGCGTGTAGGCGAAGGTGGCACTTACATCTGTGCATTTCGACGACAAAAACATAGGTAATGTAGTAGTTAAAATATCAAAGATATTCTGTTTCTTTAATCATATCCTGTAACATCCTAATCTCGGCTAACGCCCACGGTTTGGATTGTGTTAAAGGATCCAAGCCCTCGAGTGAGATGTCCCGATCTCGCTCAGTTGCGAGCAACATATTTTATTAACCATACGATTTGCTGTATTCCACTGCATTTCATATCCTACCCTTCGAAATATTTCCTTGGAGTCTTCCTCCAGAGAAACATCAAAACTATATGAATGATACGCCTATGCCGCTTACAACACTTATTTTCGTTCAATCTTTGGCCTCTTGAACTACAGGCTTCATATAACCCTTGCTGTCAAGAGGACACTAAATCATTCGCAATCACGAACCTAGGTTCCTGTGACAATGCCTTTAATTATGTTTATTTACAAACATGATTCAGGAGACAGCACTCGGTTAAACAGACAACGTCTTCCTGGAACTTGGATTTACAATCTGTGTGTTGCCTGAAAGTAAACAAAATAAGCTATTCGTCATGGGCAAAAAAAAAAAAAAAAAAAAAGAAAGAAAGAAATTAAAACTGTAAAAGTCAATTATTCTAAACATATGCAAATCAATAGCATTTACATATAGATAATTAAAAAACACGGGATAACAAGAATATGTCAAAAGCAATGATGATAATATTTGAGACATGATACAACAATACTGTATTAAGTCATTACCTACCTCTACTCGTCTGCCGATAATGTGACCAAGAGCGTCCGTTAGTCCTTCAGGGATGAGACCTTCAAATTAATAAATAAAAAAATGATGCGTATATCTATATATATGAGGGGCACAAAGGATCTCATCTGTCGAATGTCAATAGTACCTTCTTGTTGCTATATCGCACAAGAAATATTTTCACTTCATTTGCACTCTTCAAATTCCTACGCTGCGATGGGGGTGATATTTATACTTTAATCCTTACCCATTTTCTGCAGTACAATTAATCAAACTCTTTAAGATGCCAACAATCTTATCATAATTTTCCTAAATAGTTATTATTCTAGTATACCGATTCCTTTCATTGCTGCTTCGGGGTTTGTATTTTTTTTTTTTTTTTTTTTGAGAATCCAAATACGTTAAAGTGTAAAGATATTTACGCCGAGAAAGATTTTAAGAAAACAACCACTGCCACACCTTACATGTATCTCAAATATGTCCCGAATGATCACCATAAGAACGCATTGCTTTCTCATTGTGTATAG
Organism: Ylistrum balloti; assembly: GCF_031769215.1. Taxonomy (NCBI): domain Eukaryota; kingdom Metazoa; phylum Mollusca; class Bivalvia; order Pectinida; family Pectinidae; genus Ylistrum; species Ylistrum balloti. The sequence goes on along the minus strand of NW_026781869.1, from coordinate 266,377 downwards.
TTTTGTCAGACTGAAATATACATATTGGAATTATTTATCTACCAAATTGCAAAATGACATGAATTTGGTCCCTACTTTTTCATCTTTTTTAGATTAAATGTGAGTTGTTGCCTAGGAATACATGTATGGGCGTATCTAAAATCAGATATCATTTTATGATAACTATGTGTGAATGCCTTACTAAATAGAATGGGCTCTATCGCGTCTAAGAATGGAGCACGTTAGATTCGTCCTACGTACAGAAAGTGTATCATTCAATAAACGCGCATTATATACCTGTTTACTTACTACATAATGTACATTTACAAGATATATGTGATACAGTATCATAAACACCATTATATCTCAGAATATACATACCCTCGTGATGTTCCTCTAAACTTATTGGATATCTAAGGCTTTATCATACTTTACAAACAGTTTTTACAGCCGAATAGGCTTTCCTATTGCCTTCAGGATTGCCTCAAATTACGCCACTAATATCAGTTAATCAGCTATCGTGTATACAGTACTTTATTCTACAATTATATTCAAACATGTACTGTACTTTTTGTAACACCCTTCTACTTCATTTGCGACGTAACATGGTATTTGATTGGCCAATGGAAGCAATTTACGATATTATTACTATGGAAAATTGTCCGTCCGCAAAATTATCATATGCATATCATCCAGCCTGAGTGACGACTGTCAATTACGCCACTGAAAATGTGACATTAGTGGGGTCAAGAATCCAGATTAAAGTGACCCATATTTTGGAATTATCAACTAATAGACGCTCTAACAACATTGTTGTTTAAATCTATACGATCAAAATAAGGATAGCACTGCCATGTTTATCGAGATCATTATATCGCAAATATCCGTTTTACTGTTCGATCTAAACCTTTGTAAATTTCAAAACACAGCATGGATATTCCCGAAGTGACTAGTATACAAACTAAGGAGCACCCTCCTCTAGATCTTCAGTTTGTATTTGAGGGTTGGCTATGTTAGTTTCTGACTATCGAATTGACTCACTCTCCAATTCCCCGCCGATGATTGCCTCCAAATGCTCCAACTCTGATGTTGGTCTGATCGCCAGTGCTTCCTGTGATTTCATGTGTCCATGGAGCAATGACAGGCATACAGTCTCATGGATAATAAATACTAGTAGCAGAATGGCACTAGTTTTACCGTTCTTCATCGCAATTACGAACTTAAACAAATTGACGTTATGTATGATTAAAATTTATGATGATATAAATAGCACACCCAAACGCTATTTTTGTCCGTGATGGTTTATCGATAGCCTGGCTATAGTAAGAATGATTGATTTCATATAGATTTAACCTTAATCATGAAACCTTACATGTGTTTTTAGAAAATAGAATATTTGCTGTCTGCGTCGTTATCTTAAATCAGATGAGGCGATGATAGCATTGATAAGGAACCGACTAAGACAGCATTAACAGTGACACCGTGAAACAAGACGTACTATCTCTTGGGTTCATGTCTATCGAGTGTTCAGACTACGTCTTATCATTACCAAACTGCAGTGTTAAACCAAACCCAAAATTTGGATGATGTATACTATATCATTATCCAGTCAAATTCGGAATTACAGAAGTATATTCGAAAAAAACTAGGTAATGTATAAACTCACCTGTAGACACTCTTGTGCTTGTTCAGTTGAAAATATGCGCAATTAAAGCACTTTGATAGCACGTGTTCTGTATATGTTATGTTTCATCCGGGTCAACAGTTATCTTAGGTCAAATGTACATAAGTAAAGGTAGTACAATCAATATCGCTTATTTGGTAGCGTTGTAGGTGCCTCAAAAGAGAGTATGGTGTGGGCGTAATTCAATCCTATAATTAACACGCATGATTTGCACCTTTTGCCCACATACTGTAATGCAGTCATTGTAAAAAGGTGACTAAACGTGATATATTTTTGTTTCCTCTCTTTTCAAAGACAGCTGATCTCCTTTATGTTTCTCTTGGCACTACTTTACTTTTGACCTTTGATGTAAATCGTGCGCCCATATAGGAGGAAATGTTGTCCCCTAGCCATAACATATAAAGCATGGTGATCAGTAATAGAGGCGATGTAGACCAGTTGAGGTGTCTTGGTACTTTGTACAGGCATGACGTTTCAGTGTGATAGATAATAAATAGATCCGTCAAAGGCCAGTAAAACATGGCTGTTCAAAGTAACTTGCCCCCTCCCTAAGCAAATGCAATAATTACCAGGAGAGGTGCAAAAACACACTGACATTCGGTCTATATTATGAATATTATTAAGGGAACTACTGGAGAAGTACAGATGCTGAAAGCGATGTAAGTTGAATTAAAATTAACACTGGTTTACACATTTGTTGCTACCAAGGTACAAAGGTTATCTTTAATAAAAGGTTGAAAAACCCTTGATATTCATCTTATATTCACACATATATTTTGTGAATGTTAATCCAGCTTTGTCCTTGTGAAACGTTATAGATAAACCAGATGTACTTCAACATGGTGGACGTGAGGTTGACCTGCCACTTGATAAAAACAATAAAAACAATGACAAACATTCTTTATTTCCTCTGTAAAGATATCTCAAACAACATTGAAAAATGCATAATTCAATGCTAGTTACAGATTCCGCACATAAAACTTCAATATCATTCATAAGTCATGACACAATCAGTTCAAGCCGTGAGTTCATAGTGGAGAGTATCATCTCAACTCCATCAGCAACAACAAACCTTAAAGTCTACCACTTCTCGTCAGACAAATCAACGCGAGTACAGCTGACCAACAGAAAACCTGATTAAGGATTCTCTTTAAGAGACGAAATCTCACATAGTCTCTGATATTTACTACATTAACAATGTTATCAAAGAAGGAATCACGCGTAAGGTAATGCACATGACACTCGATCAGTAGGTAAGAAATGATATCAGTGCTCAACTTTCTACAAAGTGTACAAATAACCCCTTCAGCTTCAGTTTTCATCCATAGTATTACTACCTCATCAAGTTTCCAGCTATATCTAGAGGATTTTCTGACATAAAGTCAGGACGGGATTAGGACCCACTGTAGCATTTGTTTTGGAAGAGAGATCTTGTTTCAATTCATCATAATACCAATTCGTCAAAACAGCTTCAAAACAGTTTTTCAGAACCTTTTCTATGAACTCTTCAGGTATAAAGCGGTGTCTGTGATTTGTTCTTTGAAAAAACATAGTTAAATTTCTCCATTTTTTGATAAACGTCTGGTATAAAAACCATTTTCCCTTTTCAACCTGTTACCAGCTAGAAAGCAGCAAAGACTGACGAAGAATATCGTTTATGCCAAAAAATCATGCCTTCTACTTCACTCCATAGATTCAAACCCATACACTGCAAGGTAACCGTGGTGGGTGATCTTTGTGAGACACCAACACATTTTCTGCAGGTGTATCTTGATGTAACATTGACTTGGTCTTGTGCCTTATTAGTATACTTATTCTACATCCATATAGGATTTCTGACGTAATAACAGACGTTAAAATAGCCTTACTTGTTAAAGAATCTAGTCTATTATACCACATACCTACTAACGAGTTGAGTGTTCTCTTACCCGTTTCACACGAGTAACATACTCCATTATCGTCTTTTAGATTATTTGTAAAGATGATACCTGTGTAAAAGGTACTAAATACCTACGGAAGCTATTTTTCACTAAGATATATAAATTATAATATCTAATAATCTTATGATTCGTTTAAACGTATCATATTTATTTTGAAGATGGTCCATGGAGGCGGGAAACATCATAGTATCGTCCGTTCCTGAATAGGTACATTTCCTACTTTCAGTCTATGCTCAAACTCAGCTCCTGGATCATTAATAACGATCAAAAAGCACTACGCACCATGACCGAGCCCTTCCATCACCGTGTACCTTTCGCTGATGCTTCAACATTTCGATTCATACAAAAGATGCTACATTTGCCGTTAAAGTCAAGGTGATATATTTTGTACATCATATCGGTAATCCATACACCACTGAAGAATTTATGGCTGTATACTATAAAACGATCATGTAAGTGTTTTGTGTGTTATATTCATTGAGCGATAATCAGCTGTACCAAAGCCCAGCTAAAAGCCCTACCCTTAGTGTCAGTTAGCTCTCCAACCCCTACGGATTTCCCGTCACAAAGCCCGTCTTATAACACGGATTCATTTGAAAAAAACTAGATAAGACATTCCCCTTGAGGGTAATATATAAACCCAAATTTGTGAGAGGTCCGAGGGTCATTAACTTGTAGAGAAATAGTGTATTGGATCGGGTCAGGGACACTGCCGTTGTCTTAGGGGTAAACGTACACTAAGGAAAATTAAAAGTCCTAGACTTAGGTCAATTATGGAAAAGATTGCAACAAGATAGGGTTTTTTATACTCGGATATTGAAATTGAACACGTATGTAGCAATGGTAGGGTTTAGTCAGATTTGACAGCTGCTCACAAGTACAAGCCTTATTATCGGGAAACGTCAACGAATTGGACGTAAGCGTTGAATATTTGCGAATAAATTTACTGAAGTCGGCAACAAAGACATTCTTAATTTCAGAAATATTTTAACCGTCTTTGAAACAAAGTGACAAAAACGAATGTCGTTCAAGTGTTGAAATTATTGGAAGATATTCGTATAAAAAAGGATCTCACAAGATATAAAGCAGTTAATTTTCCGAGGGGGTATTACGTAGCCAATGAAAAATAACAACAACATCCCCAACGGACGCGACATTGCGCGAAAAAAAGTAAGGACTCCCATACTTGCCATAGCTAATTCATTGATGCTAGACTAAAGGAAGGGATGACGGTTTAACGAAGACAATTAACACTTTGAATATAGGGTATGTCTTGTTTATACAGTACTATCTGGTTGCCTATCAGAACCAGTAATGAAATCTTCGGTCGACGATATGACGGGATTCATGCAACCGTACAAATATGGCATTAAATCCGTCGTAGTTCAAAAGTGGAATAACGCAGAACGGTTTGACTCGGTGGTATTGATCAAGAACCATCAAGACCAGAAATCTGCAATTACGGACAGGGGCCAAGGTTCGTCAATAAACGAAAACAGGCTCTGTATGGTGCAAATCAGTGCATATATGGACAAAACGTAAGGCTAAAACAACATGTTTCTCGATAGGAAGTATCCTATTGGGATTGCAGGCACTTCAACATACTTCTTCGAACAGCTTTATACAGACATCTCGAGAGAACAGATTCATCAGTTTATATGACCAATGTATGTATACGACAAGTATGACTAAATAAATGTTCATGAATCGATTACATAACAAACGAGGCGTGGCGAGAAACTGTTGATAATATAATAGAATATACCGAAAAATGGAAAGTTGTATTTCCTATATATAAAAGTCAACATAAAATCGGATACTTACCGTCTTTCAGCTTACTTCATGTCTTATACAAATTTTAGAAAGAAAATTATTTGTAATTGCATGGATGACAGCAAAATACTGAATTTCATAAAAAACAAGTTTCACGATGCCATCCTTTAACGATCATGAATGCATTAATGAAAAACATGGAACAGAAAAGTAATGTCTATAGCGAATGAAAAGCGTTTTATACCTTGCAAAATAAAGGCATAAATGCTGTTGTTACTTGGAGTAACAGGAAACATTTTTCAGAACATTGTCTAGCTCTTATCAAGGCATCGGCAATGCTGTTGTCAACAATTATATCCAATCTTATTAGCGCATTATAAATCAAAGAAGCAATTGAATTTCATCAATTAATTGCACTAACCCATGTTTTGCTGTCTACATCTCACTTATAAGCAATAGTCTCAGACGTCTACAACGTCTACTAAACGTTGCAAGAAAATACACTAAAAAGTGGAATTTTCTATCATTTCATTAAAACAATGTGATCATAATTTCCCATGGACATTGAATTAAAATGCTATCAAAGCTACGTACTCTGAGGTCTATTTGGTATATATGCCTATACTGTGTAATAATGTGTAAAAGGAAAGCTTATTAAAACTACGGACCCTAAGGTATAATTGGTACATATATAAATAGCATATCATTTGACCTAAGTTTTTCTATATTATCGATAAAGCGTGTAAATTGGAATGTTATCAAACTATGGAATCGGAGGTCTATCTAGTAATAAGCCTATCATCACACAAAAGTATTCCAATACTGTTGGGAAAGCATACAAATAGAAACTAGACATATTTCACACTCTGTTACACGCATTGGATTAGAATGATTATATAAGACTGTTCATGTCAATAACGAAATGTATCTAAAAGAAAGTAATATTAACAGCAGTTATTTATGGATGGGTAATATGAAGTAACCAAACAGTGAAAGACAAACAATAACTAGACATATTTCAACACTATGAAGTAAGAATTATTCAACTGTTTCAATTCTTAGATTACAAAAAAATCACACACACAAAAATATATAAAAAAAATAAATAAAAAACACACAAAAAAAAAAAAACCACAAAAAAACAAAAAAAAAAAAAAAAAAAACAAAAAAACAAAATAAAACAAAACGAAAAACCAAGAAAATACCAACATGACAATATAGTGATAATTCAAACTCATATACAATAAAACTAGGTCAATAGATGAACAAAAGAAAGATCTGCACATAACCTCTTAAACAAGTACAAGGGGAATAAGACCAGATGTTCTGGAAAAGTAGGCGTCTATTGTTTCATCGATTTCATCAACGACAGCCGTCATGTAAACCTTGTTAAAATGTAGTGTTAAGAACAAAAGATGGATTGGTGACGCATATGGTTTGTAGCCTTCAAATGTACAATTTGACAAAATATATACATGATTTTAAATATGTCGAGGACGATGGAGACTTTCCAGCAACACAGATAAATATATAGGAATGATCAGTCGTTGTGTTGTTATCATTTTAAAGTATCGTATAAGGTATTAAAGTTTCAAAACACGACAGGAAAGTTGTTTCATCTGTGTATAAAATACTGACATTAAATGCTGGAAATTATGATATGACGTAAACACGCATTTACTCACGACTGTCAAGTGGCATTCGTCTTGCGATACACAGCGTCATAGGTATGCCATTAATGCGTTTAACCGTATCTGCTGTTGATATCAATGACGACAACGACGACGTGGAGTTCCTTGGTGGCTACACAACATACATGTGCTGGACACTCGGCTTATGCCTTTCATTTCAATATGAGGATGAGCGTCCTACCTAACGTCACATCGACTTAATCGCAAAATTGTTGGTTTGGAGATTCGAAACATATGCTGCTCCGAGTTGGCATTGTCGAACGACCATAGAAAAGCAACATGTCCGTTGGCTAAAAGTCGTTATGACTATTTTCCAACTAGTCTTGGCGTTTCTAAATAAAATAACACATACAAGCATGTCCTTGTACTATGATTATTTAAAAAAAATACTAGACACTATTTTTCATGCATCTTTTTTTTTCTCTATGTGTGTACAAAACTTAAGACCGACCTCAATTGTGAACAATTGAAAATCACAGGACAACAGACACCAAGATCCCTCTGAGATGACAGTTACTGTCCTGAACTATCATATATGGTACCACCTATCCACATAAAACTGTATGTAGTTGAATGGAATGCGTAATGTACTATTTTTTCTGTATGCAAAATTTAGAATAAAAATAATCACATTGTCCTCAAGCAAACGTTTTAAGAGTGACACCCGTTTTAATATCTACTCCAAGAAATCGTGTCATCTGTTTTGAAAAAAAATAAGGATATGTGATACGTTATTCAAGACAATGTTAACAGATTTCGAGCGTTATTGACCTATCATAATGCATTATTGTGACATTAATCTCAATTATACCTGTCTTTGTCTCAGTATAAACAATGTAAAGTTTGGTAAATACATGTTTTGTTTCGTTAGACTTATCCAACATTTGGAATGCCAGCCAGGAAAGGGACAATACAATGTTTAAGAGCAAGGCTTATCAATACTAAAATAGTATGACTTCCGTCTTCAAATTACGTATATTTTGAAATACCAATACATATATTAACTCCATTATCAACACCTGACAAATCATTGTCAAATTGTTGATTTAAAATAACAGCTTTGAAGAATTACGAACCATTATTGTAGATTCAAACTTTTATTTCCCTGTGGAAATCTTTTGTTTGTTCATAGCTTGCCGTCGTATTTGAGTTTAGATAATGATTATGTTGATACATTGGTATTTTCATTATGCTTTTTGTTTGTTTCTTATCACACGATTTGCCCAAAAGCCACACCCAGCAGAATCATATATAAGACCGATGTTTCGAGACATGCAGACAAAGTCCATAAACTTTCTGACATCGGAAAACGCTCAAAAATTGCCAAAAAATGGAGCACGTCAAGGGAAGCAATGAAAAAATACAAGTTGCTAAGAAGAAAATCGATGCGCCAGCCACGATTGTACACTAGAAACAACAGGTACACAACTTTTATATATATGCATATATATGTTTGAATACTAACCTCGCTATCACATTCCCGACAAATTATAGTGGGCAATCCATTTCAGTTCACCGATATCGTTATCCATGATCCCTAAGAGATCAAAGAAACTGAAATAGAATGATCTATTTCTACAAATACCTAGCATGATAACAAATAAACTTAATTCTCAAAAAGTATTGGGCGGTTATTACTGTTTATTCATATTACTTTCCTGATGTAATCGTACTCTTCAATATAGTATCAGATTGAAAATCAGGCAAATTAAAAGTGGTTTCGAGTAACCCTACCATCCATGGTAACCTTCTAGGAATGATTGCACGAAATACACAGAAGTGATTAACACTTGAAAACAACTTTAGAGTGAGATACATGAGAACTATACAATGAATAAACACTGTAACATACAGCTGTTTCTTCTTCTGGGACTCGTCCTTCATGTTTAAATTCTGAAGCGCAGGATCTAAGCTTCCACTTAAGTACATAAAATTTGTTTCTAAAATTTGACTTTAAGACGATTGGAAATTTTAAAGTTTAAATTGTTTGAAATCGATAGGTGCTTTGGTTTTTGCGGTAGTGCTTAAATTCCGCGAGGTTTCCTACACATATTTTCCATGAATTGCGACAGCGCTTCAAAAAATATACATATACGTGTACAACGCATTTAACATTCCCTGGAAATCATGCGTGATCTTTATTCTATAAAACGATCGAATTATGGGTCAACTTCCATAATCCACAATAGAACATTTATAACTCTTTTTTTGCAATTCTGTGCATTTCACAGCCGACGACTCTTGTATTTGAATTGTAAATTCTGTCCAGATTTCTATCTAAAAGATGTTATTTCCTTGTGTGACTTCTGTCACATTTCACTTGATGTGGTATAATACAAACATTCCTGGTATGGCTTCTATAGAAAAAGATATCTCAATATCAATTACCTGTAGTTTAATTTTTATAGGAACTTTTTTTCTAGGATACGTTCATTTGTCCTAGTTTTTTTTAATATGTTGGCATGTTGGTATTTTCTTGTTGTTTTTCATTATTATTATTATTATCAGCGATATGTTATCATACAAAATTGTGCCCTATCTTCCATCTAGACGTATTTGATGCTCGTTAGTTTGCCTATTGCTTCCATTATTGTATGCCTTGTTCTCATTTGAGAGTGTGACTTTACTTACTTGGACTGACCAAGATTTGTATTGCGGGTGTCGTCGATGTAGCAAAAGATGCTTTCTTTTCCGGAACACCTGGTCTTATTTCTCCTGTACTTTCCAGGAGTCTCCGTGTAAATATTTCTTTGTTCATATTTTGACCAAGGTTTATGGAATTTGAGTTTGAATTATAATAATGTTGTCATGTTGGTATTTTCTTGATGTTTTTGTCCCAGCTACCAGAGCTGTTCGTGTCATGAATTATATATATGATTTATAATGCTGGATTATTTCGTTTGTTGGAAAGGGTTTATCGTCCGCTTTTACCGACGTTCATGTATACAAGTGTTGAGTGGGTTACTCTTGTTGAGTCTCGGTTGTGAAATTTCAATTCGTTGTTTGAGTGTAACCGAGTCTCTGCAACGGCTTTGATCACAGCGTAGCACAAGGGATGTCTCAGATTTAATCAAGGCAGGCTTCTTCTCTCCGATACTGTCTCTCCGCAAAGTAGCCTCCTTCGCAGAAACGCATTTTCATCATTGCGTTGTACACAAGTACTCTCTCCGCAGAAGTTTCGTGTTGGTATAACGGCGAGACGCAAGATACATGTACTGAAACACACTTCTTGACTCTTTTCTTTAAGACATTTTCTCCGACAAAGGAAACACGAAAGAAGACAAAGCGGTTTGTTGGACATGGGGGATAGTTGAACAACGTGCACAATAAAACAAAATAAAACAATCACGTGTACATCGTTACTTTCTCCGGATAATGCAGCAGTGTAAATATTCAGTCTGTTCTCTTCAGACGCTTTTTTATGTAGATTTTTTTAACACTGTTAAACGCTTCGTAATATTCGGCATTCATAGTGTAGCAGTTTTCCATTCCTTCCATCGTATCTGAACTCCTGACCCGGAAGAATTGACAAAAATCCGCATTCAAAACATCGTTTGTTCTCCTTAAACATAGAACTATTTTATGTATTTATTTGTTTGTAGAGACTGTTTTGGTTGATTTTTTACAGTCTTTTTTTTATTAGTTATGTGTATTTGGATACTAGAATGTCATACCTTTTTAGATATATTGATAGGTACACTGTGGAATATATATGACAAGAACGTAAGATGGTGTAACTACCTGAACATTCTGTCCGTAAAATATGATTAAAATCAATTGAAATATGAAGCCCGTGTGGTGACATCGATGATTTTATTAGATAAATATATACATAGATATGTCACAATCTATGAGCTGCCGAGGTCGGGATGTAGCAGAGTATCCAGGGCCTGGGATGCCTGGCCCTGTACGCCGGCCTGAGCCTGGTCTGCAAGTAAACATACAATATATACCATTAAGGTTCGGTAAGATAACATAACTGCAACAAAGATTAAATAAACAGTGACCAGACACTCCAAGGTCAATAAGGATATTTTTACAGTAAGTATACTCAAATTACATTACCCGGATAGGTACTACGGCATTAAAATGATAATAATAAAGTAGAGAGCTGGCTGACCGATGCATACAGTGAACATATGTAAAGTTGGCAGTCAAAATCATCATCAAAAAAAAAAAAAAAAATACCGAAAATTTAGAAAATTATCTCATACACAAATTCGATAAAACTAGAGCAAAATATGAAAGAAAGAATAATTCACACGGAGACCATAAACAAGGAGAGTATAGATCATAGGTGCTCCAGATTGGCAATAGTCTTCTGCTTTATCGACTTCACAAGCCATCTAAATCTTGGTCAACCAAAGTAGTTAATGTCACGTGATCAAATGAACAATGCAAATAACAACAGATACGTTAGGAATATCAACGAGCATCAAATACGTCCACGTTTATATCGCAAACGATAATGGCAGCAACATGACGACATTTCTATAATAGTTTTCATCATGCATCTTTCAAAATTCAGTGTAGCGAGTTGGTATGTCATTTATCGACATCATGCAAGGAAATAGTGATATTAGGAACAAGGCCTTGAATATTGAATCAACAGTGACATGTAAACATCTTACTAGCAAAACTGATACCAGATCTCAGTATATTGAATGATGCACGTTTAACAACAGAAACAGTTGTCTTGTTTTGAAACCACTTCCTGATACGGATAGAAAATGAATTGATACTATTGCATGCTGTCTGTCTGATGTATAAAACCTTAATCAAATCTCATTCCTATTGAATAATGCATATTCATTGTTATTGGCATTTGATAAACCAGAGACGCCTTCTTAGTAACTTACTAAAGAGTGTGCTGGCAGAGTTCTGTAAATTTGCAAGTGTTTCCTGACCAGTGGCCAGAAGGGCTGCGCCAGTGTCCTTTATATGGCTGAGGGAATCGGTCAGATGAGAAATGTGGCCGGTCAAAGCTCCAAGTATACCTGTTGATCCTTGTGAGAGTGTGTCGTGGATACCGTTATACGTCTGAAAAAACATTGTTAAAGTAATTGATATCGTGATTTTGCTAGACATCGTTCAGACATGAGTAATCATTGATCCACAAATAGTCACTTCAATATGCATGTGGCAGAACTGTAAATAAAACGACTTTGAGAAAGCGACCAGATACTGATTAATACACTTAATCAAAGATAATTTTGGGGTTGCTTTTAGGAAGTATTCATTGACGTCAATTTTATGTGAGAATAACGTCATGAGAATTTCAGATATTGCCAACAATAGTGACACGATGTGCCGAAACCGTGTGGACCAGGTAATATTGATGTCATACCGACATACAACCTTTTGTTAAAATCCATAAAGAGAAATGTTTCAAGTTCAAGTTAGATCATGCAAGCATGTTTTATTTTTGTATTGATGTATTGTAAACGACAAATTAATAATTTATATATGTCGATGACATATATAGTTTGGTGAACTGTTTTGGCTTTTTAATAGACTTAATAGACACATATTCATGAATATCAGAGATCTTTTTCGCAGTTTCCTTTACTGAAAACGAAACAAAAGTCTTTCTGATTCAACACAGGACAACTTTTCTATCAAACAAATATATTACTACGACCCCACCCCTCCACACAGCAAGCTAGTATACTTCTTGAAGATGAAAAAATGTATATACTTGAATTTTTCTGTAACAGGTTTCAATACAGCACCGAAAAGTCCTATATCGGTACTTGACAGAGCAGTGATATCACGTAAGGATTAAATTTAATCTGCAATAATTTACAATATATATATATAACAGCAACACACAAATCTATAACAAAAAATCAATTAAAAAAAAAAAAAAAAAGCCTGATAGAAAATTCATCATCACAAAGTCGCGTTTAGTTCATTGTCGATAGCCTTCACGCACACAAATACATGGAAAAGGACTTGTTTTTTTTATGTTCAAAGAACCAGAGCCCTGTAAGCCTCCCTTTGCCTGCAGTAGCTGAATGCACTCGCTCTTCTGCATGTTAGCGCCATTACTTTACATCTCACTATAAATAATACTAATGATGACTTTGAAACGAAATCTCCATTGAGACATTTTTAAAATATTGATTTATCTTGTGAATGTTTCAGTCAGTTGGAACAAAATGAGCTATGAAATACATTCACTAGGTTTGCATTACCGAAATGAATGATGTTCTGTTAAAATCACCGTAAGTTTATCTCTGATTCCCGAACTAGACCCCATCCGCGGTCAAAGGTCGAAATACCACAAGAAATAAAGTTGATTCATTGAAGAGAGTGATACGGACAGGAACAATATGCAACAAGTAAGACATTAGTGTCACAAAGAATGTCCGTAATAAGCCAAACATATATAACATTTTAGTGAATAGTCTTTAGACATGTGAAAGAATAAACAAACAAAACAAAATGGGAAAAATTTGGCAAAACCAAAGTCTAAACTAAACGAAAGTAAAAAAAGTACAAAAAAACAATACAATGAAGAACTGAAACTTAAAACAGATCTGTGTCTTGTTATAACATATGTCCAAAAATCTGCTCTGTTCATGACGGCATTACAAAAAAGTTGGATTATTGTGACTGATGGACAGACAGACAAACACACAGATAGTCACACAGACAGGAATCCTAAGATGTCCCATCCCGGTAAAAGAAATGGTAAACGTCATCATAGAATTCCATTTTGAAGACTTCAGCTCACCTCCTTCAACTTGTCCACAGTTGAGCCAAAGAGTCCAGACAGTCCTGAGAGGAGTCCAGAGTCTGCAGTCTGTCTCTTGTGGGTGGACAAAGCTTGCTGGACACTAGTCACGATGTTGTCCAAGGCAGTATTGTGTACCACTGTAATAAACAAACGCATTGACTTCACCAACGTCGCATTTGTCTCATATATGATTAAATTACACAGGAAGTTTAGTAACATCGTTTCAACTGTATGAATAGCAAATATTTATAGACAAGATAACGAAACTAAGACAACACTCGCAATTCTGTAAAAAATCATTGACATCATCTATTTCTGAAATACCGCGAATGTTTTTATTTTGTAGGGAACTAGCTTTCAATACCGCTGATAATACGTATGCTTTCCTTAAATCCTGTTTATAACACATACACTTTGAATGTTGCATGTCAGCGAAGAACTGGTTGAGGTCTCCTTTCAGGTAATTAAGGCTAGCGATTTGCTCGTGGAAATGTTGCAGCTCGGTGGCGTACTTGTCGAGTACGTGCTGTACGGCTTGAGCGCCGTGGCTGATCACTTCTTGGACCGAGGGTTCCTGTCTGGTTTTGTAATGAAAAGACAGCACAAAATATTCACAAATGAGAAACAAGTGACAGTATAGATTTAGATAAGTCAATGTTAAATACTAACACCGTTTAAAACATGCCTAACAATTCTGAATTTACGTCACACTTATTGCATTTGAGTCGTTATGGATTTACTTTAAGTAACACCAAGTCGTAAAAGTTTTGTTGTCTTATTCCTGGAGTGAAAAACTGACGTAAGCATTTCAATAACTGTTAAAGGTTAGTAACAAGATTGTAACTCACGGGTGTTCACGTTTTCCCAATAAGGCGGCGAGCGCGGCATGCTCGGCAACTGAGGATGTGTGTAATTAGAAAGTACCAATCATGCTACTAAAGGAATCTATCGAGGGCAGATATATTTGACAACAAAATGATTTAACACTTCGAGATCAATGCGTGTAATAAAGATATTGAATTTAATGTAAATATTTTCAATGGTTTTCGAGGTTAAGATTTGATACTGCACTACTAGTGGATTGTTATATCAAAGTCTTTAGTATGTAAATGTATCTCTATATTGTGGCTTAATCTTTCACTAAGCCTTATGGAACCTAGGATATCAAATAATACATAAAGTTATAATATAAAGCTTTGACTACGTTTTCTATTATCTTGGTTCGGATTTCTACATAGAGTGAGTTTAACATAATGTATCGGTATATGGTAAGTTGTTGGTCTGGCCTAATGGCTATAAATATATATATATATATATATATATAAGATCATCATTACCTGGGACAACCACGTGGGACATGATCTGACCAACGTCTCCACTAGTGAGGGTGCTCAGGGTAGAGGAAGCTGCAGACGTAAGTCCGTCCTTCACACTGGTTAAGGCTCCTGATAGCGAGTCAAGGAATCCGGCGCTGGCCCCAGCCAACAGGCAAGCAAGAAGGAACAGCTTCATGGTCTAAATCTGATTTATGAGAGATAGCGCAGTACAATATAAGAACTCTGAAGAAAGTCAAGGGAGGATCTCAGTGTGATCAAAATAAAACATTAATTTGGAAACAAACACAAAGAAGACCGGACTACCCATATACAGTTACGGAAGATGAACACGGACAACGATATTTACTCTCATGGTATGACAACAGTTGTGGCTACAGACAGTTTAATGTCATTTTTAAGTAATATGGAAATGGTTAAGAGTGTGTCTGTCCATGGGAGATGCATGAAACATATTGTAGTGTAGTTAGAGTTATCTTCCTTGTAACAGCGCTAATCGTCAAATTACCGTTGATGCTACTAACACTTTGGCGATATATTCAATTATTTTGTGTTTTAAATAATAACATTTTAGGTCCTTAACAACCTAGAGGATATTTACGGCTTTAAATATAGGTATCAATATAATACTATTAATAAAAATATTTCGGAACTAGTTTCATTTTGTCGAAAATGAAATGAACGATATTCTGAAAAAGATGTTTGTAATACATCATGTACCAACCCGAATTTTTGTTTTTTAAAAGTTCACCCGTGCAATTATTTCATATGCAAAATCCTAATTTGATTAAAAATTCATTTAATGTGAATGTTCTAACAAAGTCTTACAGTAAAGTTATGTAACAAACTAACTAGAAACTGATTAAGAGAGATAAATGATTTGGCTAAATCTCCCTGAATAACCTGGTAGAAAATAAATTGGTTATTTGAACAAATACATACTTTTGTGTAGATGTCCGCCCGAGCTCTACTCTGATTAAGTGCCTCGTATATGACGTATATATACTGGACAGCCTGGGAACCAACAGGTGCGGTTCACCAAGGTCAGCGGCCCGGCACGACAATCTTCTATTGTGGGTTTGGAAAAACGAACTCTAAACAGAGCAGTTACTAGACAGAAATCTTAGAGTTAAAACAAGATAAAAGGGTGTTTTCATAACAA
Source organism: Ylistrum balloti (assembly GCF_031769215.1). Classification (NCBI taxonomy): domain Eukaryota; kingdom Metazoa; phylum Mollusca; class Bivalvia; order Pectinida; family Pectinidae; genus Ylistrum; species Ylistrum balloti. Next base: position 250,072 of record NW_026781869.1, on the reverse strand, counting down.
TGATTAGTTGAAAACATCTCGTTTTACAGTACCTATTGTATTTGGATAATTCTAAGTAAGTATCGATAACATGGTTGCTCAGGAAGACGACCTGGATTATTTCAGGCGTTTTATGATGTTAGTGTATCAGTCATGCATCGAATGTCTTCATATGAAACTAAAACAAAACAACGGCTGCTACAATGAACCAACTTTTCATGTACTTCTCTTAACGTTTTAGTTATGCACCATTCAAAGTATTTACATCGTAGTTGTCTCTGTTATCAACAGTGAAGAAAACAATAAGATATTAAGATCATACCTTGTCTAGCCAACAGAATGAAATATCGTAATCATATCTAGTCCAAACGTAGCCATCAAAACGAAACAGAAACATGATACCTAGTTCAACTGGCGTCAATATACATACAAAAATTAATCCTGTCCAAACGTAGCCTATCTGATAGAATGTTAAAATCATGCCTAGTCCAGCCGTAACCGTTATAACAAAACACATGTGTTAAACCGTAGTCAATATAACGAAATATTAATATCATACCTAATCCAACCGTAGCCAATATAACGAAGTATTAATGTCATACCTAATCCAACCGTAGCCAATATAACGAAGTATTAATATCATACCTAATCCAACCGTAGCCAATATAACGAAATATTAATATCATACCTAATCCAACCGTAGCCAATATAACGAAATATTAATGCCATACCTAATCCAACCGTAGTCAATATAACGAAGTATTAATGTCATACCTAATCCAACCGTAGTCAATATAACGAAGTATTAATGTCATACCTAATCCAACCGTAGTCAATATAACGAAATATTAATATCATACCTAATCCAACCGTAGTCAATATAACGAAGTATTAATATCATACCTAATCCAACCGTAGTCAATATAACGAAGTATTAATGTCATACCTAATCCAACCGTAGTCAATATAACGAAGTATTAAGATATTGATAAATCAACCTTCGCCCTTATAACAAAAAAAAAAAAAATAAGATCATATCCAGTCTAAATGCATTGCTTAGTGGACACAGTAATTGTATGGTCGGTCCCCACGCCAATGTTGTTTGTATAGTACTTTGCGCTGCCGTCTTGTGGATCAGCGTTATTTAAGTCACACAAGGACTTCTGGACCCGTTTGCAGTATAATGTAACCTAGTGGACTGTCATGCTAAAGCAAGGATATGTGATTCATTATGATAACACTATATAAAGTATATTAATGGCTTTATCATCCGTGAAAACGGTTTGTTGTGGCCCTGTCGGTTGTGTTCAGATTTTATTATTTTTTTTAAAGAAGTCTTTGCTTGCTAAATTTTACCGAAGCCGATAACGCTCTCCGTGACCTGATTTATACTATGGTATGGCTTTGTGTCAATCATTATCTCTGCCAATGTTTTCTATCACACCACAAGATAGTCTGACGATTGAAACACTTGAGAACAGCTGCCTGAAAACACAGTTATGTAAACCTTTGTTTAAAAACAACAAGGAACATACAGACATGCCAAAAGATAAAAGAACGATAGGCTTTCTGACTAATTACTTGATCTTGTAATCGATCTCACAATAATTTTTTGAAGTATATAATGTCCTGTTTGTGTGGAAGTCATTGAAGGTCACTAAAGGGCGATAATTCAATCTCTGTAGGATATCAGTCCATCACAGCCAGTCTGAATACAACAGAGAAAGATAAAAATATCCCAGTAATCAATTATTGTAGGAAAGGTAAATCTCAAGCAAAGACACGTTTTATTTCGTACTTACGGATCGGTGTAGCCTTCCTGGAAAACCGACAAAATCCAATATTTCATAGTAACACTATGTGACGTAGCATGCAACTAATATTGGATTCTAGATCACAAAATGAGATTTTTTACCAGTTCCTTGAATCAGACAAAATAATTTTGATATTTTGTATCCTTTCATCCTTTTTATAGACACAATGCTACTAAATCAATGTACAAGTACGATGCCTTTTTCGGAGTGATTGTCGAGAATGACTGGAAAAGTGAAAATTGAAAATAAAGATGCTTCCCACACCAGTCTATTGTGTTATAGAATGAAAGGAAGATATTTATCAGGAAATTATTTGATTTATTTCTTATTACATTTTAAGGTGTCGAACATGTCGTGGGAAAAAAGTACTTTTTAGGAGTCATTTTAAATTATTGCAATTTATATAAAGCACGCCTCTGATTTGTTAATCAAGTAAATAAAACGTTACATCATATCAGCGATGGTTTTGCAGAAAATTTTATTATAAGTTTTTATCATTTCTGATACACAATTTTTTACAGATGATATTCGTAGGGATTACGCGGTTTTACATAGTAAGGGAGACAACTCGAGAAGCTCGTACATGGACTAGGCCGTTTACAACCAACTGCATAACAAACGACACCGTAACAAAATCAATATGCAGAATCGTATCACATCATTACTTCCCTTCGATTCACTACATCTACAGAGATGAGCTTGATATCCGATAGTTGCCGGAAAAGAACATTTCATGTTCACACGTGCAAAATTCAATGAATGATTGAGATTTTTTTTCACGTAACTACAAAGCAGTTTATAGTGATATTACTATCGTGTAACTTACAGACATTAAATGAGCATTAGTATATCACAGCCTAGTGCGATTAAAACATGTCATTAAAATTTACACATTTAAAGGGGAAAAAGACAAAGTTGCTTTAAGATATGACACTTTACTTAACATCACAAATAACGGGAAAAAATAGTTTGATATATAATAGATTGAATAATATCACGGGTTTACTAAGGCCCCCTGAGTCACGACACTATCGTATCAAGTAGACCACATACAAGGTTTATACTAGACTGTTTAGTAGAGAGATCCACTGGATATGTTATGATGATAAAACACTTTACGGCACAAAGAACATTAGCACTTGTCACCATTCCAGTACGGTATGAGTTTTTGTAAGTCTTTAAAAGGCTTAGATGTCTTGTCATGATCTTTTCAATCCATTCATATACATGTTATAGTAATAAAACGATAAAAAGTGTTGGTTTTAGGGACATCAACAAGTTTATTGTACCTTAAAAGTGCGATGAGGGTTTCTTCCTGAATAAAATGTTTAGGGGAAAAAACAAAAAACCAAAAAAAGAGAAGGTTTTTAGGCCTAAATCTATGGACGTAAAGGGTAGCAAAATGTTTTTAAAGTAGTATCTCATAAAGTGTTGAACTCCGGATACATACATTTTAATGTTCTGAAATGGAGTTTAAGCATCTATATGTTTTCGTAACTTAAGAAATGACAAAATGTGTCGAATGATAGCATTTATACCGAAATGATGATATCATTTGAGAATCAATAGTTTTATTGAAGGTATAACTTAATATTGTGGAATAACCAGTACTTATCATATTGTACAGTAACGTGTAGCTTACCACATGCTCAATGCGTATACCGTTGTTGATCATATTTCTCTGTTTATCATATAAGGATGTTAATCGGCAGACGTAGTTTAGGTAATTTCCGGGACACAAGTTTACAAATTCTGTTTCAGATATTCCTTACTTACACTACTTAAGGTTTGTTGATGGAACTGTATAGATTTGAATGTAAATAAATGAAGAAAATCACATAGAGGGTTATGACGTTTATTTCGATGAAGTTTTATTTGTATAAACTAAAAAATAGAGAGATTTATATGTGATTTTAGTATGCAAACTATAGTAATCGATTTCGATCAATACACTGTACATAACTTGCTCGATCGAACTTCAGTCTGGTTCCTTTTAATGAATCGATGCTTCGATCATAGTAAAAAGACTACCAATCTCATTGAACGAACATTTCATATGAAAATTTTGTGACTTGATATGCCACCTAGAACGTACCAAAATCATACCGCATATATCTTTGTTTTTCATTATTTACTTTCGTGCGAATTTCATCAAATGAGCCCAAACGGTTGAGTGAGTATAGCAATGTCCGTGTTCCCATTCAATTGTGATTCCTCTTATTTTACAAACCATCTTTTTTCTTTTCATTTCCATTAATTGGCAAAATATCTCCTACGACCTCAGTTCACAGCGTCCTTCCAGGTGAAAAGTGTCAATCGGCGCAATCACTTGATAGAACAACCTGACATCTACACAATTTGTGCATTATACCAAAGTTTAATTGATTAAATATGAGAACACTTGCTGGACAACCAGGCCTATGATGATAATATAATCGTCCAACATCTTGGGGTGACATGAGAATCTTAACCCGATGGGAAAGATGATTCAGTTAGCAAACAAAAGGTTTATCGAGAGTTTGCAGTGTAATTATTGAAATCCCCAATAATTATCCTTCTCTTACCCTGTTTTCCTTGTCCGAGTAAAAGACGAAGTATATTGTGTGTAAACAAAAAACATATGGATGGCGTATAAGTAGTGACGAGGCCCGCCCCTCAGACACTTCATGCATTATAATTCCAGTGTACGTGCCAATAAAATGTCTAATAGAATGATACTCGTGATCTGGTGCCTCCAGAAGACGTTTACGTTGTACTTACCGATGTAACATGCTTGGATGTATTAAGTTTATTGATATAAGTATATAATTACATTTTAGTCCCAGGGAACCGTTAGTATTCCTTGAGAACACTTCTCAATTAAACTGAGATGTTGAAATTCAAAAGTACCTGTAACATATGACCTTCAGACCATTGGTGTTCTGCACAGAAACGTTAAGAACAACAAAGTCCAGTATGGAATTCCATCCGAGACGATGTTTTTTTCCGTGTACAAGGATGTTTTTTATTATATTTCTCACATTTCTCAAAAAGACTATAGGAGAAAGTTGTCGTAAAACGTATTCGTCGCGAAATTAGCAATGACACCCGAAATGCCTGTCGCAATGGATTCCGTTTATCTGATCATAAAATGGTAAGAGTACTTGGAATAGTCGCTTGATTCTTCTGAGAATAGCGTTATGGGACTTGTTGACTGTCTTCTCCATACCCTATCAGAGTTTCCACTCTATTGGACAGTAATGCCAACACTTTCGCAGAGGACAAGATGTCTCTGATTTTACTCATCATGATACTATTTAGTCGTTGCCAAAGACAATAAAATACCTACATCTAGTGGATAAAACGAACTATAACTACCCGAGAAAGACACATCAATCAAAACTCCGCATTGCAAACATTTCTACAAAAACAGCAGGGTGACTTATATCTTAAACAAATATTCGAGATAACGACAACAACATGTGACCAAAGGAAGTGATTTACAGGGAGATATTGAAAAGTTTATATATAATTCATATTGGTAAAATTGAGATCAAACTCAATGTGTGAAACGATATAGGTTGGATAAGCAACACGTAAATACCAACATGCCGATATAATCATATTCCAAACTCAAATTCAAAATATGAACAAAAGAAAGGTTTACACGGAGACTCCTGAAAAAGTACAAGAAGAATAAGACCAGGTGCTTTGGAGGAGTAAGCGTCTTTTAATCTCCAAGTATGTTATGTCCCGTCCTGAAATTATAACACGGTTTACGACTATAGAACCGACAGGTAAACTAAAGGGCATCAAACAAGTCTAGCATAGAAAATGCATCTTACATATGAAAGGAAAAACATTTCTCAGTGTATCACGTCTCTTTCCACAGCCACACTAAATCCATTTAACATTTAAATCGTCACTGAAACAAAATCACGTCCTCATGACCTGAATTGATTTCTGAATCAATAACAAAACAGTTATAACATAGATAGTGAACAAGAGTTACTCATAAGATGGAATTTGTACGGCCTGGGTGCACAATAGTGAAATGCTGGTAGCGATTTCCCCTCGTTTATTCGAGATAATAAACAAATAGGATTCCTTATTTTGTGCAAGTTCCGGTGACTTTAGACTAAACTGGGAACATTGTAAGTCAAGATCAAGTCAGTGTCTGGTGTGGAGGAGGCGGCATTTAACAGATCTACAATAAACGAGAATTGTCATTTTGGAATATAAAATTATTTGATTACATCCTGCGATATAAGATGTATTAAATAAACCCCGCTTTACTAATACAAATTAAGCATAATCTGTTTGATTCCGACTACTTGAAGAACAAAGTGATCAGGCCCCACTTGTATAAAACATCTCAAGTCGAGATTTTCCTCAGCTGATATCTCCTCAAAAACGGCTTGTATAAAATTTTCTCAAGGAACAGGAGGAAGTCATCGGCTAGGATGTCCTGAAATTCCTTGAGGAATTTGCATACAAGATATTTTCAAGGAAATATTAGCTGAGGAAATCGACTTGAGGAAATCTCAAGTTGAGATGTTTTATACAAGTGGGGCCAGATTCGTAACCATAAAAATCCAACAATTTGCTTGGATTGATATTGAAAGAAGTTATAACAACATGATATTTATTGTACTTCCATTTCACTAAGAAAATTCTATTCCTTTGTGTGATATGAATCTGGGCGTGCATGATGCTAGTTATTTTGCCTGTTGGTTCCGTTGTTCTCATTTGAGAACGAGACATAACTTCCTTCGATTTATGGAGGTTTACATGGCGGGTGTTGTCGATGAAGCATAAGACGCTTACTTTTCCGGAACATCTGGTCTTATTTCTCTTGTACTTTTCCAGGAGTTTCCGTGTAAATTTTTCTTTAGTTCATAGTTTACCCTGGTTTTATGTTATTTGAGTATGGATTAAGATTGATCGATTATGTTGGTATGTGCTCCCTGTAACTCTGCGTTGAATGGGATGCACACGGACTGTTTAGCCTGTAGTCGTATAATGTCGCGGTACAAGATGGCAGTTGCAACACTAAAGCAGTCATCAGTTGCCCCATCATGAACACCGTAAACAAATGACCACAGCTGTGCTGGGGACGTACATAACGATACAAACAATTACATTAATTGACATAGGCAACAAGGTATCTTTTGTACTTTCCAACATCTTCTGGAGAACCAGTTTTAACAGTAGTTCTCAATCTCTTGTCAGTTTAATGAAACCGGACGGATAATATTTGACAGTGTTATAAATGTACAAAGGTTATTGCGAAGAAATTTTCCGTCAACATAGTCTTCTGAACTCCTCTGCTTATTTGACTCGTCATTCATAGAAACTGTATCCATGTACTTCATTAACAGGCCGAATGACCAATATGAGACGAGGTTCTTGATTGGTAGGTTAGAATATTTAATATAACAATATAACAAGTTATAACAAGAAGAAAACAAGTTCTGATGAATCAGCCATTTTGTGGGAAACAACACATAACCAGGGGAGCTATCAAAATTTTGATAATTGTTCTTGTACGTAGAACAACACGATTTAATCAAACATCGATCAAATATTTATTGAAGTCAATAACAAACGTGATGTTGTCATATACTAGTAGTATTGTACTACTTAAAGACCTGTCTCTATTAATTTTTGTCACCTTGGGGTATTGAAAGGTACTTATCTCTTGTACATCAATAGGTCAAATTTAATCACAGACACTAATAACGATTAAGGAGACAAATTACAATACATTATCCCAATTATATTTGCTGTTAAAAATATGTATAGAAAATAACAACAGCAACTCGCCGTAGCAAACATTAGAACCATCCTTTTATGGGTTTGTAAACCTTTCTGATAATATTAACAAGTGAACCTGATGAAGTCATTCATAGATCAAGATATTATTTAGCAAAGGACTAGCCCAGGCCAAAACACATTTTGATGGAAATAAAACCGAGAAGTGCTGTCAGGATAGTTGTATATCGATTCTCTCCACCCGTACTTGCCATTTGATCTAATAGGTATTTTACAGTAAACATTCAACATTTTAAAGTTGACAGTTGTTCGGAATTAAAACAAACGTTTCAGTGTTTCACACATTTATACTGAAAATCAATTAGGGTATTAAAAATGAAACAGCAGAGCGCCTCAGACAGACCATCAAATGCGATCCTATCGCCACCTGGTGGAATTTAAGTACCACGTGGTAGACTGGCGTTGAAAGCGTTAACACACACGCCGGTTGAATTTATTACGTGAGAATGGTTGTCTATTGGACACATGACGACATCTCCGTTTAGTTTGTAGATAGGACAGATCCGTCAATGTGTCTCCGCATGCGCAATTCCCTAACGGAAGTTAAAAACTATTAAACATAAAACCGACCATATCCGTAATCTACACCACGTAAACTTTAATGGGTTGTCCCGAGTAGAATCACACGCGAGTAGTTTACCGAAACCACCTTCTTTTTTGACAGGTTTAAGGATAAAAGGTACATTAATCCGTAATGGATTGAGGCGATCTTATTTCTGTCACTTTGGGTTTGGTGATAAACTGAAAAAACAACCCACAAAATACCCATTGAATGTACACAAATTATCCATTCGTAAATATATCGGATCGGGTTTTATTGATATTGTGCGATGGTCTACGATAATGTCGCATTTTACATTTGTCACCTTTCTGTAATCACCACTGCATCGTATGCAAGAGGAGAACGCACCAAAATGCGCTCAAACGCATTCTTGAAGAGAACAATAATGGAAAGGAAAAAGGCTTTGGAATATGTAACGTCTGAGGTTGTGTGAGATATCATTTAAACTTTGGCTCAGAGCTGATGATAAACTGTTCATGCTGTTTAGGAGGATGAATATTGTTTACAACACCCTGCAATGCAGTTTAAAGGTGTGTAAACATTGTCAATCACTATACTTAGGAACAACATGAAAATGCTATGGAAAATATGTAAATATCGTTGTTGATTTTTTCGACCAACATAACGATTTTTGCCTTGGGTATGCCAGTCAACTTCTTACATATACAATGAATCTTTAATTTCTATTGACACAACTGTCGGTGATATATGTATATAGACATGTGCACTTTTACTGTTCCGTAATGGTCGTAAATTTTACACTTTTGTTCTGTATTGTTTAAATAATTGTTTGCAGCTGAAGCCAGTAAATGCTACAAAACAAACGCAAAACATTTACGTACAATACTCGACTGCTCACTAGAAAAGGAAAAGTTAGTTATTACAGTGTACCATATCCAAACATACTGAATGTTTTACTTACTAATCTCTTATTTTTATATGCAAAGAACAATGCAACCGTGTGAAGTATAATGTGTCTGTTTACAGATTATGTAATTTCAGTGTGATGGCACTATCTTAGTACAATGTTAACGGATTAGGTTTAATATGCCTATTTCACGATTATGACAGTCCTGGATAACGGTACTTTTGCGAGAATGGTAAATCCGAAACAAGAATAAACTAATTGAGAACTATCTACACCCCCGAAAAAGGCTTACTTAATATATCTTCTTTTAACATACGTTGACAATTGTCCTATTCCGAGGTCCTATTCCGGACCTAGTCAGCGATGATGGTATAACAGAGCATCCTCTATGGCCTTTGTTACAAGCAGTGTCGGCATTATTGATTCGGTTTTATTCAGTTTCATTTTCAAAAGAAATTATAGACCCCGGTCACCAACTGTGATTGATGCCTTCTACATTCAATATAGCGAAAATAAATTCCTGGCCAAGATCATGAATTATTTCGGATCTTGATGTTATTTACAAGATCAGCAAAGGTGATGGTCTCTTAATTTGATACTGGAAGAAATAGGTCAGTAGATGCTCCATTTTAATTATATTACATTTGACCTTGGCCGTTGGTGAAATACCATTTACGTTGAAGGAAACATAATAGAACGTACGGGTTGCATAATACGTTAAAGTACATAGATAATAGTGCTATTCACTTTCTAGCTTATCATTCTTTATTGTTCTGTAAATTTTTCCGAGGTTATATCAAGATGTGGGTAAACATCACCCTTTAAATTGTAGTTTTTATTTATTTATAATGGAACGTATTTATTGTGCTGGAACCTGGACCTGTAATATAGTGAAATGCTTTAGTACCAAGCTAGCTCGGCGGGAAACGCCAGCTCGAAACACCTCATATATGTTTTGGTTGTGCTAAATTTGATATACTTTGATATATATCCAAACGGAAGTGCATAAACCCTATTTGCAATCCATCAATTATTTAGATGAAACGCCGAAACGGACAATGAAGTAAATCAAATATAACTTGATACCAATCGCAAGAAGTGGCAGTTTTATAATATATATATTGAGACTAAGAAATGTTGTCACCTCTGACTGGGAAACATCATACGGTCGCTTTGATTGACTGTTATAAAATTGCTTATATCAAATGTATAGCAGCGGAGAAACTATTCGCCTAATACAACGACAAAAGATATTGTCTTCTCATCAAAACATGGGACTGGATGGAAATAAACAAGTCACGCGCTCTATGTATACGGAACTGTCTTTAATATATCATACATTTTCAGCCTTTATTATATATTCCATCTATTATTTTTTTGTTCACTTGGTTTGTACGACTTTTTCTATAAAAAAGTAAGATATGTACATATTTCTTTTTGTCAAAAGTTAATATATAGTTTCCAATATGTACAATGACTGCAGATATTTCTAGCTATCCGGTATCAAGAGGACTGCTTGTCTCCATGATCATGTAAGTGTATCTTCTCTCAAATTATTGATAACTGTTGGAATCTTTAAAAACATTTTTTCCCTGTCATCTACATATTAACATCCTAACATACTTTTTTCTAATTTCAATTTTAGACATTCAGAAGAAACAACTTTTAATCTTACACTTTGAATGAACAGTAATCCATTTACTGTTACAATTTAACAAAGAACATTTTTTTCATAAATCGTAGACATTTTACATTATCTAATGCGGAGTAAAGTCGGCTTCATCGTTATTCATCTGCATCAACACTACAGACTGCACGGAAAATTTTGCAGTCGAATCTTGGATCACAAGCCATGATTTTAAGCTTTTCATCGTCTGATAAAAAGACCTATTGTTTTTGTTTTGTTTCTTATTATTATTTTTCTTCCGAAATCCTTTGCTGGGTAAGAGATAGATTTATTGCCTTATAACATATCTGAAGATGGACGTGTAATAATTTTAAGTAGGTCAAAAATTTATTTTGGCCGCAGTGACATCATATATTAAAACCTTTAAGATAGCCATATCCCGAAAAGCATTGACTGTACAGTGTTTCCGCAATGATATTATTTGTAGATAATACCCATATCTATCTCTTTTTCCTACACATGCTTATACAAAATATATACATAGAAAAGCTCGCTGTTAGGTCAAAGGTCACGAATTTTTATTTATTTAACTTTTTTCCTTTTTTTGAAATTCTTTTATAGATAAATGTAGACTGTCATTTCGATAAAGTTAATGTCTTCCTTTTTTCTCCAGAATTTTTTTTAACGTTGGACGCCATTTTCCTATTAAATCTAATAATATAAATGACCTTGATCTAAATTCTTGGTCACAGAGGTCAGCTCAAAACACACTTTCTCAATATCCAAGAGACGCACGGGGATGAAGTAATCAATTGCTATTGAATGTGTTTATAAAATCCTGTCTGAAAATCCAACTTCCGGTTCTCGATAGGGGTCAAATTTTAAAAATTGAAATTTTGTGTAACAAACTTTGGAAAGATTCTTCTCAAATTCCAGAAGGTCTGAAGTCTTGATATTTCTTATTTAGAAGGCTCTTGTCATTGGCGACCATGTGTGATAATATAAATGACAAATGACTTTCGAGGCTACATGATTCAATTATGTCAAAATCTTAAAACAGTATTTTCTCAATAATCCAGAGCCACACAGTGATAACATTTTGTCAGTAGGATATTGTGATTGAAAGCATTAACAACACATAGTCTGAAAATTGCACTTCTGGATCTCGATTGGGGTCAAAATTTGATTTTTTATTAATTTCGGGTAACAAACTTATTCTCAAATTCCACAAGGACTTCAGCCTTGATGTTTCACATGTTAGATGTCCCAGTTGGTACTTATCATTTTTGATATTATGAATGCCCTTGACCCACTTTTAAGGTCACAGGGGTCAATTTTGATAAAATCTTTAAATGGCTTCATTTAGGTATTTAAGAGGTGGAGGGTGATGCAGTTTGGTTATTTGCATATTGCGTTCGATTGCTATTGCTAGTAGTAAGAAAATATTTTGCCAAATGTCGACTTCCAGGTTTAGGAACGGGTCACATCTAGAAAGTTCTTTATCTGGTAACACAAATAAGTAATCTGAAACTGAGCAATCCAGTGTCTAGATATGCTAGTTATCATGTTGATGCAAACGGTCGGCCTTACCTAGGTAAGGTATTGTGTATAGGTGAAAAGCCTGTCAAATTGTTGGCAAACATTTTCTAGTTTTAAATCAGAACAGTATAAAAGCACTGTGTTGCTATTTCTTGATACTTTGTCAGTAAATCTTTCGTTGCATTCGTAATATCGAGAATGTTGTTAAAGTTATTGTTCAATTAAATTGATTCGCATCAGCAAAATAGATTACCTTTCTGAGTCTTAAACACAAATGAAATACTTTAATTAATCGAAACCTTATCTAAAGTGCGAAACTGATGAAATAATGACATAATATGAACACAAGCTCAGCGAGAACAAGACGAACTGTTCAAGGAGGCCTGACGTCTTCTACTTTATTGACGATCACTTGGATGTAAATTTTCATCAATTCAAGTATTTAATGTTACCCAAATGGGAAGCATTAAGCATGCTAACAAATATCGAAAATAGGACATCTCACAACAAGGTCATAATGGGATCCACAAATCACCATCAATGTCACCATGTCTCCATGTCTCCATAAACTTGCGTCCCCAAAACCCTGCGTGTAAGTGTATTTGTCAGCTGTAGCGACGTTCCACGAAAATCTTCATATTGGGAACAGACGTTTAAATATCGAACCATATGCGAGATATTGACATTTCGGAAATAGGATAGATACTATCGAGGAATGGTATATTCACGATAGAAATAAAAAGGAATATTAATGATTAAAATAACGAAGGCGATCTGTCCCTGTTGGTTGTAGTATAGGCAACGTCCCATGTAGGTGACTTATGTAGAAGAGACTGTTGCGACCTTGAAATCTAAGTGAGAAGAGCATGGTCCATTGATTTTCATGATATCTAGGGACAAGACATTATAAGTATATCTTAAATTGAAATCGGTCGTGACAAGGTCTTTGTTAAGAGAATTTAGAACCTCATAGTATATCATCTTTGAATTTATCTAGTCATAATAAGGCGAACAGCTGCGTGGTACAGTTCTAATTATCATTTATCTTTACTGCATTTAATTCTAAACTTGTATCGAAATTTGCGAATCAATAGTGTGTTTTGCAACCATTAAGCGTTATACTAGACCATACGGCGAAACCGAGTGGTAAAAGAGTGTAGTGTTTAGATATCATTGATTGAGTGTTGTATAAATAAGATGGCGTGTAGTGGCTGCGTCCCTGAAGAATGTCTATATTGTTGTTTTGTATTAGGTACAAAATTTGACAGAAAAGCGGACATGGAGACCCAACAGTATCACCTCCTTAACACATCCAACCCTGAACATTTCTCGGTAGAGTCACAACTTCACATTTTCGATTTGCCTGTCAATAAATCACGCCAACAATTTGTCTCTATGGATATGAGAAGTAGATTTGTTTCCGCACGATCTATAGCCAGTTATCACCGTGTCCACCTCAGGCAAAAGTTATGCCGATGGCGCGGAGAGTTTTGCCGACTTGTCTCCCTTGGGTGTAGCACTATAACTGTTCTGAATCGTCATGTTTGATCACAAGTCCCTTGGGGTAGTTAGTATTCTCTAATAGTGCAACTCTTGGTCTGATTATTTATGGTTTGTTCTAGGAAAGAACCCATGCGTGTGGAGCCAACAAATTCATGTGTTTGTTGTCTATCTGTCAACTTGGAAGTCAAAATGAAAGTCATTTGCGTGATGTATAGTAAGATTTGTTTTAAAACAATGAAAAATACTGTTTGTATCATCAAGGAATTAGAAATCTATTGTCAGCTTTTCGGGTAGTTCTAATTGCTTCCAAGCTCAAATCTACCCACAAAGACGTGAGAAAAATCTCTCTGTCCACTGTAAAATCGTGAGAGTTGACTTAACATGGAATCTGTATAGCTCATCTATTTCATAACCTGTTTGATATGATTTTTTAATCTTTGGCTTGCAGTTGAAAGTCTCTCCGTATCAGTGTGTCTACTGTCATTTGTATATTACAATTTATACTGGTCGGTGGGATTGATTTCTGGATTTTTAAAAACCGGACTCTGGAATAAATCCAAAAGAAACGATGGCATCGCAAAAACAAGCAGCTATTGTTTGAGCTTTTTATTTATGTTATCGTCCTTGTATTATTTCAGGAGTCTCCATGTAAATCTTTCGTTTTTATATTTTGCCTTATTTTTTTTTTTTAATCTGATCCGGATTATGTTTCTGTTGACAAGTTGATGTGTTCTTTGTTGTTCTATTTTAACGTCTAAATTATTCATTCTTTATGTTACCCAAGTCTTTTAAATGGTACTTCAATTTTCCTGTTTGTAGTACAGCGTTAATTAACATGCCTAAATACGGATAACTGATGTGGATACAAATGTACTGGGAGAAATTAATCCATTATCTATTTGTATGCCTTGAATATGATATTTCACTGTCAGCACATTAATAAATGTTTACAAGTTGACCAACATAAGATTGGTATTCATTACTCCAATAGGAATAAATTTCGGCGTGATCATTTGACTGAGGTAGTAACCTCTCGTCTTTGGGACTGTGCTGTATTTAATCTATGTACAATGAAGCGAGAAATGACAGAAGCGGTGTAAATAAAGGAAACCTGTGTATGCAATGGTCTGAAACCGAATTATTTAGTCCTTAATACGGTACATTACAAAAAGGATATGAATACAGGTAAGTAAAATATGAAACGGTCACTGACATGGTCCAAAGATCGATGTATCTTTTGTCTATCAGTTAACAAGGACAAAGTCAATCAGACAGAACGTTGTACATTTTTACAAACGAAAGCGAGGCTCTATGCTTAACGGGACATCAACTTAAAAAAAAATGTTTGGACACACTAATAATCAGCAGGCTTAAACTGAAGAAATTCTTAGTGTTTGTTGATGTATAATTGAAATGTTATACGGTTACAAAGTGATGAGTTATTGCAAGGGAGAAAAGTATGTCGATGGATTCAGTAATGTTTAAATGTTGCCTTTATATAATCTTAGTAGAAAAATTCGAATTGCTTGGGTGAAATGAAGTTCAATGTGTTCGATGTTTGTTTGCCAAGTGGGGTTCTGTTGCTAGCTATTTGGGATTCGTGTTGAGAGCGTGACATCACTTGGCCTGCAGTAACATGTATATGTCTGGTATCATCAATAATAAAGAAGACGACACAGACCTCCGGGTCTAATATAGCTTTGTTAACATGTGGTATTTTCAGTTTAATCAACTACAATATATATCGATTCTCACACACAGTTGAAAGCGTTACGAAATTGTATTAATATTATTTAATACGTTATCTATATCACAGAGTGTTACTTAATACGTTATCTATATCACAGAGTGTTACTTAATACGTCACCTATATCACAGAGTGTTACTTAATACGTCACCTATATCACAGAGTGATACTTAATACTTCATGTATATCACAGAGCGCTACTTAATACGTCACCTATATCACAGAGTGTTACTTAATACGTCATCTATATCACAGGGTGCTATTTAATACGTCATTTGTATCACAGAGTGTTACTTAATACGTCATCTATACCACAGTGTTACTTAATACGTCATCTATATCACAGAGTGTTACTTAATACTTCATGTATATCACAGGGTGATACTAAATACGTCATCTATATCACAGAGTGTTACTTAATACGTCATCTATATCACAGAGTGTTACTTAATACGTCATCTATATCACAGGGTGTTACTTAATACGTCATCTATATCACAGAGTGTTACTTAATACGTCATCTATATCACAGAGTGCTACTTAATACGTCACCTATATCACAGAGTGTTACTTAATACGTCATCTATATCACAGAGTGTTACTTAATACGTCATCTATATCACAGAGTGTTACTTGATACGTCATCTATATCACAGAGTGCTACTTAATACGTCATCTATATCACAGGGTGCTACTTAATTCGTCATCTTTATCACAGGGTGCTACTTAATACGTCATCTATATCACAGAGTGTTACTTAATACGTCATCTATATCACAGGGTGCTACTTATACGTCATCTATATCACAGTATGTTACTCTCATTCATATAACAGGTTGTTATTAAATACCTCATCCATGTAACAGGTTGTAACTCTCATCCATGTAACAGGTTGTTACTAAATACCTCATCCATGTCACAGGTTGTAACTCTCATCCATGTCACAGGTTGTTACTAAATACGTCATCTATGTCACAGATTGCTAGATATGTCATTTATATCTCACCTTGTTACTAAACACGTGTACGACTTAAAGCAATAGGTGGGTGTCATCTATCATACTTGTGGCGTTACAGAACTTATTATACTTGTCATAAGAAGTTACATAAATTATTAAACTTGTCACAAGGAGTAATATAACATCATAGTTGTCACCTGGAGTTACATAAATCATTACACTTGTCACAAGGAGGTATGTCAATCATTATACTTGTCACAAAAAGTTACATCAATCATTACACTTGTCACAAGGAGGTACATATCTTATTTTATTTAAAATTATGATACTTGTCATAAGAAATACATATTTTACTTTATTATTCACAAGTTGTTATTCAACTCATTATACATATCATAAGTTGTTGCTAAATACACACTATGCATCACCAGTTCTCAATACACTTACCAAACCAAAAATGTAGTTAGCAACAAAACAGTTTCTGCTAACAACAAACGAACTATTGCTTGGTAAAATTTCGCATCAAACAACGTGATCGTACCGCCATTAATGTCAGTAGTAGAAGGCAGAATTTCTGATAACTCATCACTCAGTTATCTTCAATATCTTTATCTGTATAATGGTTCTTTCAGAATTGACGTGTTTGGTTATTAAACAGTGAAGTGTGATACCGGCTCCTTCTGATGTTTCATGAGTACGGATTCCTTTACGATTTCAGTCATAATTAACAAAAGTGCGATGTGAACAAAAAATCAACTTTATATTCCTCTCACGACGTAATTCTGCATCAATTTTAGGCCAGGGAAAGCATTCTTTACCCAGTCTGAAAGAAGCGTTTAAACGACAAAACATGTGACTAGTAATTGGTGAGAAGCAGTGTGTACAACTTATGTCAAGCAGCGAGCAGACAGCGTAAGGGACAGTACTGCGGTCCGCCTCAGCATCTGTACCAGCACATACTACCACGCGCCGTCGCTAGGCCAGCACGTGTAGGCTCGTGTCTAAGGTAACACGCTTGATTGGTAGGAAGACACCTGAGAGGCCAAGGGGCGTGGCTTATCGGCATCGGTCAACAGACAGTAGCCTTAGAACGCGACATATTGAACTAATTATTGTGTTAAGTGGAAGACGTGCTTTCTCAGTGAGATATATTAATATACAATAAATGCACGTGCATTCTACATGACATACAGATTAGCAGACACGATCGACAATTTGTTTCACATAAACGGACGGTATGACATCCCATGGAACATGAATATATTGTTATTCCGGAAGCTGGACATATGTAACCCTTGTTACGAAGTGTTCCTGTCTACATCTAGCGTGTAACTCTAGAAGTTAACAGCACGATTTTCCTATTTCTAAGT
The DNA here is from genome assembly GCF_031769215.1 of Ylistrum balloti. NCBI lineage: Eukaryota > Metazoa > Mollusca > Bivalvia > Pectinida > Pectinidae > Ylistrum > Ylistrum balloti. The sequence goes on along the minus strand of NW_026781869.1, from coordinate 232,291 downwards.
GATTCGTTCATTGGATTTTACCTGTATCTAAGTGTTTTCTGTTTAAGGTAAGTTTTTCATGCAATTTCATTGTTTAGATTCTTTTAGATACCGTATTATTGAACAACTTTATTATTCAACTAATTTTCAGGTCTCAAACTTAAACTTTGCTCATTTAGAAGTTTTTATCGACTTTTGCTGTAGTTTAATGAGTCGTTAAACAACAAATGGTCCTCCAAAGTCTTAAAACAGCATGTTTTTGTTAATTGTTATCCGCAGAAATTCTAGGAAAGAGGTGTTACATCAATTTAATCTGCAAATGCGTTTAGAAAACAGAAAATGCACATGTCACTGACTTAAAAAAGCTTTCTGTCACTTTCTTGTTTTTATTACCATAAATAATTCATGCACCAACCCGCAAACTCGGCGGAAACTAAGTTTATTGCAGAAATTCACTTTTACTATTCCACGCATACACATAACTTAGCCTGTATCCAATATATTACCTATAGACGGGGAATTTCTTGAATAATTCAGCGTATAAGTACGGGATATATCAGGAGTGCATATAGTCTAAAGCATTCAATTCTGATCGTAAACAAAAAAAGCTGTCAATGGTTTTAAGTGCCGTGTAAATTAAAACATTATACACTATGATGGTGCGGTCGTCTATGTGTAGTTTATATGAGGTATGTATGGACGATGAGCCCACCCCTTCTTTTATGAACACTGTAAATCAAGTGGCAGTACGACTAACGCTGTTGTTATACTTTACACTCTCTGCTGATGCTTTCTAGGGAACAGTATATCTAAGTTTAGAAGCGGGTCCACGGCGACCGCTCTGTCACTTTATAGTCTTTTGATGCGACTTTCCCAAGTTTTCGGAAATAATAAAATTAATTTTGTTATCGATTATTAACTTGAAAGATAAGGATGAGCATGGAGCTGTGGTGTTTTACGACTTTTACGAGACACATAATTACATGCAGCCTCGAGGCATGGAATTTAGAGCTGTCGAAACAGTTCACTGCTGTATAGCCAATGTCGTACCCCGGGACTGACATTAGTTACCGCTAATTCTGTAGCGACACAACATATATCATGTCTCTGCCTGTATCGTTTCTGGTTAGAAAATTCTTGTAATAAAAGAAAATTTCAACAAAGTCAGCTAAATCTGAACAGGTATGGCACATTGACGAGTGATGTCTTAGGTCACTGACAAGTGAGGTCTTAGGTCACTGACTGGTCATGTCGTAGGTCATTGACAAGTGATATCTCAGGTCATTGACGGGTGATGTCTTAGGTCATTTTCGAGTGATGTCTTAGGTCGTTGACTGGTGATGTGTAAGGTCATTGACGAGTGATGTCTTAGGTCACTGACGGTCGATGTCTTAGGTCATTGACAAGTGATGTTTTAGGTCATTGACGAATGATGTCTTAGGTCATTGACGAGTGATGTCTTAGGACATTGACGAGTGATGTCTTAGGTCACTGACTGGTGATGTCTTAGGTCATTGACGGGTGATGTCTTAGGTCACTGACTGGTGATGTCTTAGGTCACTGACGGTCGATGTCTTAGGTCATTGACGAGTGATGTCTTAGGTCATTGACGGGTGATGTCTTAGGTCATTGACGGGTGATGTCTTAGGACATTGACGAATGATGTCTTATGACATTGACGAGTGATATCTTAGGTCATTGACGGGTGATGTCTTAAGTCACTGACGGGTGATGTCTTTGGTCATTGACGAATGATGTCTTAGGTCATTGCAGGGTGATGTCTTAGTTCATTGACGAATGATGTCTTAGGACATTGATGTCTTAGGTCATTGACGGGTGATGTCTTAGGTCATTGACGGGTGATGTCTTAGGTCACTGACTGGTGATGTCTTAGGTCATTGACGGGTGATGTCTTAGGTCATTGACAAGTGATGTCTTAGGTCATTGACTGCTGATGTCTTAGGTCATTGACTGCTGATGTCTTAGGACAATGACTAGTGATGTCTTAGGTCATTGACGGGTGATGTCTTAGGACGTTGACGAGTGATGTCTTAGGTCACTGACGGGTGATGTCTTAGCATATTCTGGGAACAAAACCTCGCTAATTCTAGATAGTTCAATCCAACTCATTTTCATAAAGGCCGATTAACTTAAAGCGAATTAAGTAAATTATTTCCAATTTTTGTTACACTGAAAACTGTTACCGAATCTTCAGCGTTGTTATAAGTTTTTTTTGTTGTAACGTATTTTAAGACAATATTTTTAGTTGGTAACATCGGCTTTGAATTAGCCTTTACAAGGAAATGGACTTTAACTCTTTTATTGTCATCATGTATTGTTTGCATGGAAATATATATATATTTATATATATTGATATTTTACAGTTTATTAAAATGTACCAAACTTGTTCGCAATATGGCTGTACATGTATTGTATTGTATACATGTACATCGTTTTGTAAGTTCATTGGTCTATCGCTTGATTCCGCAGACAGTTCAGTATATTTGGCGTCGTTTTGATAACAGCTGTATTGTTAAGACCGGATAAGGCCAATATCAGATACCCTGTCTATCTACACCTGCGGGTTGATAAGATTTGGACCACACGGTGCCACGACCTCTCATACCTGGTCCGGACACAGAAGTTCGAGTGTGACTTGATAGCGGGTACGGGATTGATTTCTGGCGACGGGCGGGCCCGGGTTATCATATGTCTGCAAACCGTATTAAAATAATCGTTTACTAGGACCACAATATTACGCTAGAGAATGTACATTGTTTGTTTATGAACCTCTTCACAATCTGTAATGTCGTGCACATCGTAGTTATTTGTTTTACACAGAGAACATGTTGAGAACTGAGCTGTTTTATAATATTTGCACACCTTCTCATCACATTGCATCATTGTCATTCGGATTAATTGTGAGACATTAATACGATATTGTTCTGTTTAGTGCTAAAGCATTGATGATGACACTATAGAAAGTTCATGGTTACCTTGCATATTACAATTATACACCACATGGCTAACGAAGGCCAGAAGCTGGGAGTATATAATTGAAAAAATATTCAGCAAGTGATTAGGTCTTACTGTGTATTCATATTATGACAACCTTAAGTTTGTTTCTAGCGCTGAACACGCGTAGCTTAATTTCTGCTTTCTTGTCTGTTGAGATAAGTTACCGAATGACCGAGGTTAACATTTCATAAACATACCCTCCATGTTTATAATCGCTGCCTCATTATAGTAAGGCTATGTGAAGTTGCCTTGACGCGGTGCTTGTAATTCTACCCGCCAATATTTCACGGACACGTCTTGTAAGCTAGTATAAAATTACAGAAATAACAAAATACAGCGTATCTACTATAGAAATGATGTACACTGTATCATAGTCACATCTGGCAGATACATTACGTAACCCTGGCACAAGCTCCTTTATCCTTGGTGTTGACAGCTGACGTCGTGAATGTGGCTAGAATCACAAAGCGCGTGCCTCCCTTTTCCCACACGTGCACTTCAACTGTTGTGTTACAGCACGACGAGGAATGTAACAGCAATTCTCATTACGGTGGGATGTACTAATAAAATAGTCTAAACGTCATCAGTCTTGATGTTTTTGTTTCAAAATCATTCGTCTCATTCAAAATAATCATTTATTCTGTTTGGTCGTAAAAATATATTCTCTTCAATCAATCTGTTCCTACCAAATAAACTGTTGTTTTAATACAGATTATGGTATTGTAAATTTGCATTAGTCCGCAAGAATACTATTAGACAAATACGAAATTCTCCTGCAAATTAATCAAACCAGCATATAAATGAACGTATACCTGTTCATTGCTATTGTCAAATACTCCAAGCCCGTAACTAGGCATATCATTCTCAACCAGACCAAACCCAAAACTAGGAGTTACATATCCTCAACTAAATCAGTTACTGTCACAAAGCGTCACAATCAGCCTGATTGTCCTACAACTAGGCGTCACATTCAACCAGAAAGTTCTCAAACCAGGCGTCACATCAACAACGCGTCGCAATCAAGCAGATACTCCTACAACTACGCATGAATAACGCGTCAAAATCAACCAGACATTCATACAACAAGGCGTCATATTAATAACGCGACACAAACAACCAGATATTTCTACAACCAGGCGTCACATAAACAACGCGTCACAATCAACCATTTAGTCCTACAACTAGGCGTCACATAAACAACACGTCATAATCAACCATTTAGTCCTACACCTAGGCGTCACATAAACAACGCGTCACAATAAAACAGATATTTCTACAACTAGGCGTCACATTAACAACGCGTTACAATCAACCATTTAGTCCTACAACTAGGCGTCACATAAACAACACGTCATAATCAACCATTTAGTCCAACAACTAGGCGTCACATAAACAACGTGTCACAATCAACCATTTAGTCCTACAACTAGGCGTCACATAAACAACGCGTCACAATCAACCATATAGTCCTAAAAATAGGCGTCACATAAACAACGCGTCATAATCAACCATTTAGTCCTACAACCAGGCGTCACATAAACAACGCGTCACAATCAACTAGATATTCCTGTAATGAGACGTCACATCAATAACGCGTCACAAACAACCAGATATTTCTACAACCAGGCGTCACATAAACAACGCGTCACAATCAACTATATATACCTACAACCAGGCGTCACATAAACAACACGTCACAATCAACTAGATATTCCTGTAATGAGACGTCACATTAATAACGCGTCACAAACAACCAGATATTTCTACAACTAGGCGTCAAATTTACAACGCGACACAGTCAACCAGATAGACCTACAACACAATCAACAAACTCGTCGTAGAAAGTTCAGACTAACCACTTTAGTCTTATAATTTACAAAAGGACATATTTGGTACATTAACAGATATGATGTAATACAGAGTACATTCCCTACTATTATGTAAAGTAAGTCTCTACCACGCGGAAATTAAATTGAATTTAATAGCGAAAGATCACTAAAATGATATGTATTCCCTAATTTGTGTTTATTCTGTGTATCACACAGCCTTTACTGCGAACAAATGTCCCCATGATGGTTGGAGTTAATAAAGAAACCGGAAAAGCTGGAAAGAACACAACATAACAATGCTCTTAATCAGACAACTTCTTTACTGTGTGAACGAAAACATCTCATGGTTTCGCAAACGACAGAGATTGACAAAAAACTACGGACGAAACGCAAGAACACGCCATTTTTTATTCTAAAATTCCCATTAATGTCCTGATGTCAGGAGACAATTACAGTTGATTTCTGACACAATTAAGGATACCACAAGTCGTTCAGATCTTGGTAAAAGCCACCATGTGCCTCCAGCTACAACCTGACACGAGTATTTTTTCCTATTAATACTGAATTGTGTTTTAAAGAAATACTATCTCCTCTGAGTGAAACGGAATTGAATCCTACAGACATTGATAACAAGAAAACTGTTTAAGAATCTGCAATGTGTCCTTGGAGTTTGAAACAAATGCACTATGTATTATGAAAAATTGTTATAATCATTACCAATGTGTCCTTTTAATCAAACTGAAGTTGTCAGGTTTTGGAAGGTTTTTGTGGAAGGAACACGGAGTATCCTGTGAATCTCCATGTCGTTGGGCAGATAATCTTACTTTTTCACGTCCTCTAGGGAGCGGAACCCTGGACTTTTAGGTACAAGACAAGTGCGTTAACCCTGCACCAGCTGGTGGTTTACAAATCATGCTAATAACTGAAACAGGTTCTATATAAAAAGCACTTACACTGATTTTTTTAAAAATGTAGAACGCCTCTAAATAATATATCATATTGGAAAAAACCTCGTACTCATATTCAAGTACTGCGCAACGTTGATAAATACATACATATGGTGTTTGGTTATTCTGAAATCGTATATTTTTGCCAGGCTAAAATTTTACAGTTTTCCTGAAATAAACAGGTTTGCAGACACTCTGTTTGGTGGATGAATATTGCTCATATGTTTATCAAAATTACACCCCCAACCCACCCTTACAACCAACCAACCAACCCCAACCCCCCCCCCCCCCCCCCCCCCCCTCTCTCTCTCTCTCTCTCTCTTGGAAATTCATGACTTTACACTAACTATATCTGCGTAACACAATAAAAATAACTGAAAACTTTTCCATCTGAACTTGGTCATAAAAATTCCATTTTGTGATTATGAACCTTGCGATATATCATACATAAACGTTATTAGATTTGGTTTATGGATGGAATTAAAACTCGTGTTTGGCCCACAATGTAATTGAGTTTCATACATACTACACATGTCATCCACAACTATGTGTTATATGATATATAGGACTATCATACAGATAAACATTGTTCATAGCTAGCTACTACCAATTTAACTGTTGTTTACTCGAGACCAAGTTTGTGGGTTTTAAAATGCACAGAGCTTATGACAAATCACGAGCACCATCTTCTTTAAAACATGTATTTTATAAAAATAGCTGATTTTATCAATCTCTGCACTAGCACTTTCCCATCCTAACCTGAGCGTCCAAATCAAAGAAGAAATTATTGAATTTCTGGTTGACAAAGATCGACTGATTTGTGTTTTAAAAAGCTATCAAAATATAATAACTTGCCAAGTTCTTCAACTTAACTTTGAGGAGACACGGTTTTTGTGTAGTAGCGTGCATGAGGAGTAAGGTTTTAAGTTGGCAGAAATTAACTTTATGAATTGACAAGTCAACGTTCAAACTGGTGAGCAAATTAGGCCCATTGGTCCTCCTTCATGTATAGTTTTGTATAACTGGATGATCGTTAAGGCCCATGGACCTCTTGTTTTCCTTTATAAGTGATAATTCTTTTGCTGGTTCTTATCGATCGTATATCTCCACCAGAACTGAAATCAAAACACCATAAGCTTTTCTACATCAGTTGTGTACCTCGATCAGCCAGCAGAGACAGCGCTGTGAATAGTCAAGCTATATTATGAGCGTGGTGATTTTGATTTTTCTGTGGTGAACTTGCCATTTCTTGCTACTTCCTTGCTTCCCAACTTCTGGTGTTAACATGATTCGATATTCAAAGGTTTGTTCTCAGTCTAAAGATGTTCATACAAGATGTCCGCAACTGACAGACAAACTCACAACACAGTGTTTAAAGAGGTGCAGGTTGATGAAAAGGACGGGAAAGATTCACGGTCGTCATAATAATTTTTATTGGGAAATATCATATTTCCTCATGCAATGTGAATTAGGACGTGTTTGAAGCTCGTTGGTATACCTGTCGGTGCTGTTGTTATTTACCGTGTTCTCATTTGTGAACGAGACATCACTTATTTTGCAGCTTGTTCGTGGTATAAGAACGATTTAAAACATAAGGTTTCGAGAGAGATACAAATTGATGAAGAATATGAGGAGGTTTTGTGATCGTCATTGCGATCACTTTAGGAAATATATTCCAATTCCATGTGGGATTTTGGGTTGGAGGTGTTTGGTGATCGTTAGTATGTCTGGTGTTAGACTTGTACTCTCTAGTATTGCCGTGATGGTAGAACACTTGTCTTTAAGGAACATTCTTTCCAGGCGTTTCCATTTAATCTTTCCAATTTTTATATTTTGTTAAAATTTGATCGATTATGAGTTTGAATTTAGATTCTGCTGATATGTCGGTATTTTCTTTTGTGTTAATACCAGGTTACTTTATTATATTTTCTTTATTCTATTTTATTTCATTTTTGAATTTTTTTTAAGATGACAATTGAAGAGTTCATTAATGTTATTAGGATGATAATTTTACCTGTTAAAGCCAGTGTACAATCACCATAGACATTTCTCACCTACAGATTTGACTGTCAAATGCTTTCAGTAGTAATGTAACAATTTGTTATCGCTAGTTTTCACAAACAACACTGATGTGATGGTATCTTAATGTACAGAGAAGAAAGTAGCTTTCAGACAGAAAAATTCGTATTAATAACATAAACACGACGAGGTGTTTATGCAATGGCGAGAACATGTCGATGCAATCAGTTTTCTTTGTGATAAAACGCTCCGCTGGCAATTAGCATTGGAGATGGGTAGGTGATTTAGGCTACATACAATATACACATTGCCACACATCTGTACTTTAACGTGTTCTAATTGTATTGATTGGTTAATGAAATACACAAGAGATGTAATTAATAAAGTCACACAACGCCTTCCTTTATTGTTTTATACAAAGGCGTTACAAATTCTGATAAGTTTCGAAACAAAATTTCACTATCCTTTTCGCTCATTATCGCTTTTTTGTCATGGATGTTTCCTTCGACTGAGATTTTCAATTTGTAGTCATGTCACGGCGTGAACGAGATTTGATGAGATTTAGAGGAGCTCGTAACAGAATTTTCACATCCGCGTATGAATATTTCACCAGCTTGACAGTCACCATTTTCAACCACTGGAAGCAATTTTATTGTGAATGGAAATATAGAGATGTGCAAAAGACGATATTTTAGAACATCCCACGATGTCAATGATACATCTATGCTCGTAGAGCTGTAACATTTCACATATCCAAATGCTAATATCTCTTTCATCATAACTCTCGTCTTGTTTTTTATTCATACTCTGTGTTGGTTTGTTTTGTGAAATGACTATAAAATCATTGCATTGCTGTCCATGCTGACAGTTTACGAGTTTGTTACGATTTCGACGGCTTGAATAAGATCATATCTAAATATTCTGTTGAATAGTGCTAAAGGGAGATTCTGTTGTTAAAGATATTCGTATCGAGTAAAAATTTTAGGCACTAAATGTGGTTCGTTGTGCCTTCGATTTTTTGTACATGTGAAATAACATTTCACGAGCGTTCTATCTCGAGCACGCATTTGATTTGAAGTACCTGTATCTTCATTGAACAAGTGGGTACTCTTAATTTGATAATATATATATATATATAATAGACGCATAAATGTCAGCATGGATTTTAATGGTGATTGTTTTCGTGAGCAAAAACTTACCACGAAATCAAGTGCTAACGAAAAAGTATATTTTTGGATAACCCTCGATGTTTTAGTGGCACGGAAATTTGTGATTTTATAGTATAGTATCAAACGTAAAACGATATTTTCCTGTCTTTACATATGTATGTGATGTTAGTATTTGTGATCGGTTACATTAAAAAAGAGCTAGCTTTTTCTGTTTCACATAGATATCATGTATCCTTAATCTTCTCTAGATACACTGAGTCACCTTGTCGAGGTCACTGGGTAGGGCAAAAATCTATGATCCTGATTTTACAGCAAATGTGACAAGGAGAAATTGTGTGAGCCTTTCCTCTTTCGTGTAAGGCGTGTTCTGTTCGTCGCGATTCGCGGTGGCGCTTCTTGAAGCTAATGTTTCCTTCAGAGCTCAGAGTAATACTCAAATGCGTACAACGTTTATCCTCTGTGATTTCACAAATCTACCATTGCCTGATAAGATCCATAAAACAGAGTTTCAATAATCCCGCATGGTTTTCTTGGCGAATGAGGCAGAGTTCGGAGACATACCATTTTTTATGAAATTGGAAAAAAGGAGGTATAAAAAAAGTCAGTATGTTCTCTTAAAAAGACGATTTTAAAACTTGTATAATGATTTCATCGTGATCAGTACTATCGAATTATTTGGTCTATATGTTTGTTATATATTACTGGATGTTAGGTATTAAGTGTTATTTGACAGAATTTAATTCCATTAAATTATAATGCGTTGACGTCATATACTTAAGGGATTTTATTATGTCACCATGGCAACGGAAAGGGAATCCTTGTTACCGCAGCTCTATCAGGAAAAAATGCTTTATCAGTGATATTTAAAAATAATTGGATCACAACACACAAAACAAATCATATCATATCTTGTCAGTTGTGAGAAGTGTTAATTTTTTGGTGAAGTAAATCTTATGAACAAAGAATAATACATACGATCTCTTGTTAAGGACATCACGTGACTCTCTATATTTTCTGTACTAATGAACATCGTCTACCAGTACTTAACTATTTTGATAAAAGTTATAGGTCTGTAGAGTTTTGTCAGTAAAACACCTCTCGTTGCTCTAGATCTTTGGAGATTATGTCAGTGAGTCTGTCACACACCATAAGATCCGGAATCATGGCACGTTTCACCAGTTCCCAATTCGCCTACTCATCTTTTTAGAATCAGACTAGCTGTCAAAACAAATCTAAGTTTCTTGTTTATCACCGAACATCCTGACGACTGGGACTTAATCTCATTTCCGGTACTCGGTATTAAACATTAATGGCTTCAAATATTATATCATCTATGTAGAGAATGATCTCATTAACCTTGGTTTGTTAACACCGAGTAGAACAGAAATATCTTTTGATTATTTGGAGTTTTGTCACATGGGCTCAGAGGACGTAAATCCGACTAGGCAATTTCTGCTAGAGTCATGTATCTTTGAGACAGTAAAAATCTAAATGAAATTAACGTGTGAGAGAGCCAGATTTAAAAATTAATTTGGAGTTAAAATTTCCAACAGGATCTTCTTTTTAGTGGTATTTAGATCAATTTCCCATAAACATACATTAACGATACTGAGCAGAACAGTTTTATTACTGCTTGTTTTATTGGAGCTTTGGTAACTTGATGAACACGAATGTAGATTGTCGACAACCATTGGCTTTTTTATCAGATGTATATGATATTTGAAACGACTTTAATACACTCGACCTTCAGAAAAATAAAATCTATCCGTACTGAAATACGCAAATCATGTTACTAAGTTTCAAATTAAGTCTACCATAAAGGTAAGCAAATAGCGTAATCATTTCACAAGAGGGTTTCTAACTGGTGATTTGAATTAACCTGATCTTTTCGTGTTGCGAATGGAATCAGACACCACGATCTCTACATGCAAGAACCTATCACCAAACGAAACGACCTATGTTAAGTATTTCGATTACAGTCCAACTCAAAATGGTAAACCATACAGTCACCAATTATTTTCTACACTGTACAGTAAGTTGTACGTCATTCAAATCCATAATGTACAACAAGCTGTGAGTCATTCGACTCCATACAGTACAACAAGCTGTCAGCCATTCAACGCCATACAGTACAACAAGCTGTCAGCCATTCAAATCCATACAGTGCAACATAACATCAGCCATTCATTTCTGAACTTTACAACATGACGACAACTGTTCAATTCTACACTGTACAACAAGCTGACAGCCATTCAAACCTACACTGAGTTCACCGTACAACATGACGTCAGTCATTCAAATCTCCACTGTACAACAAGCTGTCAGCCATTCAAACCTACACTGAGATCACCGTACAACATGACGTCAGTCATTCAAATCTTCACTGTACAACGTCAGCCATTCAAACCTACACTGAGATCACCGTACAACATGACGTCAGTCATTCAAATCTCCACTGTACAACAAGCTCTCTGCATTCAAACCTACACTGAGATCACCGTACAACATGACGTCAGTCATTCAAATCTCCACTGTACAACGTCAGCCATTCAAACCTACACTGAGATCACCGTACAACATGACGTCAGTCATTCAAATCTTCACTGTACAACGTCAGCCATTCAAACCTACACTGAGATCACCGTACAACATGACGTCAGTCATTCAAATCTCCACTGTACAACAAGCTCTCTGCATTCAAACCTACACTGAGATCACCGTACAACATGACGTCAGTCATTCAAATCTTCACTGTACAACGTCAGCCATTCAAACCTACACTGAGATCACCGTACAACATAACGTCAGTTATTCAAATCTCCACTGTACAACAAGCTGACAGCCATTCAAACCTACACTGAGATCACCGTACAACATGACGTCAGTCATTCAAATCTTCACTGTACAACAAGCTCTCTGCATTCAAACCTACACTGAGATCACCGTACAACATGACGTCAGTCATTCAAATCTTCACTGTACAACAAGCTCTCTGCATTCAAACCTACACTGAGATCACCGTACAACATGATGTCAGTCATTCAAATCTTTACTGTACAACAGGCTCTCTGCATTCAAAGCACCACTGTACAACGTCAGCCATTCAAAGCACCACTGTACAACGTCAGCCATTCAAAGCACCACTGTACAACGTCAGCCATTCAAAGCACCACTGTACAACATAGCATCAGCCATTCAATTCTACACTGTACAACAAGCTCTCTGCATTCAAAGCACCACTGTACAATGTCAGCCATTCAAAGCACCACTGTACAACGTCAGCCATTCAAAGCACCACTGTACAACGTCAGCCATTCAAAGCACCACTGTACAACGTCAGCTATTCAAAGCACAACTGTACAACGTCAGCCATTCAAAGCACCACTGTACAACATAGCATCAGCCATTCAATTCTACACTGTACAACAAGCTCTCTGCATTCAAAGCACCACTGTACAATGTCAGCCATTCAAAGCACCACTGTACAACGTCAGCCATTCAAAGCACCACTGTACAACGTCAGCCATTCAAAGCACCACTGTACAATGTCAGCCATTCAAAGCACCTCTGTACATCGTCAGCCATTCAAAGCACCTCTGTACAATGTCAACCATTCAAAGCACCACTGTACAACGTCAGCCATTCAAAGCACCACTGTACAATGTCAGCCATTCAAAGCACCTCTGTACATCGTCAGCCATTCAAAGCACCACTGTACAACGTCAGCCATTCAAAGCACCTCTGTACAACGTCAGCCATTCAAAGCACCACTGTACAACATAGCATGAGCCATTCAATTCTACACCGTACAACAAGCATACTGTGAGATCATGATAACATGCATACGCTTTTCATCAATTTAATTTGCATAAGTTGAAACTCTATGTTGTGATTTTGTCTGTTAGCTGCCCAAAAATGAAAGGCAACTTTAGAAAAACCTCGGTTTACGGATCTAACGAGGCTGACATATAAAACTAGTTTTCTAATATTGAACAACATTTAAAATGGAGACAAGGGGTGGCTTTACGAAACAATCAACACAATTCAAGACAGTCATGAATAAAATCGTAATGGAATGTAGACCATTATCCTGAAAAGTGTGGTCACAATTTCGGCTTTGCATGAAATGCCTTCAGACAGATGTGTTAAAGAAGTAGGTTTTTGATGCCAAATACTCGTTTTTATCGCTTCACCACATTGTCTGTCAAAGAGGAACTTGATTTCTGTCTAAGGAATCTACGACTTGTCTCCATAATCATATTTATAATAATATATATTTTTACTATCAATAATTATCACTCGTCATTCTGATCTTATGTATGAACTTGTTCTATAGCATCAAAGCAGTTCACGTATTCTTATCAAAATAATGCTGAGAAAACGCTTTTCGAAACTGAAATCTTCTGAGTAAAAAAACAGAGAGAGAGAGAGAGAGAGAGAGAGAGAGAGAGAGAGAGAGAGAGAGAGAGAGAGAGAGAGAGAGAGAGAGAGAGAGAGAGAGAGTAAAAGAAGTAGAAAAGAAGGGAAAAGCACGTTATTTTTAATGAGTTCCTGGTGTCATTCAACGCCCACGTGTACGCTGTTCATTTCGTTGCTCCGGTGAGCCCCAATGTAGATGATATATTCAAAATTACAAATACATCAGTTCTCTTGTGGTTACATGTTTTAGAACCGAGCAAAAAGTCCAGGTGTTTATGAAATGTAAACACAAAATAAACACCTTATTGATTTGAAATTTAACTGTCAGAACAAACGACAAGACTGTCACCTTTCTATGAGAAGGCAGCCATTATGACTTCTGTGTGGAGTAATGTGTCTCTCCGTGAGTTAAAAGGAGAGGTGTAGAGATAAAATATGAATACTAGTGTCACATAAACATCCCAGTGCTATGGAACACGGCGTCCACAGGCGCCTGTCATTGATATGTGTGAATGATAATGTGTTAAGACATCACATATGTTTTAAATTATGTCGAAGTCGTTAAAAACATCAGCGTCAATTCACGACAGATCTCATCCCCATTTTGTGGGAACCCCTGTTAGCTGCAATGATATTATATACGTGTATATCCAATTCCTGATACGTGTGTATGTTTATATCAACCTTCTGTCTGGTAATGGGCTCGTAATGTCATATGTGTGATTTCCTAATCTTACGTCTGTTGTATGACATTATTGTCGGATGTATGGCATTTACATCTAACGTGTGATGTATAATGTTTATCTTATGTCTAATGTATGACATGTCTGACATATGTTTGACATGTAAATCTGACCTGTGATATATGACATGTTTTTCTTATGTCGGGTGTATGACCTGTCTGACGTATGTGTGACATGTACATCTGACTTGTGATATATGACATGGTTATGTTATGTCGGGTGTATGGCGTGTCTAACGTATGTGTGATATGTAAATCTGACCGGTGATATATAAAATATTTATCTTATGTCGGTTGTATGACCTGTCTGACAAATGTGTAATATGTATATAAAACACATTATTTCATAACCAGTTGTTTGACCTAAGTGTTATCTGTGTCAGGTATCAACATGGTATCATTGCGTCTGATGTATAACGTATACAGCAGAAGCCTGCCTTTTATTCATATATTGACAATATCGTTATCTTAAACCAAACATGTACAAGACAGTGGCCGCGTGTTTGTTTTACTCTAAACAATCGTTGTAGATTTCGCTACCCCAAGTTAAAATGAAGCGATATATTTAGAAGTATTGACACGCGTTATGTGCTGTACAGATAACGCGTCATCACACGGTATCAACTTCCTCCAAGGCCGTTAAACAATATGAATAAATCGTTGCGCAATAAAATGATTTTCAGGTAGTACTGTGAACATAACCACAGTCAAAAAATATTTGAGATCAGACAGAAATCTGTACATGATTTATAGCATGCGTGTGTACTTGATAAACTATACAGTCTCTCCAGACATCTATGTCGGCACTTGTTACCGCACACGATGTATATAAAACCTGGGATTCTGACATGAAGGCGATGTGATATACTTTTATATAATGTGTTGATCGATAGCGAATAAGAAAACGTCGTATATTTCCAGACCGCATTGTGTATGTACCATGCATCTTGAGGAAGCATTTTAGTTCGATCGAATCTCGGTAACTTTCAAAGTGATTGTTCGTGGCCAACGTATTCTACTGACCATGGTGTTGAAATATGTACATAAACACCAAATGTCATTTCATATTTTCCGTAACAATGAAGTATGGGACATTATCGATATCAGTTTTTAAAATCCGCTTCTTGAAAACATTTCATCTGCATAGAATACTGGCGTGTGATTTCCCCACTATAACCTTCTAATGACATGATGGTGTATCCCAATTATGCGGCCGCCGGTACCAGTATATGGTATAGGGAACTAAATTTGAAATTTTCTTGCTCAAAAGACACAATACAAATACAAATTATATTTCGGATGAAATAGAGGCGGGTTAGAGTAGTATCTACATGTAACTAACTCGGCGATCTCGTGTCCTGTCCCTGGACAGCAGTCTCCATATAGACGTGACGTGTCCCTGGACACCTCTGTATGGCCTTGTCGTGTCCCTGGACACCTCTGTATGACCTTGTCGTGTCCCTGGACAGCAGTCTCCATATAGACGTGACGTGTCCCTGGACACCTCTGTATGACCTTTTCGTGTCCCTGGACAGCAGTCTCCTTATAGAGGTGTCGTGTCCATGGATATCTTTGTATGACCTTGTCGTGTCCCTGGACAACAGTCTCCTTATAGACGTGCCGTGTCCGTGGATATCTTTCTCGATATTTCGGTGTTAAGTCCTTGGGCTCTTTTCTCTGTATGGCCGGACTGTGACCCTACATATATCTCTCTGTATGGCCGTGACGTGTCCCTGGATATCTCTCTTTGTATGACCATGACGTGTCCCTGGATATCTCTCTCTGTATGGCCATGACGTGTCCCGGGATATCTCTCTCTGTATGGCAATGACGTGTCCCTGGATATCTCTCTCTGTATGGCCATGACGTGTCCCTGGATATATCTCTCTGTATGGCCATGACGTGTCCCTGGATATCTCTCTCTGTATGGCCGTGACATTTTAAGATGTCCTGATTGAACCTTTGACCATGTCAGTGGTATATGTCCACCAGAACTGGTAACCATAGTCATCGCCAACTCCTCTTCATAAGTCGCTAACCTTGACCTTTATAAAACAACCAAATCAACATGGCGGGCCTACTCCTAGACTTGAAGATGTTGATTTCCATTTTGTGGATTTTTCAATTCTACATATCAGTATTCCTGCTTCCCTAACTCTCAGTGTTTATGCGTCACAGTTCATTTCATATCCAAGTTTTTATTCCTATTTCTTTACCTATGTTATGATTTCCGCGAAAGATGTCGGCAGCTGACAGACAAATTCGAAACACACGGTTCGTGATATGTAATTTGATAGACTAAGGTTCAAATAACACCTTTATCTCACTGTGAAGTATTGTATTTCCTGGTGTAATAGGATATGTTTCATAATATGATATAATACAGTTTGGTTGAGAAAGATTTACATGGTGGGTGTGGTCAATGAAGCAGAACGAGTTTTTTTTATCCTTCCAGGAAATATTACCCTTGTACAGTACATATGTGTTTTGTTCAGTACTTGCACCTGTTGTAACATTATTTGTGTGTGTGTGAGTGTGTGTGTGTGTGTAAGGGTGTGTGTGTTAATGTATATTATACTTTTTTCTAAATGATGTATATTTCCCTAAATACTTCCCACAGTTTTGTTAAATTCGTATAAGCAAGTCTTGCATCATCATTCCTTGTGTACATTTGAAATATCTCGGTAATCAGTTATCTTCGCTCTCGTCTGTCACGTCAACCCGAATCTAACACCATCAGTAACGACTAAATTCCAGCGAATGATGCATGCTCATCTCCAAACGAGATCGCATAATTCTTCGAAATCTCACGAGATTTCGTGACGGTTAATAGAGAACAGTCAAGGTCAGCGCTAAACACCGAAGCATCCTACAGCCTTACATCAATTTATATGGTTAGTGGAACTCTGACAAATAATACTGTTTGCCTCCATCAACAGATAAAGGTGTAGTATTAAGTGTGTGGAATTACAAACGACAGCGTCAAAAAAGACTCCAATAAAAATTATGTCCATTATTTTTTAGAAGGGGATGGAATGAATGATATAAGCTAACTACAGATATATCTATATATCAAAACGTCGACCATTTTCTCGTTTTTTCCCTCTGTCGGCAACATACGCTATCTTTAGCTGCATGTTCCTAGATTATAAAAAAAATGAAAGTGTTCATGAAATATAACTGATATGGAGCAAGTAACAAGGCCTTTATATATCTGTGTAACATACAGCAGCTGATATTTATTTGCACAAAGACTAAAGGATTTAGATAAATCCAAATTTGAATTTGAGTTCTTTTTAAAAATGTGTTTTTAGAGTATTCAGTCTAAAACTTTATAAACCATATATTTTTTAAAAAGATGTAGTTCTCTAAGTCTATAGAACGCCACAATACTTAAAACCATATATCACCATACATCACTACATACATCACTTAGCGACCAAATATAAGAATTTTATTTCTTTACAAAGACATGAAAGTAAATCGACATATAAGTTTGATTAAGATAGAGTATTATACATTTGTAGTAAATATACTAACGGTGAAGGAGATGTACGGATGTTTTCTGAAGGCAATTCCAAGATATAGAAGCATTCCTGAAGGAAGGTTTCTGACTCCAAATATAGAAAAGTTGCAATGTGTTGCTATATATAGACATGGATTTCTTATAGAGATTGTTTATTAGATGAATCGTGAACAAGGTTTTTGATCAATAATGGATGATTATCATAATAGTAAAACAACAGGACCCACGTCAATATTCACAGGTATAATGCTTATTTTATGCTTTGGCGTGTAACGTTTATGCCAAGGTTTCCACGAAATGATTGCCATTATTACGTCTCGGCGTTTGAGCTCCGTAATAGATATTTTCTCATTCTTGTTATCAATTAATAATCACCACAATATCGCCATATGCTTTTGTCTTCGTTATCTATCGTACGTTAGCAGTAACACCCCCTCTCCCAACCCCACTCCACCTCTCTAAAAGCACGGTGTTTATTGGATCAAGAGTCTCTAAGTTCTCGGGTCGCTATCTTGAGTGTACACCTGTTCATTAGGACGTACATATAAACACGCGTTGTCAGGAAGTTATGAAACCGGAACTATTTACTGTTTCAGGCGATGCCAACTTAATTTTCCCTTGGACAATAATACAGGTTGATTGTGCTGCGTATGGTTTTAGAACTGACTCAAGAAAAATTTCAAGGCTTTATTGAATTTTAAAAAAATGTGGAACAGTTCCTGGAAGAAACAAATATGAAACAGAACAGCTGGATGACAAGATTATTGTCAAATGTTCGGGAAACATAGAATACATATCTGTTAGTTATATCAGTTTAAATAAACAATATATCAACATCACTTATACCTAACAGTATCCACACTGACAACTTTTAACCTTTAACCCCAGCTTTCCTCCACTACCCAACCTAGCATGTCTTAAAACCAACCCGACTGTTAATAGCATCATACGTAACCATTAACAAACTGACAACTGTCCTATGAAGGATCAAAACCGTCTGAAACAAAATCCATACTGACCTGACAGGTTTATCTACAAATTCACATCAAATTATATACAAAAGACCACAAATGAATAGACCTTTCTATATAAATGTAGAACTTAATACCAATAGAGCCAAACATTCAGTTATAATATATTATACAACTGTTTCCTCAGTGGAGACATCGCGTCAGCGGTGCTAAGGGCTTGTTGAAAGTTAATTGACGATTGAGGTAAAACAATATTTGTCGAGAGATCGACCAGGGCACGGATAATACGACAATGCTATAAAAAGTCTAAAACTTATTTCGAAACAATAAACATATACATATACAAAATTCTGTGTCAGTGTCGGTGATATATAATAATAAAAGTCTCATTTTAGTTTCAAAATAGATTTGAAATGAGAGTACTTTGACAGCTGTTTTGGTACTATGTGTTTAACGTCGTATCTTTTTGGGCATGTTGTCCATCATATGTTGGCCCTGGTGTCGTTATCTACGTTAATGAGTCTTTAAAAATATCATACAATATTTACATCAATCAGGGTGCAAGTAAAACAGCGAATCCATGGCAAAAAATTAAGATTGACCAGGGTTGAGATACGTCCATATATTAAACACCATCCACACTGACCTGCCCAAATTTAATTCCTCATAAGAAGCAATACGGCCAATATCTAAGTTAAACCCTGATATCAGTATCATTGTCTCACATTCACATTCACCTCTGATAATTTGGTCCATTAACTTCCATTTGGATATGTACAAAATGTGGCACCTTCATCGATCCAACCGAAAAAATCAAATGTCACTCATCAAAGCTCATCCTAGAAAAAATCACAATAAAATGTCAGTTCCAACTGAAATCATGAATCCAGCACATGTTTTATTTAAAGAGTGTACATTGTCAATAAAACATGGCCATAGCTCGCGTGTATGTCAGGTCAGCGTTCCCTGTATCTCGTTTAGCTACAGGAGCATCAAACTAGTCCCTACTACTGTCCTCCTACCCTACTGTCCGTCTTCGTCCCCACAACTCAGCCCTTGCCCTGTCGCCTCTTTCCTCGCTGTGCCAGCCACGTGTTTTAATCTCTCACTCTATTTCTACTTTAAGACATACACGTGTCAATTTTCCCAGGCCTAAAGACATAAATAGGTAAACGGTATCGATTTTGTAGTATAGAAGCATTGCGCCCATATCATTTAGAAGCTTTAATATATTTTATAGACTTTCAAACTGTACATCAAAATTTCAAAACGTAGTTGAACATGTTTATTATCTAAGCTGCAGTGTTTTTTCTAACGCCCCTCGCGTGAACATTTCTATCAGTTTTCGGATGAAGAGATAAAACGGCGTTATTTTTTGTCTCTCGCCATCTCTGTGATAACACATGATGATACACTTGATAAGTACACTAATACTTAGATATATGCACCCTAAATAGACCCGTCGTAGCGACAAGTACAACATGTTGGGAAAGTGACAGCCAGGTCTGGGTCAAAATTTCCTCACTGTCGCTGAGAATGATTCACACGTTAGGAGATGTTTCCCGAAAGTCTCCTTTCTTCAATGCCATTTCTTATCTAGAGTAATTCGGCGACAGTCAAAGACTTTTATTTTGATGTTTTCTGCGATAATGTCGTAAAAAAACCTGAAGTGATGAAACAGAAAAAGAATTACTTAAATTCCATATATGTTAATGCGTCAAGTGAAATAATTTTTCCCGTTATTTTCCCCAAATTTTCCATTGATATGGTATAGGTATTAGGGGGAATTTGCTGATATTTAGATAACGGATAAAATAAAATTTGATCCCTGTTCTTTAACATACGATTTCACGGGATTTTCCATCAACACCCAAACTAAACGGAAGAGTTGACTGCGCATGCGTTGAAGAACTTGATAGTGTAAACAATCAAAGGCCCCGTGTGAAGCGATGACAACGGCTATTGTTTCAGCTACAAAGAGAGGAGTCAAATAGAGCTGGGATACTCTGAGTCTTAATATAGGAAGTCATTGAAAAGAATTCAACCAGTGAAAAAATTGTCGTAAGATTGATGTGTTTTAAAGGGAGCTCGAAAAGGGGTTGGGGTGTTGGGATGTTGTGTTGTGTGATGGTGATATAACAAATTATTTAATTACGACAAACTGTTGCCGTGTTAAACCGTGTACATTTGCCTTCTGAACGTTACAATTCAGAACAAACATGTACTTCTCACTGCTGAGCATGCAAGTCACATGTACTTCTCTCGTCGAAAGCAATGTGACTGACTCGTTTTTTTCCTTTTTTATCATTGTTGGTTTCAAACATTTGCCCTGATCTATATATATTAACG
Source organism: Ylistrum balloti (assembly GCF_031769215.1). Lineage (NCBI taxonomy): Eukaryota > Metazoa > Mollusca > Bivalvia > Pectinida > Pectinidae > Ylistrum > Ylistrum balloti. The sequence goes on along the minus strand of NW_026781869.1, from coordinate 211,323 downwards.
ATGTTTTAGTGATATATATATAATGCTATATTTAAAAAGATTTATCGAGAATTTTGAATGTTAAAACAGGATATTTAGGAGAAACTTTGTCAATAAGAAGGAATATTTTTACAATAATGTTCCTTGATGGATGAAACAAGGTGAGACACGGTTAAGTTTAATGAGCTGAATAGCTGAGATAGTTCTAGCGTAATCCATAAACAACGTCTAAGAAGCTAAGCAACTTGAAATTATCAGGTCCAAAACAATCCTGGTCAAGTTACTGCTTGCATTATATGAAATGATGTCCCGTCTTGGACCTTTTCTATATATAAATACAAGACAAAATCTAAAAAAAAAAAAAAAAAACAAAACAAAACAAAACAAAATGTGCATCGTTTGGTTTGTGATTTTATAGCCTCGCAACAGCGTATGTCAAGTGACAACGGCGTCTACGGATGGTTTGAGACGCAATGGAGGGGGCGTTTTTTTTACAGCGTCGTCACACCGGAATTATATAATCATGACACAACAGTATGACACCTCGCCGCGGTCTAAGTAACATTCTAACATGTCTCGAACAAGGATTTAAAAGTCTGTTTTCATTGTGTTCGCTTGACATTTGAGCAGTTAACCCTTTTTTACGTTGATGTGTATGTGAATAACAAACGATGGTGAAGTTTATACAGCTTTCAGCAATCTCTATATAGAGTCATCACACATACCAATACTGCCCCAGGAAAGTTCGTTCTTAACATTGCTGCAAGAAAAAATGGCGATTGACATTCTAACGCAGGTCTGTATTTGGCAATGTGTTCAGAATCAATATATTTTATCACTTTTATCAACAAAAAATGGCAATGAAATGAAGCAATGCACATGGTTTGAAAAAACAATACAACGCCTTAGACATGTACTGGATATGGAAGTCTTAGTGCGCAAAGGGAAGGGTACATCGTATTTAATTTGTGTTCCCTATCGTAGAATGAGAATGTCAGTGTTAGGTTGACACCGTACGCTGTAGAGGACCATTTTCAGTTTCACAAAGCTGGCAAACCTATTCGTGTGTACAGGATCCTACACACAAATTTGTAGGGAATTCCGCATGATAGAGACTGACAGGGAGTAGAGGTTATCTATAAACAAGGCCGAAATGCACTATATATAAACGCAATTGTATCACAGAATAGGCAACGAGTGATGAAATAGTCTTAACTTATCACGTGGACGGTCCACTTTTTGATCCTAATTTATCAGGACAGACTACTCGCTGATCCTGACTCATCACGAGGACCGTCAACTCGTTGATCCTGATTCATCCCGAGGACAGTATTTTAGTTGATCCTGACTCATCCCGCGGGCAGTCTACTCGTTGATCCTGATTCATCCCGAGGACAGTATTTTAGTTGATCCTGACTCATCACGAGGACAGTCTACTCGTTGATCCTGATTCATCCCGAGGACAGTACTTTAGTTGATCCTGACTCATCCCGAGGACAGTCTACTCGTTGATCTTGACTCATCACGAGGACATACGACTTATGTATCCTAGCTCATCACGAGGAAAATCGACTCGTTGATCCTAACGCAAGACGATGACAGGCAACTCGTTGATTTTAAGTCATTACGGGGATATTTGATGTGTTCATCCTACCTCATCGCGAAGATAGTCGACTCTTTATACTTGCTGTCAGTGATACAGGAAAACACATCAAGCAGTGGGGAGCCATGGTGTTTAATGGCTCCATCACGTGCCTAAAAGTCACTTGTTACAAGAATGCTGCGACATTTTTAAAAATGCATATTTTTTCATCAAGACAACATTATTGTAAGAACAATACAGTAGGAGATAAGATGTAGGTTTTGTCTAAAACATATTTAGAATAACTTTTTTTCTTCGGCAATAGTTTCGATGTATCCAATCCAAAGTATGAAATAACAAAAAGAAACCTTGAACAAAGAAAACTTTGAAGAATAAATAAATGAGACAACAAAATTAAAAACAAAACTTGGAATACAAAACCCGGAAATTGATGCATTTCAAAATACATTGCCAGTAACACGTGCTGACACTTTTATTGATTAACTTTAATCATCATACAGATCACATCTCTCAACTTTCTGTACCGCAATTAATTCGTGAAAAGTAGTACACTGTACTCAGATGGTGGTTCAGATAAAGGATATATAGGAATACACACACACGCACGCACACACACACACCCTCACACACACACACACACACACACGCACGCACGCACGCACGCACGGACGCACGCACACACACACACACACCCATACACATACACACGCACGCACGCACGCACGCACGAACACACACACACATCCTCCCACACCCCCACACCCACCCACCCACACACACACACACACACACACACACACACACACACACACACATATATATATATATATATATATATATATATATCGTTAATATACGCAAGTGATAATACATTTTCTTTTATATATATATATAACTTTATATTCAGGCTATCCAGATTATCTATTTTGTTCCGAATGACCTACCCCTTGTAGTACACCATAACTAGTTGAGCTTCTCATTTTTGAACCTAATTAGTATTATCATTTACAGACAAAAACAACCAGAACATAGCAACATGTCAACATAATCATGGTTCAAACTCAAATATGATAAAACTAGGATAAAATATGTTCAAAAATGATATTTACAAGGAAACTGCAGAAAGAAACAGGGCGAATAAGAACAGATATTCCACTTCATCGACGACACCCGCCATGTCAATATTGGTCAGTCCACTTCAGTAATGTCACGTTCTTAAATGTGAACATAGTGGTGATATAGTGTTTAATTCAGAGAGCACTAGTAAAATTAGAAGACTTTATCTCAGCTGGTACAACCATGTAAACTCTAACCAACTAGAAAGTGATAAATGTTCGGATGGCGCACTCGCATTTCACGGAGGCGTCCGTGGTTTGATTCCCGGAACGGACATGAAAATGTATGGGATCACCTGCCCGAACACGTGGGTTTCCCCAGACTCTCCAGTTTCCTTCTATATTAAAACCCATCTCGCCAACAAGAGCGATGAATATAAACTGGAAAATTTTTTTTCGTAATTGTCGTAAAATGAATAAATATCAATAAGAAAAAAGTTCCTTACCAGACAAAAATGAAAGACCATCCCCAAAACTATAAGATTCCCTAAGGGTAATATAATACCCTATATCTAGCGATGTTAGATAACATGTTCTGCTGTCAATGATGTCGTAAGTAATATCGCTTGTTACAGGAAGCTGAATGTATCCTTATATATATTTAACTGTATCAGTGCCTATCATTGGATTGGGATAATTTTCATTCACAAACATTTGTGCGCCAGCAATGACCATTTTCTTACACCGTCTAGGTTGAAGACTCTGGGGACAAGGTTTTCCTGGTTGCAATAAGTTAGGAGATACATGTGTACATCTCACTTTCCACGAGTCAGGTTTTAGTACATTATCGAATTAAAACACGTTATCTAAATGTAGTTATTTTGAAACAAAACAGCCAAGGAACTCAGAGAACAGAACAAACTGATTTTAATTTTAAAAAACCAAAACAAACCAAAAAACAAAAACAAAACAAAAACTAAAATACAAGCAAGTCAACATAATCATAATCTAAACTCAAATTAAATAAAACGAAGGCAAAATGTGAACAAAAGAAGGATTCTTATGGAGACCCCTTAAACATAACAAGAAGAATAAGACCAGGTGTTCCGGACGAGTAAGCGTTGTTTGTTTCAAAGATGTTTTTCTGTCCTATTGGCTGCCCATAGGCATCCTCATTTCAAACATCCTCCAAATATTCCAGGGATTCCCTTGAGATCATCCACTGTCGTCGTGTATACCTTTTAACTGACCACTGATCAATATCATTGTACATGTAGACAGGATACCACTTAGCTAGTTTTAAAACGATGTGTTGTACTTTAAAAAGCTGAACTTTTACTCATGTGTCATTAGTTACACAGTTTGATGTGACGCCCACAATATCAAACCTGAACACAAAAAACATTGCAGACCACATCAGTCGTCCACATCTATTTACACTCACCGTTTGACGGCGATTTGTTTCTTCCATAGCAATTGCAGTACCGATTCTCTCACTATAGCATGTATATGATATATATGTATGCAGTGCGTTGCTTTCTTTTAATTTTAAACTGAATTTTTACGATTTCTCAATCACTCTTCCTTATGATTACAAATTGATTACAATATACCTTGTTCTCTAGTAAAGAATGTGATATTTATGGATGCCCAAAATGAGCATATAAGGAAACCCTGTTCGTGCTATAGGAAGTTGGAGGCGTTTGAAGGTCGTTCGTAAGATTGGTGGTTACGTTCTATCAGCCGTCTTCCCATTTTGGAAAGTGACATTACTGACTTGGATTGTCCAGGATCTAAATAGCAAGCATCAATGTGTATATAGGTATTTTTGGTCATAGCTTTATTGAGTCTCGTCGTTGGTTGTTTATTCTCCAGCAAAAAACATTGTCGAAACATTACAAATATAGATTGAGAGAATAAGAGAAGATTATTCACTCTGAAGATTTCATTAGAAAACCGATTTAACTGAATTGAAAAAAACTGTACTACCCTGGGATTATTTACGGGCACCCATACTTTTCTTACAGCTATAATTATATTAGTTGACGTTTTTAAACTGACAGACAGACATGCACGTTGTGGTCGTGAAGAAGTATGTTCTGGTCGTGAAGACGTACGTTGTGGTCGTGAAGACGTATGTTCTGGTCGTGAAGACGTATGTTCTGGTCGTGAAGACGTACGTTGTGGTCGCGAAGACGCATGTTGTGGTCGTGAAGACGTACGTTGTGGTCGTGAAGACCCATGTTGTGGTCGTGAAGACGTATGTTGTGGTCGTGAAGACGTATATTTTGGTTGTGAAGACGTATGATGTGGTCGTGAAGACATACGTTGTAGTCGCGAAGACGTATGTTGTGGTCGTGAAGACGTATGTTCTGGTCGTGAAGACGTACGTTGTGGTCGCGAAGGCGTATGTTGTGGTCGTGAAGACGTACGTTGTGGTCGTGAAGACGTATGTTGTGGTCGTGAAGACGTATGTTGTGGTCGTGAAGACGTACGTTGTGGTCGCGAAGACGCATGTTGTGGTCGTGAAGACGTATGTTCTGGTCGTGAAGACGTATATTTTGGTTGTGAAGACGTATGATGTAGTCGTGAAGACGTACGTTGTGGTCGTGAAGACGTTTCTCAATAGGTTTAACCCTGGAGCTTGAAGACATATCTCACATGTTTTATTACTTGTATTGTTGAGTGAGGTTTTGCCTATACACTTCCGTAATATAAATAATTATGTATTGCCATTTATGGAATGTTCTAAACCATATTAATATGTGTTTATTTTGGAACATTTTCTTCAGTTTGGAAATGCCTGTAGAATAGAAGCTAACACATCCAGTAGAACTTCTGAGTGTGACCTTTCGTTGACCATCTTGTTATCATTTTGTGTATTTTTGGTCTAGATATCCTCTTATTTGCCATCCACAATCGTCTCTAAATTGAGAATTAGTCAAGTAGTTATAGCTCTCATTTTTAGGCTAAACGTACTCAGTACGCATAGCCTATTGCGACGGCCTTTCAGACAAAATTTACCGATCCTGTCCTTCTCATTGGCTGAAATATCGAAAAGAGTTAGAGCCCTCGAACGGCAATTTTCTGCGTAAATAATGCCGCGATTTTTCAAATCGCTATTTTAAAAGCATCCAAAATTAGTTTATTTTTTTAATAACAATACGATTACTATATATTTAAAAAAAGAAGCACAGTTTGGTTAAACTGTTGATAAATTTTGAACAATATATTTCACGGAATTCTCGACATGACGTAAGCGTACAGAACACTGTACGTGCGAGTTGGCGCCATGATAAGAAGCTAGTCTGGGGGCTTGGTTTGAATTATCAACTAACAGCACTTATAAACAAACAAAACTTACAAACAGAACATCAATTTTGCTTTAATCCTTGTCGTTGTGGCAAGATCGTCTTAATATATAACATCACTTGACCTCATTAGACGTCACAAAATTGGACTGTTCGTCCTACGCTCACCCCGCCGATATGACACTTTTTCAGGATTTTCACACCCTCCGCCATGACACTTTTTTTCAAGTTTTTGAAGTTAAAAAGTTTGCGCTTCGTAGGCAAGGTACATTTGGTGCTCATGAATTATGAATGATATATTTTTATATACTGTACTGATCATGATGTTGACTTTGTTATAACTTACATTTTTTTGTCTTTTAGTTTTATTTGATGAAGGTTGATTGTGCTGATTTCTCAATGTTTGTTAATGTGTATCAAAGTTCCTTGAAATGAAAATATTCCTTCAAACAAAGCGCGTTTAAAAAAACCCAAAATATTCATGTTTATTATTATCAATTAACTAGAACGAAATATTTCTGTAACATATTTATTCATTTAGCGTGTCATGGTGACATTATCTAATGCATTAGAGATCAGAAATAGTAGTAGCTATAGTGAAAATATTGTAAATTTTGTATATATATGGAAGTCTGGTTTAATCTCATAGAACTATGCCTTTATAGACATAATTACTGGAAGAAAAGTCTAACCATGATACTTCAAGGAAGATAGGCATGTAAATACATTTAATGTAATTACTTACACTTTTATCTATCTGAAATGCTGTGTATACCTTATCTACTTTCCTCTACTACAAATATGATTATAATAAGTAAGGACTATTACTTTGCAATACATTCAACATAAAGAAGTAGGTATAAAGTCCTTTCAATTTGTTTAAATTCTCATATTGATAGGATAGTAATTGCAACATCTTGGGTATTTTAAAGTTTTATTTAGTCAACTTCATCATAGAGCTATTTATCATTTGGCTTGTTGGCGATAAATATATGGTTGTGTGTATTTTGTTATTTTTTTCACCTATTTTGATTTATTCACCTTATTGTCGTCAAATTTGAAATAAGAATTAAAGAAGATATAAAATCGCTTAAACTTAAGAAAAATAGCCTTTGGTGCTCTTATTTTAGTAATTTTTGCATTCCAAAGTGTAGGAGTATGGGGAAAGTAATATAGCTTAGCGGTTATTTGTGAACATTTTTCAATACGTTTAGCCTCTCAGTCTTTCAGTACTTTGATTTACTATCCCGTAGCAATGAACCAAGACGCTGTTTCCTTACGTCTCAAGTCTTTATATATTTTATGTAACTTCTAACATGGAGTTTCAAACGATATCTTCAGGTAATTTTATATTCAGGAATTTATTCTTTGTTAGGAAGGAGGGGTTCTATGATGCAATTAAATTCATTGTTTTGCTCTGCAGTATCTTAGTTTACACGTATGTCTTTAGTTCAATCTTATAGCAGTAGTAAATCACACAGGCTAGGTAGAAATATCCGCATCGTCCCTTGAATTATACATAACATATCGTGTGTTATTGGTAAATTGTATTAGATGTAAGTCGATATTAATAAATAACTAATTTACAGAAAATTGTATTTGGGTTTGACTCTTGTCCACTCTCCTCTGAATGGACATTCGACAACGACCAGACCTCAACACCTACGCGGGCAGGTGTTCTCGGAACTGTTCTTATACAACAATGGTGGACAAGTCGTGTGGCAAATTATAATTCTCCATAGTAGCTATACACACACTGTCCTGTGAGCTAATTACCCTAATTAGATAAAACTAATCAAGACGAACTTGGACTCTTGTCAATCCGGAAATTGCTACGATAAAATCGGATTAAGAGATATCATGGTTTCTTAGAATAGTTGTCCGGTTAATCTTGGTTTGGTTATAAACACACCAAAACAAATGTCAGCGTGAAAACGGAAATAAAACACCAATGGGAACTACACGCCGTTCATTGTAAAACATGCTGCTTCCTTTATTGATGTTTCGTGTTGCTTTTAAAGTGGTCTAAAACAGAAGGGATGGATGTCGTGTGAAAGAAAAAAAAACGCTTCCTCTTGAAGCAGATTTCGGTTTTTAAAAATCGCTTTTAAGGCCTGTTCGTATATCGACAATTTTTTTAATGTAAGTGTACATCGGGATATGAATATATATATAAATTTCTTTTATTATCTTCATCTCACATATCATTTTAAGATTATGTTTGTTTTTACTCTGATTTAAAACCCATACATGAACATCTAAAACGAATAATGATGTAGATTTCAGTTTTCCAAAAATGCTTTTATGTTTCGTTCATTTTTAGACAATAATATATATGAGATCAGTGAGGTAATAGCGACGGTAAGGACAAGCGAATTGTCGAATTTTCGAGGCAACCCGCCCCTTTATTAAGACACAAATATTACACAAACTTTGATGTCTCGACAATCCTTTCGGTCGATGGACGCCGAAGACCCTTTATAGCAAACAAAAAACATCCCAAGTTATTGTATGGAAGATGGTGATTAAAATAAAAAAAAAAAAAAAAAAAAAAAAATGTTATATCAATCTCGGTATGTTTTGCATTCTAGACACTGAACATATATATATATATATATATATATATATAGAAGATTTATTTTGTAAATTACGAGACCAAGAAGAGTGCTTTGATGTTATGAAGGTCACAAGATTACTTTACAATCTTTTCCTTAGCATTGTTTAACTCTATTTCACCTTGATTTTTCCTAAACGCCTACCGTGATTGGCAACTAAGGAACAGTCTCTGTCAAGTTCAAACATTTCTCAGTGATATATTGGATTTATATAGAATATCCTACATCTCAGGAGGGTGATATCTTTTTTCCCCATCAACCAGTTGATATATAGAAGTAAAGTTACCTACCACTATTTAAATTTGAAAAGTTGATCCAGCTCTTCTTGAAACATATTACTCTCCTTTTGGTAATTCTTGTTGTACACCTGATGGGATATTGCTGGGTTGTTAATCAAATAACGGCAATACCTCTGTTGCTCTGAAGGTCATAGACGCTATACCTGTGCTTAATATTTAAAGTAAAAATACCGAAAGCTGATTTGTTTGCTGGATAAACCGACTCATAATTGTTCTTTCCAGTGCGATTTAAAGGTCACGGTGAGGTGATGATCTTTGCCATCATTGTGTGACAGATAGCATTTATTTTCCTTGATTCAAGCATCCATCAAAAATATTATAGGGTAGTGAGGCGAATCTTTTACGTAACTTTGTTTTAGGAAACGTGTATCTTAACACATACGTGACGTTGTTTTTATATTATTTGATAGATAAAAATCACGAAATTTATTGAATCATATGGCTAGTGCACCCCCTGTTCTAGATTTTGACTTTCGATCAATTTTTTCTCAGTCGTATCCTAGGCTTCAAAATTAAGGCTTGGCGTCCTTGACGAGTTCTAGAAGGACGAAACAACTGTGTGATGCAGTTTAATTTCAAGTTTGACTCTACTTTGGCTAACTCTAAATTTGTATTAAAAGGTGTTATTCACTTGTTTGTAAAATCTTTGCATATACAATTCCACATATTCAAATTATGCTTAAAGTTTTAACATCTAAAGACATTACTACAAAATAATTTTGAAAAAATCATATGTTAAAAAGCCTGCAGTGTTATATATCGTTCTTACTAATATGGTGTAACAGGTGTTCCCTCAACTCTTTCCCATCTTCGGTAATGCTCATAAATGTTGGATATATGTTATGCATTTAACAATAAATACATTTAAAATGAATATCAATGAATTCTTTAAAAATCACCGGACGCTTCATTAATGAGTCCAAAAGTAATGCCACATCGAATTCCATAAAAGAATAGTATACTGTCCAAGGAAAGCACTATAACGGAAGTAAACCTTCACCAAGGTCTTCATCAGCTTTCATTTCTCCATAACCTGTGTTGTGATTTAATCTCTTTGCTGCCGGCATCTTGCTCGAAAATCATGATATTGGGAACGAACCCTTGAATACCATCGGATTTGTTCTTTGATTTTGACGTATCATACACAACGACGAGATAACCAACTTACCCAATGGTGTCGTAAACAATGGTAAGACCAGGAACAAGTATAAGAAATTATACTTATTTGTTTAATATTACTGGTGTCAAGAATCCTTGGCTGAGTGAACCTAATTTCTACATTTATTAAAGTTTTGATGGTGTTTATTTTGTTGAAATGAGGATAGAGATAATTGTACCGTGATATGGTTATAGAATAGAGGTTCTTAAAATACAACCAGGAGTAGAAAGAAAGTACCGTTAATATTGTTATTTTTACTTTCACTGACATCCATCTCACTCACTTCGCAATACAGAGCGGTGAACCAGTAAGTAAGAGACAGTACAACCGAAGTATACCGTCAGAAAAAGCAGAGATAAGATATCTTTTAGAAACAGACAGTATTAATCACGTTTGTTTACTTTACAGGCCGCAAATCTTCACACAAGGTACCGCTTGACAACATCTAATCAGTTAAGAGATACAAAGTACATTCAAACAAATAGACTGTCGTGGAAAAGAGGTAATTTCGAAAGACCAATTCAATCAAATGCCTTTTGGGTTTGTTCTTATATATACTTTACGTTTTCTCTATTCTTAACAGATTCAGACCATGAGTGTATGCGCTGTGTTGATTGTGTTTCTACTGCAATCGAGTCTGACGTCACAGCAGTCATCAGAAAATCTTCCGAGGGGACGTAAGTACTCTTTACATAAAATGAATCTACATTTATACTAAGACGTGTTGGAACGTTTGATTTATCTGTGTGTCTAGTAAACGCGTAACAAGTAATCGATCTATATATAGGCGATTAGGTGCCGGACATCGCGGTATGCTACCAGATGTATTGGGGTGTGTAGTTTCATTATAATATCCTAGGATACAGTGAGATCTATTGAAAGCCTATATGGTAGATGACCCAAAATTTTATCTGTTGGAAAACATATTCAAATAGGTCAAAATGTATGTAATCAAACCATCAAATAAAAATGGCATCATTTTTTATTGACTAGTGAAACTGTATAATGATTTCGCAAAGGACCAAGATCATTGATGAATAAATTATATCGCATAAGTGTAGACTAAGGAATATGCTATAGAGTCGGACTTCATGAGGGCTATTCAGAGAGTTTAGTGTTATAATAACGTACAGGAAAACATATTATGTAGATTTGTCATATTCCTCTCTGAATTCGCACTAGATTTACCAACGCCAGCTATTTCTAAATTTCTAACGTGAACAACATATCTTATACGGCTTTTGTCTTTTAATTTTGAATATGGCAACGTTAATCTGCTGGTAAGTGTTGAATTTCCTTTATATTAAGGAACAAGGGATTGGATTTTATCGCCAGTCAATCAAAGTGATATTAATCAAACACGACAAGACAAGCTATTTCACAAAGTAACGACTATTTTATACAGGATAACTCGTCACTTTTATTTCGCTTATGTGTGTGCTCGAGTTTCAAGCCTTTTAATCTCAAAGGACCAGGATCATTGATAATTTTTCAATTATGTCGTATCAAGCGACACCTTTAATGATCAGAAAATCTCAAAATGTCTACTCAACATTAATTTCATAAGCACTTATCTTGTTTTCCGATGTATATTATACATACACCATAGGCGAAAAAGAGGATGCTGTCCAGTCACATCAAAGGTGTCAGATATATATCATCATGGTGTGTTTTGGTGTTTATCACCGGTGTAATGTAATCATAGAACGATAAACTAAAAAAGCCAGACAGAAACAGTTACATGGTGTTTACGGCCACTCGGCCGATAAACCGACAACGTCGCACTCCGTTGTATGGTAACACTCTCTGTATAATATCTGTTGGCCGCACATTGCGACCAGCGATCAACCTTGGTTATTGATGAGCTTCCATGCTGTAATCTCGTTAACGACGTCACGTTTCAGCGACCTGGACCTTAGTTATCATTTTGACCATTTCCCTCTGCTCTGATCCATACTTAACCGTATTTACTGTCCAGACTTCTTTTGTTCCGTTGCTCGACGACACTAGGGCGCCTTTTATCCTGGTTAGCGATCCCGCTTGTAGAAATGTTTATCAAATATGCTTCGGTATAGATACCAATTGTACATTGTCACTGTGAACAATAAAGAATATCCCCCATCCATTCTTTAAAATTGATAACAAATGTTAAAACCACGTCAAGACGTTAGGCATTGAGAGAGAAGGTGACTTCTGCATTCAAAATTCACAGCCGGAATATCACAAACTATTTTACATTCGGCGTAGATTGGTTAGTTTTATGATAATGATTGCAGGTGTAGGTGAGTTTAGTCTTGCGGAACTGGTCAGAGGTTGGTTTTGAAACTTACATATAGATTTGATTACGATAAGGGGTGATCTGAAATATCTATTATCTGCCTGTGAAGTGTTAAATAACACTTTTTAATGATAATATTTTGTTGACAAGGGATCCTATTTAGGCAGCCACGTGAGAACAGATCAAGCCAACCGAACTGTGAACGAAATTGACAAAGACGAAATGTGTTGTCGCAAATTTCACAGGAAAATTGCACGTTAAATCTCAGGAAGTCATATTTCAATTCAATATCAATTCCATCTCTTAATAATGGCACTTTATTTAAATTATCATTCATCATGAGGCATACTTAAATCATCTCAATATTAGATTAAAACTTTTGAATTAAAAAACATTAGGAATTGACAATTTGCATTAAGTAACTTCATCTGTGGTCGGTAGTTTGAAGTCCCAAGGGGATGATGAATAGTGTTGGGAGCCGAATATTTTTATCAAGAATACTTCATGGCAATCTCGACAGTAATTTTGAATATTTCTTGGAGGGGACGCCATGTTGATTTCTGGATATATGAAAAGCATTTCTTCTTGACATCAAAACAGTGTTCCGGAAGACTGCCATCAGGCCTAAATACCTCCAATAAATAGCCAGTTAAAATGTTACCTCATTTATCAACACCCCTCCCCCATCACCCACCCAAAAAATGTTTTGACAATACAAGACTCATAAACAAAACATGCACAGGGTTTTGAAAGTTGGTAAAAAAAAACTGGAAAGCGCTTTATTAGATAATCTTTGTGTGATGTAAATTAGTGACTATAAGACTTATGTACAAAACATGCACAGGGTTCCGAAGGTGCAGGCTTCTGAAAAAATGGAAAGTTCTATATTAGATATTCCTTGTGTGATGTAAATTGGTGAATACAATACTCATAAACAAAACATGCACATGGTTTTGAAGGAGCTGATAAAAACAAACTGGAGAGCGCTTTATTAGATATTCTTTGTGTGATGTAAATTAGTGACTATAAGACTTATGTACAAAACATGCACAGGTTGTCGAAGGTGCAGGCTGATGAAAACAAATTGGAAAGTTCTATATTTGGTATTCCTTGTGTTATATAATCTTGATGTATCTGACTTTCATTACTATTCCTGATAGGATAGCCTTGCTATTACTACTCCGAGTCTTAATTTACAAACGTGACGAATGTAACAGTTTTACACACACAGCAATAAAGCAGAAGACTGGATCTTACGAACTAGCTGGTCCTGTCTCTTCTAAACATTTTGAATGGTCTCTGACTAAATAGTTATAGTTACCGTTTCCATGATTTTGATATTAATTGTTGTTCTATAGTTTCGTTATTGATCTTACTTGTAGTAATCAACTTTAGTTGGCGAGAATGGGGATGGTAGGATTATCCAAAATGTATATAGCAGTTCTCGTCGATAAAGCAGAAAACGCTAGCCATTTCGGAACATCTTGTATTCTTCTTCTTGATTTTTAGGGGTTTCCGAGTAAATCTTTCTTTTTGTTCGTATGTTGCAACAGTTTTATAGAATTAGAGTGTGTGTTTAAATACTGATACTTTCTTGTTGTTCATGTCATAGGACATCAGCAATGAAACTTTGGTTGCAAAACAAGGTCAGAATATGTTGAATCCTCAAGCAACGTGTTCTTAGGAACGATGAGCTGTTTGTTCAGCCTCAGCTTACCATGATATTTCCATCGTGGCAACCAATACATACTAAATATACGAAAGCATTAACACAGTCAGTCTTCTCAAAAGAGTAAAACAAATCACTCGTCAAACCGTAAGAATACACATTTAGAACTAACTACAGTGAGGCCAGATTAATGAAAATCGTAAAGCAGTTGTTTAGTTCTTCTAGCATTTGCTATTGACGTTAAGGGCTTAAATTATTCATATTAGGAAACCTGCCTTGATTCCAATAATTTTAAGATAGAACATGGTTTGCAAGTTACGGCAAAAAAATTCTACCACCGGTGTCAGCCACCAACATTTTCGAAGAATGTGTAAAGACATATAAGTGAATATCTAGAAATTGCTCAAACGTACAATAGAACCAAATGAACTAAACTGCACTTTGTACGGCTGTATTGGACTTCCGGGACTCATCAATGACGCTAAAGGGCCTGATTTGTTATCACACCTCACGCCATTGATTCAACACAAAGTGATATTATATACCTTGTCCTTCATATTCAGGACACATTATGCCAAAATATGCCGTGGCTATGATGAAAGGGCGAGTATTTGTTACCATCTAATCCGTAGATGAAAGCAACAAGCAATTAAAACTAACCTTTCTTTTTCTCACCCTTATCACAGTTTGATATTTGTTTTAAAGGACTTTGGGTAAGGATAATTTGATAACTGCTATTAACAGTCGTCTACCATGCACCGAAGAAAATCTTAATTTATCAATATTTTCAGACATGACTTGATGGCTGAACAACGTCGATAATTGTTAATCCCGGGTCTACGTTGCCAGACATTTTTACTTTCAATCTATATAGAATCTACAGTTACGCTCTTACCCATGACACACAATGATTGATGCCAAAATGTAAAAGATATCGAGCTAAGTAGAATCACACACTATAGCCACTTTGTATAAATAAAATCGTCATTATCCAAGCTCCTCTGCAGATATCTATCAAGTGAAACAACGCAAGAGAGCGTTACTTCAGCTTTCAACATGGAGTCATCCGTCATTCAGCTTTACGTCAAATGCAATACATGATCACAAATAACGAATATCAACCTTATTCGTCTTAAAGCTGAAATCCAATTATCTCGGGTGAAGCAATATATATTCCTGACATAACAAAAAATTAAAGTGCAGGGCCAATTTCAAGGATCAAAACAACGGGATATATTTTTATGGTACATGATTTTTTATACATTTAAAAGACGATGGTAAAGCATTAACCTATAGTAGACAGAAATGCTGTTCTGACAAAATGATATTGATTTAACGGTAGCGTTATCCATTTTGTCTATAGACCTGGGGATGGCGAACTTTGAGCACTTTCAGTATTGCGTAATTAATTCCTCGGGTACATTTATAGAGATTAATAAATCGCACCTGATTTTTTTCTCCTTGATTGATTCATTCCAATTCCATACTTTGAGTAAATTTTAAACAAATTATTAAACTGCAGGCAATTGTCATTTCATTCTCAATCAACACGAACAATTGGATGTCAGAATTTGAATTGAATCTGATTTCCATGCAAATCTTAAAAAATAGCACCAGGAAAAATGGCAGTGGAAGTCTGCCAGGGTGAGAGATAGATCGCTTGTTGTTTGTGGAAATCTGACGTCACAGGGGAGTTCTGTTGCGCAATGGATAGTGTTACCTAACATGTAATTGTGTCAAATTGAAATGGGAATGTTTCGATATATGGGGGTAATCCCTTGTGCAACCTGTTTTATATGATCCAAATTCTAAATGATGATCTGTTCGCGAAACTTCATAAAGGTCAAAGTCATTTATACAATGCGTGAATTTTCTGAAATATTTTTTTTTTCAACTTCTGTCCCTAACTGATGAACGCTATCTGAATCTAATCACTTCGCTGATTAATCAACACTAAACAGGATTATTTGCTATGTCATTGGTCGTCCTTTAGCTGCCTTAAAGCTTCCTCACGTTTTTTATCAAATCTTCAATTCAACTAAGTATGCATGTTATTGCCTTTACGTTTCTCCCGAGAAAGCAGATGCCATAAGCCACGGTCATTAGTGAAAACGCCCGTTTAATCATCTACACCAGAAAAGTGGTTTTGGAATTACCGGCCAATATCTTAGTCTATCATCTGTGCTCTCGCAAAACAATTGTATTTAATTTTCGACACAAAAGGAAACTGCGGGTCAATGAATGTATGAGTTACTAACATTTTGAGGATCCGCTAAGACAGGTTGTATATATTGTGAAGAAATCTTCTAAGGTAATATCAGTGTAAATTTCATATAGGCATTTTAAGACTGATTTTTGCTGTTCATTCTAGTATGCATATTGTACATGTAATTCGTTTACACGCTCCACGCAATAAATTCGAATTTTTATCGAAAAATTTTCACACTAGTCTTAGGACAAATTTGCTTTCAAAGCCAGACGAAACTCTTTATATGCAGTTTAAAAATCGATTCAAAAAATGAGCATCCAATATAGGTGTCCTTGCCAAGGTATAAAAATAATGAGATTTTTTCAATAATAAAACCAAATCGTGCGGCATGTTGTGTTTGGAACTTTCGCCCGTGACTCTACTGGGGTTAGTAAAAATATGCATGACGTCGTAAGGGATACGTTATATATATACATTCAACAATATTATAGCACCATTTTGTTTATCTGTCATGTAAATGTATAATGCTGACTGTCTTCCTATCTTCCAAAAATACACAGCCTTTTACTTTATTCGTTGCTCCTTTAATGAGACAGAATCCGTAATCGCAATAATATTTCCCATTTGAATTTCCTTTCCGGCGTTGACTTTTTTTTTACTCTTATATGCACGTTTTGTTCGTCGTACTTTTTTGTGTTAATAAAGCCACTCGATTTTGCTGACTTATTAAAATGATGGCAGTTGCACATTTACGTCATAATTAGTTTTCATAAGATGCATTGTACATTTATGCCGTAACTTGGGTACAATGTACAAATGCATCATAAATATTCCTGGAATTATCTATATCGACTATATACCAGATCTGGTAATCACGTTCATCTGTCGTCACTGCTATAAGTTACAGTACCTAGTAAGTTCGTTGGGCCTATGGTTAATTTTATCAAATTCCTTTTGTCATTTTTCACTTGGTACGTTTTATAGTTCTATTCAGTCCCAGGAGTACCAAATGACAGGAAAATGGACGACGCGGCGTTTTACAAGTCACATTCACCTGCGTAAAGCTTTATAATGGTATACACTAAAAACTTGTCTACTTCATCATCAAAAGTGCAACAGTTACATTGTCAACAGAAGTGGGATAAGTAAGAAATATCATCATCATCATCGTCATTATCATCATCGTCATCATCATCATCATCATCATCATTATGATTATCATCATCGTCATTATCATCATCAGTATCAGTATCATCATCGTCATAATCATCATCATCATCATCATCATCATCATCATCATCATCATCATCATCATCATCAGTATCAGTATCATCATCGTCATAATCATCATCATCGTCATCATCATAATCATCATCACATCATCATCTTCATCGTCATCATCATCATCATCATCATCATCATCATCATCATCATCATCATCAGTATCAGTATCATCATCGTCATAATCATCATCATCGTCATCATCATAATCATCATCACATCATCATCTTCATCGTCATCATCATCATTATAATAGTCATCGTCATCATCATCATCATCATCATCATCATCATCATCATCATCATCATCATCATCATCGTCGTCGTCGTCGTCGTCGTCGTCATCGTCGTCGTCGTCATGATCATCATCATAATAGTCATCGTCATCGTCTTCATCATCATCATTATCATCAGTATCATCATCATAATCGTTGCGGTCGTCGTCGCTAATCTTTATTCCTTGAAATGAGAGTGTAAAACACAAATAATTTAAAATATATTTTTGAGTTTGATGAGATGATAAAAATATTTATTTCCTCTATGAAATGTTAGGCGTCATTAAGTCATGTAACCTAGAAAGCAGTAATTCATGTTGTCTCTAATGTTCAGAAATATCAGTGGTACAATACTTAGTAGTGCAAGTGAATTTCTCGCATGTATACTTTTTTAAACAATTATTCTTCGAATCAGCTCAAATGATCGCATATTTTCAAAATCCTATCAAGATTATTCCGCCTTCATGTCTCCGTTGGCAGGGATAATTAATCACATTCGCGAGAAAATTGCTGAAGATTTCATGCACTTTCTATGATCAACGATGATTGTTAATATAAAATATGTCTCCAATGGTTTGGTCTTGCATTATCTAGGATATCTTCAGAAACAGACAAAAGTACAAATCTTGTCAGTTCCATAAATAATGAATTCTATTGAGATGTTTTCATTAGTGTTAATTGTCATGTTTAAATCTATTGCGTTGAATAAAATGTGATCAGTGCCGTTCAAACGCTTTGTTTTTCACTGAGAAATTTGGTGACGTAAAACAGTTGGAGCAACGTCGTTTACACTGAATAAATCAGACAGAAAATGTTCTTATGTATCGTTTATAAAGAGTTTACAATCGACGAAACTGTTGTTAATGTATATCTATCGTGCGTTGCTGGAGTTTTGTTGTGAAAACACACATATATATCATTATTTATTTCTGGAAAAGTAGCAAAACCGTTAACAGTAACACATACAGCCATTAACGGTAAAGGGAACTCTTACTGATATTAATGGTAAGGGGAACGCTTACTGACATTAACGGTAAAGGGAGCACTTACTGACATTAATGGTAAAGGGAACGCTTACTGACATTAATGGTAAAGGCAACAATTACTGACATTAATGGTTAAGGCAACAATTGCTGACATTAATGGTAAATGGAACGCTTACTGTCATTAATGGTAAATGGTGTACGTACTGACATTAAAGGTAAAGGGAACGCTTACTGTCATAAATGGTAAGGGAACGCTTACAGTCACTAATGTTAAGGGAGCACGTACTGACATTAACGGTAAAGGGAAAACATGCTGACATAAATTGTTAAAGGAACACGTTCTGATATTAACGGTTCATGTAACACCTACTAAAATTAATGATAAATGGAGCACGTACTGACATTAATGATAAAGGGAACGCTTACTGACATTAATGATAAATGGAGCACGTACTGACATTAATGATAAAGGGAACGCTTACTGACATTAATGATAAATGGAGCACGTACTGACATTAATGATAAAGGGAACGCTTACTGACATTAATGATATATGGAGCACGTACTGACATTAATGATAAAGGGAACGCTTACTGACATTAATGATATATGGAGCACGTACTGACATTAATGATAAAGGGAACGCTTACTGACATTAATGATAAATGGAGCACGTACTGACATTAATGATAAAGGGAACGCTTACTGACATTAATGATATATGGAGCACGTACTGACATTAATGATAAAGGGAACGCTTACTGACATTAATGATAAATGAAGCACGTACTGACATTAATGATAAAGGGAACGCTTACTGACATTAATGATAAATGGAGCACGTACTGACATTAATGATAAAGGGAACGCTTACTGACATTAATGCTAAATGGAGCACGTACTGACATTAATGATAAAGGGAACGCTTACTGACATTAATGCTAAATGGAGCACGTACTGACATTAATGATAAAGGGAACGCTTACTGACATTAAAAGTAAAGGGAGCATTTACTGACATTAAAAGTGAAGGGCACACTAAGGTTTAAGACGTACTTGTAACATTTGTTGGTGGGAGAGCTAATACGCTTGCTGACCTACTGATACAATATTTTGCTCATGTCTTGTCCTAAAGAAATGTTCAATTCAACACAAGTAAGTGCTATTTTTATCGATACCTCATATATAGTTTAAAGTCAAAAGAGGTTTGAAATTATGTGACATTTCTTAATGACGATACAGTTATATGAGGAATAACTGTAATCATGCCATATGGATCGAGTGAGATGTGCTGTGCATTTCATAAGATTTCGTCGGAGAATTATTTTCGTTAACTCCAAGTGTAGAATTTACATTTCCACGAAATGATAAACAATTTAGGATACAGAATATCTAAACACTAGATAATTTCGTTAGTAATATTATTTCACGAAATCAGACGTCAATGATTTGTTTTATTGAAAACCAGGAAATTTGAGTCAAACGGAAACATATGAATTTGCAGTGGTTTAAACATTATTCGTGTACGTGGCGGTTACGTGTATTAGGACAATACTGGGGCTTAAATTAAGTCCTTCTCATTCAGCAGCCAAACTGATGTACATTCAATTGGTTGTACTACTGCACGTGCTGGCCTGGTGTTCTGATGTACTGTAATATAGTCCCGAGATAGCAATTTCTAGCAAATTATCTACGTGTAATTACGAACTGCGGCCAGTTTGTTGACATTGACAGGTCATTCCGCTGGTCACTACTCTCCGTTTATTGGTGAGGACACGAGGTATTTTCGTCTGGCTCTCATTGCTTGCCAGACAACAGACATCGACCGAGATGAACTGATTCTTTGGGGTCATGCGCTCTTCGATAGAATGCTGATTGTCCAGAAACAACCGATGCTATTTTCGTTGGCTAGTGGTCATCTGGAAACAATTTTAGTACACGCTTTGTATCAGTTTCTACAGCATTCTGACAGGTCATATACCATCGCTCCATTTGTGTTACCAAACTACCTCATGACAATAAACTATATATATAAATCTAATCCCTATGAACCATCCTTTGTATTTCACTATCGGATAACGACGCCTTTTGCCGCAATATAACACGGCATTTTCTATCAATGGTTTTGTAATTTATCAGTTTTTATTTTCAGATAAACATTTTATCAGATGATCTCTCATTGACTTGGAATTAATTGTATTCATAGGAACGTAGATACGTTCTAAATCACAAGAAAGTTATGTAACATCATGTTAACCAACGTTACGTCAGCACGTGTTGCATATCCCCTGACGGCGCACGTTATAGATTCACGTTAATCACTCAGGTTGTTATCAACATCAGGATCTATTCCAGTAGTTACGTGTATATGGTGCTTGTGGAGTGGGTGGGGGAATAATCATATATAATTATATAGACTGTCTCATGATATTGTCTGAAACGTAAATGTAATCACAAAGGACGTGATTCCTTCTATCTATCATCGATCGTCAAATGAAACCTGACACTTGTACAGATATATATATATGCTGAAACGTTCAAAAGTTATCAAACACGAGTATGATTCCAGTTTTATGCACTTATTTTTAACTTGGTACTTGATTTTGCACCGCTCGATATTTCAAAGAATTGTTTATTACGTTTAACACGCATGGTGAACATGTTTTTGCTCAAAGTTGCTGCATAACTCTGCATTAAAGTAATAATCATAAAAAACGCTCTCAACGTCAAGTCACAGGCAAAAACTACCAACATAAAGTTGGTGCAGTGACAGATACACGAAGGCCTAATTAATGTGTTACCAAGTGAGTCATTGGGAAAATAGAAAAAAAAATTGCTAGAAGAAAAAATGAGAATCAAGGAATATTTCACTCGATAAGGTACATTTCCCACGGGGTTAAGTTCTGCGTTTATACATGAGGAGATTCATTCGCGAATTCCAATTCTGAATTTATTGTTATGAACTTGCGTATTTTTCCCTCAATCTGTTTACCATCTCGTTACACTAATTTTGACCGTAGTGTATATAGGATTATAGCACAGCCGAAAAAGTCGGTCGAATCCCTCCCCTATTGTACAATCACGTACGTCAGTGCTATAATTCTTCACACTGGTCAACCGTCTGATGAATTTGGCGATGTAGTCGTTGAAACGTCATACTCAAATCTTCGACAGTTTGTGTTATAAAAACTTCTATTCTATTGAAATCAACAAACCGAAGAAAACGTTCTGAAATATATCAGAAACGTAATGGAATGACCGTTGCTGAAGATTAAGTTTTTGAAAACATTTCAAGCGTGGTAAACTCATTCCCAAAGACTTATATACATGTATACGGATGACACAGTATCTAGACTACTATATCAGGCTTGCACTTGTAAGATCACTCTAAGACCATGGCCCGAGTGTATGGAATCCATATTGACTAAACCTGAGAGAAAAAAAACTGATAAGAAAACGGTGTTATATGGATATCTAAACCAAAAACTAGTTTAGTTGAAATGTCGTAAACCAACGAAATTATTTACCACAGGATGTCATATGTACATCTGATTTTAAACTATTTGAAACACTATTGCAGTTATTCAGAACGAGAAAACATAACATTCTATACCAGATGATATGCCAAAATACAAGATCACTCAACACCAGAAATCAACAAAAGCTATTGTTTACAATAGACACGCATGTAGATGCTTACAGCCTGCTTCCATTGTATTTCATGGAGTTGTTAAGTTTTGTTTGTTTGTTTTTTTTTTCTATTTTCATCTTTTTACTTTTTATGGTTTTTGATGTTTGTTTTTAATTTTTCACCTATTTACTCTTTTTGCAAAACGTGGCACGCAGGGTAAACAAACCCAGGTGATTTGAAGTACACCAGTAAGGCCTTCAATAGCGAAGAGCTCATAATAATCACACTAGTGAAAAACACATTTTAGTACAAATTTAACATTTGACACAATTTCTATATGTTAATACAGATGTTTTTCATATAATCGATTTTGAGTTGGAATTAAAATCTGTTGACATATCGGTCTTTTATTCTTCTTTTTGCTGACTTGAGATGATTCGAAAGGTCTTTATTCAACTTCGTTTGGACTTGGTAATGTGATGTCAGTTTTATACATCATAAATGTTGGCGAGCTCGCGTGATGCCTCATTAAATCACGAAGGCACGTTAACGTTTGTATAACTATATATAAAGGTTATATTGGTGTTCACATCAGTGAGAAAACCGAGTAAGATTTAGCGGGTTTGTACCAAACTATGGGATCATCATTGGGAACAAGTGCGTGTTTCTGTTGTTATATTTACGACAAGGCTTGTGTGAAAGGATATCTAAAATCTCTTGGGATTTTCCATCAAGTTTGATCTGATTGGAAGACGATGAGTTTCATGTTAAAACAGCAGTCTTATAAATGAATTTAAAGATCTCCGAATAACTACAATGTACAATCACAAGCTTTAATTTCAATGCAGCTACATACAACAGGACTGGATAATATGCAAGGATAGGTAAATACTGTAAAATATCTGTTGATATTTTTTTCTCTTTTAATGGCACACGTGGTTATCGTAAAGGTATTGTTTCCAAATGCATTTTGTTAACAGCTCGAACCTGAATTTATCTGCAGTAATAAACTTCCCTGTTAAAATCGTCTTGGTTTGTTCTTAACTTAAACAACAGTTATTCTTTGTTATCTAATTATCATAACAACGTGTTTGCGAATGTATTGATGTAACATAGCAAACGTTGCGTCAGTGAGATCAATGACGTCACAATAACGGCCACGTGATATACCTATGTTGTAACCTTGAAACAGATATTACTATTTTTCATCTATTAAATCAGATTGTTGAGGGTCATTATCAGTTATGTTATTGAAAAATTGAAAAATTTTCGGGATCATATTGTCAAACATTGTGTTCATTGGCCAATCAGATACGGCAATATCAAAAGACAGAATCTTACACTCGTGCTGATATAAAACCCTAAAAACCAGGGATAAATGCAATTATTGAACTCGATTAATAAGTTTCTTATTACATTGATACGTATACGATCTTCAATATATGCTGAAGTTGCGAAATAATTGTTTGAACCAAACAACCAGCTTTAGAATAAGTCGGTTAAATTGTCTCTGTCTCTCGAGAGATGAGGTTTACGTCGATAACGTACGACTCATTGTCTAGGAGGTTTAACGGATTCTTTAAACAATGCAACAATGCCAAAGTGGCCAAGATATGCGATGCCTGTTCAGCGTTTGGATGTTAAACAATGATCGACGTAAGATGATAACTGGATACGGAAATCGGAATTGACATCTTGGACCAAGAAACTGCCACAATTCTAGTGCTTTAGAAGCAGGCTTACGATGTCTAAGAAATTACATCGTCTCGTGCATCCATGTATGATTATCGCTAGCACGTTTAACATGTTAGCCTCCTCCAGTAGTGGTAATTCCATACTTTAAAAGTATCAACTTGCTTTACAAAATTCATTTACTACCACGCCTTTCTATCCTTATTCTCTTTCAAGCCATTTTGATCCTAAGCTACATGTAGCCGTTCTCTTTCTCTCCAACTTACTGTGTCTCAGCACCGTGCACATTGTCTTCTTTAAGACCAACAGTAAACAACAGACTTGTCAGCTGTAGGATTTAGGCGACAGTTCACGGGGTTTCCTAGTGACAAATAACACCTTCCTCTCAGGACTCCAGCCAAATCTTATCCTGTTGTCAATTATCCCTCACGCCAGACTAACGTTCATCAGAAGCAGACGACAACGGTCGTCGTATGGATTCGCAATCTTTTCCCCTGATGCGGACCGGAAGTGACGACAAATTCTACATTATTTAGTTCTAAGAAGCCATGTATATGTAAGATATTTGGCTAAGTGTGAGTCATGGTGTAATGATTTCTGTCGGAAGTATCCTAGCCCATTGTAGCTAGATGTCATTTGAATACTGCTTACCACGGATGTTGTCATTGGGAGCGCAATCCTTCCTAGACTTATGGACCCTCATATATTTACTACTGGAAAGGGAATTTCCGACAGCTGGTCGACAGCTCAAATTCAATAAAGCCGGGACAAAATATGCTCAAGATTAATCTAGATTAAGGTTTGATCTCTAGCCCACTAAGTTTATCTAAATCGCCGTAAATAGCGATTACACTTGAAGAATCTTTTATTACAGGATATATAAATACAATGTAGAAATTTTACAATGTAAACATTGAGTATCTGTTGAGTGTACATAGATGCTTTATCTGTGTTGTGAAACTGTAAGCGTGAATTCTGTTACGTAATATGACAGAATTCGCGTTCGTACATATGGCTTTCATAAGTTGCATTCACATATAACATAATTAATAGTATAACGTGACAAAATGTCGCGTGTGAGGCGCATTCTACTCACCTACAATAAATCAAACAAGGATTTATACATGTAAGAAAGTTGTCAAGCAGTCAAAAATGTAAGGCATACAGATACAACCACATAATGTGCACTTTTAGACATTTTATCTACAACGCGGACGATAAACTACTTTTCAGACTTTTGTCATGAGCTACTGCGTAAATACAATGTAAAATCAAAACGTAAATGTTCTTAACAATTAGTGGGAAAACATAGTGAGCGGAAGCCTTTGACAAGCTCTCTTTCTTGTAATAATTGATTTATGATGTCAATAACAATTTGTATGTCACTAGTATAGCGTCTACAATTTATCAATCAACAAACATGATTGGTGTCTTCAGAAAAAAAATAGTAAAGGCTTTGTAGTTTAAAGGTGCATGATAAAGAGTTTGGTGTCTAAACATGTATGATAGAGAGCTTGGTGTCAAAACACGTATAATACAGAGCTTGGTGTCAAATCATGTATGATAGAGAGCTTGGTGTCTAAACATGTATGATATAGAGCTTGGTGTCTAAACATGTATGATATAGAGCTTGGTGTCTAATCATGTATGATAAAGAGCTTGGTGTCTAATCATGTATGATAAAGAGCTTGGTGTCTAAACATCTATGATAAAGAGTTTGGTGTCTAAACATGTATGATATAGAGCTTGGTGTCTAATCATGTATGATAAAGAGCTTGATGTCTAATCATGTATGATAGAGAGCTTGGTGTCTAATCATGTATGATAAAGAGCTTGATGTCTAATCATGTATGATAAAGAGTTTGGTGTCTAAACATGTATGATATAGAGCTTGGTGTCTAAACACGTATAATACAGGGCTTGGTGTCAAATCATGTATGATAGAGAGCTTGGTGTCTAAACATGTATGATAAAGAGTTTGGTGTCTAATCATGTATGATAAAGAGCTTGGTGTCTAATCATGTATGATAAAGAGCTTGGTGTCTAAACATGTATGATAAAGAGCTTGGTGTCTAAACATGTATGATAGAGAGCTTGGTGTCTAAACATGTATGATAAAGAGCTTGATGTCTAATCATGTATGATAAAGAGTTTGGTGTCTAAACATGTATGATATAGAGCTTGGTGTCTAAACACGTATAATACAGGGCTTGGTGTCAAATCATGTATGATAGAGAGCTTGGTGTCTAAACATGTATGATAAAGAGCTTGGTGTCTAATCATGGATGATAAAGAGCTTGGTGTCTAATCATGTATGATAAAGAGCTTGGTGTCGAAACATCTATGATATAGAGCTTGGTGTCTAATCATGTATGATAAAGAGCTTGGTGTCTAAACATTTATGATATAGAGTTTGGTGTCTATATGTGTACCATGTAGAGTGTATGAAAATGAGCTTAGTGTCTAAATATGCAATGTGTAGGGTTTCGTACATGTCATGCATGATAAAGAGCTTGGTGTCTAATTGTGTATGATAGTAAAACATGTTTTCTAAACGTGGACGTTTTGAAGTGCTCGTCATAAACTAAACCAAACAAGATTTATTGATGTGGTATTAATCAAATATTCACTCTATAATCCATATCTACGATTAAAGTAAAAGATAAATCTCCTTTGCTGTCAATTTCTCAACGTTAAAGAACTTCGGGACCAAATTCAAATGTGATACCATTAGGCAAACGGCATGGAAACTTCGTTGCATGGACTATGTATGTCTGTGGACAATAGGAGGATAGGTCTTGTCTCATTCATCGTTTAGAAGTTAGGCCACCCCTACAAGATGGATGGCAATATATTTGTATATGCTGAGTTGTACTGAAGACACATGTCTGCAGTAAAACCATTCCGCTTTCGCTGCCAAATTGTGCCCGTTCTACAACGTCAATGTATTGCATATGAAATTGTAACAGATCTGAAAACGGGTCAATGATCCATTGTCGTAAGTCCCACAGACGGTGAACTCTGGTCCAGTTCCGGTGATTAATACAGTGACGACACAACGAGATCGGCCAGGCGTAGGGGCAATCAGCAGACTTTCGGCCGATTGCCGAATGTTTTGGTAGATACACGACGCCCACCAAATGTACTTGTCATTTATGATGCGTTTAGGAATTTATTTTGACGGTGTATCAATAGTACACAATCGTTTTACGGGGTCGGCCGCTACGAGAACGGTGCCGAGTCTCTCTACCATGGATACAGCACCTGTCCTTTATATATGTGATAAAATTGGTAAAAATACAACATTAGGTAAACTATTGTTAAAACATTATTTTGTTTTTGTCATTTACAGGTATTCGCGAAGAAAACATGATAATATTTCATTTTTTTGATAATGCATCTTTATAACTCAACACGTGGTACTGACAATACGTTTGTACAATGTTCTGTAGGACATTGCACCATATAAGTATGAGAAAAAACCCAGATCAAATGTTGTTGAGAAAGACATTTCACCATATCAGTATGAGGGGGAAAAGGTTAAAGTATTGCTGAGAAAGACAAATACATAGATATCGGGTTCTGTATAATAGCGGAAGAGTATTATTATCACCCAGACGAATGGATATGATTTGTCTGGAAATTATTGTCGAAAATTCAGAAAATGAGCTGGCCATTAGATCTGACCACAATATTGTTATCTTATATAGTGTATAGTACAAGCTTTAGATTTGGTTCTGTAGTGAAACAGACATATATTTGTAGGTTGTATATTTCTTAAAATGGCAAAAAACATAGTTATAAAATGTATATCACCTGTGTATCATGGCATTAGTTTTTCATGTTTCTTAACCAGCAAGGAAACAATAAGAGCATTTTTCAGCCTGTTCTCATTAGGGAACGTGTCATTACTTAGAATGAACAAGATTCACATGGCTGGTGTCGTCAATGAAGCAGAGGAAGACAATTTGTCTACCGGAACACCTGGTCGTATACTCGTTGTACATTTAGAGGAGTCTCCGTGTAAAATTGTTTAGATATTTCCCTAGTGTTATTGATTTTGAGTTTCGATGATGATTATGTTCAAGTGTTGATATTTTCTCATTTGTTTTTCAAAATTATTCAATAAAATCCATTAACATTGCATGCGTGTCTATCAGAACCTCGCATCGGGACTGTATGTATTATAAATTACTCGCTTATGTATAACATGAAGTTGTTTGGTAGGTATTAATAGCCTACAAATGGATACACCACCTGCGCCAAACGGTTCGTAAAAAATAGGGCGTACATGTATGCCGTGATGTAATTATGAAGTCAAAATAACGTCAGGTCATAATTTGGTTTTAATGTGACAGTTACTCGTTTAAGCAAGCTTTATCCCAATGTGTGACATTATTCTGTTTTCAAAACAACAATTTTGTAATGTTGTCATGAACAGTTGTCATGAACACTGATATTTACAATTTGTACGCACAACAATACGAAAATACCAACATGTAAACACAATCATTATCTAAACTCAAATTCATTAAAACTTGGGCGAAATATAAACGAAAGAATTATTTACAAGGATCTACTTGATACAGAAATAAGTTCCTTAAATATAAGCTTCCTCTGCCTTATGGACGACATCCGCCACGTAGATCTTGGTCGATCCAAGTACACAGTGTCGCTTTCACTATCATTGCAAACAACAACGGAAACCATCAGACATTACTTAGAAAGAGATAAATATGATGATTTGTAATAACCTTTCATTGAAGTCCTTGATATACTTCTTCTCGAACAATGCGGGTACACTCTACTTTCACTATGTACTTTTCGATAACAGGTAGCTAAGGCCATCAACATAAAACATTCTGTCAATTGTCATTCCAATTGTTTACGCTATTCTTAACCAATCATATATCAGTAAGACTGTAACTCCCGATAGGCTATAGACAGATATCTTATCTCGAGCATTTCAGGAACAGCACAAGCACACACAAGAAAAGGTTTTCACACAAATTAAGAATCTGACACAGCAGTACCAGATAACATATTAAACTGTATCAAACAGCTGTTTCGTTCTGCTGGGACTCATCATTGACGCTTTTGGCCTAAATTGTAGAAATCTAGGAGGCGAAAGATGAACAGAAATGTCAGGATTTACACGAGAAGGTTCACTACTCCAATAATACTTTTTATCGTTCTTACTTTTTAGAAGATTTCGAACGAAAGTAAAGCACACGTGTGTATTCTACACTAAAGACAGAGAAAACATACCGTAATTAATACTTCTGTGCCTGATAAACTACGTTATACCGAAAATAACAAAATATGTCTCCTGCGAGGCAAGCGCCACTTCAAACCTAAAAAAGGGCGACACCACACACAATCTTCGATTCAGATCTGAATTATAATAACTATAAGGGAATATAAACATGTTGTTAAACATCCAAAATTAGGAAGAAATAAGTAAATAAAAATAAATAAATAAATAAATAAAAACTACCGTTTGATAAAAGGCAGTAAAAGGGCAAATACCAGAGAAATATATACAGTAGCTCCCTCCTGTACATCATAATACTGGTGTGTAATGACTTATGTACTGTGGACATGGATATTGTCAGCTGTAGTACGTAACTGGGTAAGCAATACATTCGTTTTATTATGTAATGATACATTCACACAGCGCCGCTAGATTGCCGCGAGCAAGTTTTATGTAAATGTCATTTGCATCTGATAACGGACTAGAATGAGCATTTTAGTAGTAAATATAAGGTTTTACAAAGACAAACTAGCAAATATCCCCCCTTGATATTAACTTAGAATTAGTTAATGAAGTAATCGGCATCAGGCAGCTTTTTCATCTTTCTAGGGCTAGTCAGTGCAGGTTAACCTGGAAATTCCAAAGTGATCGAAAGAAATGTTAAAACCCAAGTTGTTACTTTTATACATCTATCATCTTTGAAAGGACGTGTATATATTCTGGAAAAACCAACAATACGTCACCATCACAATAATCCAATCTCAAATAAAACTGGGACATGATATGAACAAAACAAAAATTCACACGGAGACTCCTTCAAAATTACAACGAGAATAGGACAAGGTGTTTAGGAAGATTAAACGTCTTCTACTTACCAAAATATCAAAAAAATGATAACTTGGCAAGCGGTTTATACACCAGCAATGTCTACCACCTGCAAACTGGAAGATTGTACAAAAGATACACTAGCGAATAACACAATAATACGAATGTAGAATATAGTATCGAATTTAAGTAAAGCATCCTTTTGTTCAATATTTGGAGTGATGTATTAACTATATACGGACTTAAGAATTGTTGTTCGGATTTGATTTCGATAAGAAAAGAAAATACTAATGATGTGACTGATGTTGTTTTACACCCACTCAATTGTGATTGAGTAATTAAAATTGTTAACGGCTGGTCAGGTTCGAAAGGTATATAGCACTATGCGAAATACCTGATGATGTTCGGAAAGTATCTAACACCATAGGACATACCTGATGATGTTCGAAAGTATGTCACACCGTACGAAATACCTGATGATGTTCGGTAAGTATCTAACACCATGCGAAAATCCTGATGATGTTCGAAAGGTACCTAGCACCATGAGGAATATCTGGTGATCTTGGAAAGTACCTAGCAACGTTCGGAACACCTGATGATGTTCAAAAGGTATGTTACTCCATGCGAGATACCTGATGATGTTCGAAAGATACATAACACCATACAGAATACTTGTTGATGGAGTAAGCTTTACACAAAGTATGGTATTGAAAAGAATCGGATAAATCTTTGGTGTCTTTTCAAAATCCACTTTTTCTAATTTCTTACATTTCCATAATATCACTGATTAAGATGTAGTATGAGTGTGCTGAGTTGTGATAAACGAAAGTTTATCTAACGAGGCGAACAAGCAATAAAACGTTGGAACGGAATCGAGAGAGATATGTCCGGATCGTGTCTTTATGGTATGCTTTCTGAAATGGCGTCAAACTTAACATGATAAGGGTTTTGTTGAAATATTGATTTTACAGGTTTCGTATTTATCAGGCATACTAATGATATATGTTTTCAATATAATGGGTTCTGAAAATATATTGTGATGGACAATAAAAATATACAGGACATCTCATGGTACATTCCACAGTGAAATGTCTTAAACTCAATATAAACGAATTACCTTGTCCAAGTCGATACTGTTTAAATGCCAAATCACGAAGTACCTCTCTTTGACAAGCTCTCAACACAAAAGCTGAAGCAATTTAAAGCAATACCAAGTCATGTGCTCGGAAACGAAACATGAAAATTTGCATATTACAAAACACATTTGTTAAATTAATAAACGTATATTGAAACAAAACATCAGGCATTCCAAGAATATGCAAATAAGGAATCAGTTCAGAAAATTCAGCATACCATACAATCACATCTGCTGTCCAAAGGGCATTATTGCATACTGAAGCATCCATTTCTCAAATACAGGCACGCATTATATAATTATTTTAAGCAAACTATTTCTATACATCATACTGCATTGTGTCAACCTAATCGTTTTGTCAGTTTATAATGGACGGATATAAAAGTGTTAACATTATCACAATAAATTCGCATGTTTATACACTTATTTACAAGCTGGCAATTTTTCAATACCATCCTCGTACTTATTGATGCTACACAAACATGTACATGTATTAAAAAAGACGACGACGCCGGTTGACATTTTCTAATTTCTCCTGACATTTGCTGGAAAGCAACTATTTAAATAAGCGAGCATTTTAATTTGTTTGTTTCCGTTTTCTACCATGATATTATCCTAATAGGCATAACTCAGTATGTTCTCTGAAGAGTGCAAAATCCTTGGAACAACCTTTAATTAAATTATTTGTCGTTATAGATGAGATGGCGGTTTTGAAAATGTTGAGATATTCAAGCAGAGCTGATCTGCGGAAAAATTGCGTTGTAATATAACAGCGTTGTAGGGGACTCGACAGCTTCGCTCCCAGCTGGTCACGTTCATGGACCTTTTACAGAGCTTCTAATCTGATTTGAATTTGAAGATAAGTGTTTCTGATGACCTTCTGATTGCATTATTATTTATGGGCCTATGTAAAGCATCAGCTTGAGGCGTGTGCAGTCTTTCAGTAGATACAGGGAGAAACATGTACATATAATGGCAGACACAAACGCGTAAATATATATGCGTCGCAATCTCTTTATATACAAATATGATTCTTATTACATTTTTGCCAGTGAAAAGTAGAGAAATATCTCATTGATAAAAGTGTTATTGTTCAGTCTTTTTTTCACTAGTGAAAAAATACCACTTTTGCAGACTTACGCCAATGAATAGAAAGAATCATAATAAAATTGGCAAATCATAAAGCCCAGTACATAAACCATTAACACAAGACATTTGAGGAGGTTGTTTACTAGTGACACGACCTTCGATTCCATGGTTAACTTTCATATCCATGAAAGTCAGCAAACAATACAACGCAAATTACCGTAACAGAGATAAAATCCAATCCCCAACCGAACGTCTGGAATGTGGAGCTAACACGTTAGACATTCAATGGGATTCGTGTCACCAACAGCAGCAACTGTAAGTTGCCATCATATTTTCAGCTATGTAGTAAATTGGCACAGGTTAAACTCTCTTGGAGTGTTTTACAGCAAATGTTGTGTCTTAGTTTCATGAATAAGTAACATTTTCTATATGCATATAAAAATAATTTTAAATTCAATTTTAATTTAATTTTATTAACATATCTTTAATGATTTTGAAAAAAAACCCCGGACAATACTTTGTCGCGCACTGCGTAGTTATAATGAGTGAGTAGTGTCCACGAAAAGCCTTGTCAGCTTGCTCGTTTTATATTTGTTCTAAACATTCCAATAAAAAGCTATTTTGCTTTTGAAAGTGTACTAAAAAGAATATATAATAGTCTTCAGTAATAACAATTATATTTCACTCGAGTGTGTTATATTTTTTGTATCTTTCACTAGTGCGCAAATTACTATAATATTGCACTCACTTGTAAAATATATTTGTTATTACTGAAGACACTTTTATATATCATCTATGTAACATTAGAACAGTATAATAAAATCTCACTTTGAAAACAACTGCAAAATGGAAGTGTTTTTGAACAATTGATTTCTTTCATATGAACAGATTGATTCCATCTGAAGTTATTCAATATATTTATCCTCAATCAATGTAAAGCTTAACAGGCCAGTAACAATATACTTAACATTTTCGAAGCAGTTTTCGAAAAGTTCCGATATCCGTTGTTGTACATGATGTTATTAAATTGCATAAAATTAAACACATTGAAACAACAGATGACATCAGATGACTTTTAAGGTTTTTGGAAACCGAGAAAATTAGAACAAGCAATAATAACAGCATGCCCATTCCTTAATGCTATTAAACAAATATGGATTTATTTAAGGACTTGTAAAAATGGTCTCCTGGCAACTGAGAAAAATGTATTCCGTGACAAACATGGAAGATGAAAAACTGTTGCAGCTAGTGAATAAATTTGGTCGAGTGGCACAGTGGGAACGCAATCGCTTTTCACCTAGCCGTCCGGGGTTCGATTCCCGGAATGGATTTGAAAATGTATGGGGTCACCTACCCGACCACGTGGGTTTTCCCCGGGTACTCCGGTTTCCTCCAACACTAAGACCCCTCGCGCGCTTCCATCCGAGCCAACAAGAGTGATTTATATAAGTTGGAAAAACTTGCTTTGTAATTGTTGTTAAATACATATAGTTCATTATCATTATTAAATTTGGATCATGTTATCCCAAATGTATAGAATAGGATTGTAGTAGTATTAATTATGTCCGTTCTCTATACAGGAAGCAACTTTAAATATTAAGGTTTCTTCTCGTCTTCTTTGAAACAATTTAGGCGGCGTGTTGTTAATAAATTATAAAACACCTTATTCTCATTGGCCATTTTCGGGAATATCCGTGTGAGTCTTTCTGTTGTTTATATATTTCCTTCATCTCATCAAAACCATCGGTATACTCTCTTCAACATCAGCCGCTTATCTCTATCTTTTCCTGCAACGAAACCAACATGTAAACTTTCCATCGAGCTGTATGATAATTGTAGATTTTCAATTTCTAAATAGCAACATCCCAGCTTCCTCATCCTATGGTGTTTACATGTCGCATCGGACATTCAAGTCTGTTCCAGTTATCACGATTTTCGTGCAAGGTGTCGTCAACTGACAGAAGAAGTCGAAACAGCTTTCCAAACGATGTAGGTACATGCAAATTAGAAAAGCCTTTTAGTTAGTGATATCATTGCCAAAACATAGTCTAGTGCGAAATGAAGCTGGACATGTTTGATGCTCGTTACTTTGCCTGTTGGTTATGTTGTTGTACACCTTGTTCTCATTTCAAAACGTGAAATACATAGTGTAACTTACTTGGACTGACCATGGTTAACATAGGTATTCGTCAATGAAGCAGAAGACACTTACCTTCCCGGAACACCTGGTCTTATTATCCTGATACGTGTTCAGATGTCTTTGTGTATTTTTTTCTGTTGTTCATATTTTGAACTAGTGATATTGACTTTGAGTTTGGATAAGATTATGTTCACATACTTTTTGACGACATATACGTTTACAAAATTACCGACGAAAAAAATAATTTTGCTGTATTTATATTTACACTAAATGATCGAGTCTTGTGGGAAGATTGTTCTCAGTTAACATGCCTTTTAATTTATGGGCTCCCCAAGTCTAATAAATTCATGGCTTCCGGTATTAGTGGTATCTATGATGTCACACTGCAATGTTGTAGTTTAAACCAGGAGTCAAGTGTAGGATTCTGATTTCAATCGTAGGCGTTAGCTTTTCGCAGGTGCTGCTTATACATCTTTGTCTATTTCGGATTTGAAGTGGTATTAATGGTCAGTCGTGTTTCTTGTTACCAGTACACAAGACCAATTTTGAATTATATCTGGATGAACATCAGCCTAATATTCACTTTACATTAGCATTGCTCGGGGTTCGTTCATATGGCAACCGTTTTCTTTATCGTTTATTGCCAATTATTTCTGGAATCATCTCCGAGTGGTATTGTTGTCCTTGGTGTGAGCCCTTCCTTGCTGTGTTTTTACCTGCTCCTGTGTTACTAACTCACCATGGAGCCAATTAACCTAAGCTGCAGCTGTGACAGATTGTAAACGTATTTAGCTATTGTCCCTGACCTTTGCTACAGACACAATTCTGAATTAAGAGAGAATGAGAGGGCACAAAAAGGGAGAGCAAAACAGTGAAAATATCCATAAAATGGAATTTGTCGTGAACTTGTGCAGTTTCGGGGCAGACTAACGTTAGTAATAATGAAACCTGTCGAAGATTACTTGCCATGTAATTTCAGGCTTGGCGATGGACATATCCGTGTTCACATCATTTGTGATAGGACAACGAGAAGTAATATTGCTAGAAACGTTCTAACGGCTAGGGATAATCATAGTGTCTGTTAATGTTTCTCTACATGTTCCTTCTGTAATGGTCACCCGTGTTATTTGTACGCTTAGGTCGAGCATAGACCTATGCGATGTTTATAGTTGTCACACCTGATAGTTTTATATCTCACAAGGGTGTCTTTTACTTAAAGTATATATATCTGTCTACTTTACCATGTTGATGTGTGTTAGTCAAACATCTCTTGACTTAATAGTGCGATTAAGAAAGAATATTTATATTTCTATAAAATATCAGTAGTCAACCCTATTCGGCTCTATTAGAAACATTGATTATTCACTTTAAGCAGTTTTCAATGTCTATTTGGCGTTATGTGCAGTAATTAGAAGTACAACTTTACTGGATCATACTGCGATCATCCGCGATCGGAGATTAACTATGACACCCATATTGAACCTTCAGTAACATGGGACAAACAAGTCAAGGAATAAAATCGAGAAAATGAGAATAGCAAGTTTGCCATAATTCATTCAGATGTAGGGATGATACAAATTATTCTCCCTACATTAATTGAAATGATATGCATGTATAGAATACAACGAAGACGGTGTGTTAATCACTTACATGAACGACACGCGCATCAATATCGACAGAGTCAAATATAAGTGAAAGTAAACAAAAAGGAAGAATATGGGTTCGGTCCTCTCGTAAATAAATAGAACGCAGATATCATGAGAACTTTATTCGAACAAGCATGTGATACAGAAAGGCAAATTTGAATAAAAGCAGTTAACACAGGACATTAAAAAGATAACAGGACAATAGGACGGTATTTACTATATGTATTGAGAATTTTGTTTCCGTGTAAAACAAAGGAAGAGACCTGATTATAACTCTTGGTATTGTATTATGAGTTTCCATAACTATTCTTTGTAGCCATTCTACATGTAACATTACACAATACCTACATGACGGTAATATTTCCTATCATTGCATGACTTTGAGTTTTTCATGTTCTGTATCATGACATCATTGGACGATGGTGGTTTGGGGTTATCTGTAAGTGAATTCAGCAGCTCGCAAATGGCAGAGGTAAAATGTACAGACTTGTACTGAATGATAAATGTCTTTGACCAATAATATTACTATAGGTCGGAAATTAGATTTATCATCCAGAAGGTGGATTCTAAATTATATGCTACATTTGCTTTTCGTCGACAATTCGTTAGCCAAGAACACCAAATCTACAATAAAATATGCATCAGTTTATGACACAAAATAAGGCTAATATGTCAGAAATCATTTCATAGAGGATTTATTCAATTACAAATAATTTGGTTTACATGCGAAAACACTGGATTGTATGATTAACCACTCCTTCGAATGCAGACGATGTCTTCCATACTTGATCAAGCACTTTCAAATTAGATAAAAGTAGCTTAATATTTTCTTTCTTGTAGGGGACCTTTTCTTTTATACGCATTGAAGACATCCGCTCTCTGCCCTAATCACGTTTCCTTCTATGTAAAAAGGTAATAACTGTGTCACCAACTCGGATTAATGTTTGGCTGATGTTATCGTGTGATCGTAGCCCTGGCCGAAATCTTCTCTGTAAGGAAATTCCCTGACCAAATGTTTATGTTGACAGAAGAGAGGTTTAGAAGTGATTTGTTAGGGAGTTGCGGGCTAGATATATTTTACTAGACGTTTAGAACTGTGACTAAAGTGATGAGACAAATGATGGCTATTGTTCAGAGATAGAGCTACGACCAATGAGGTCTAACACGAAGTAGTCTGCATCTTTTGAAATAAAAATTCTGTCAGAGAATAGCCGACATACATTTTATACCAAATGTATATTTTGGTTCTCTACAAACACTCATCTCCCTCATATATCGTTCTGTTGTCATGCGCGCCCTCTATATCCATCGCCAATGACAACGAAGACACGATGGGCCGTGTGATGTAAGTGGCGTTTGTCTTCGTCATCCATCAGGCAGATTGGAGGCTGTCGCGTCCGAAAAATGGACTTTTTCGTCATTGTGATTGATGTTAAGACTTTAAAATGTCAATCAACTGTCTCGCACGACCGATGAATCAGCGACAATAGCCGAGATTTTCTATAACGATAATCGTCATCAGGGAGCGTATTTAGTATATGGTTACATGGACCGGAAGTATAAGGGAGACGAGAGAAATGGATGATAACTTGGTTAAATGGAAACATCATTATTTTCTTTCACTGAGTCATGCTTTCTGTCCGATGAATTTTATGTGATTGCCTCTTTTGGGATAATTAAATCATAATGATTGAATCTTAATTGGAAATATTCATTTAAGGCCAAAATGTATTTTCGATATTATGCGTTTGTGCAGTGCAGAGGACTAATCAACCTCACCACTAACCACTGGGCATCACAAAGGTTATAACTAGTACCAAATTTAGAATTGAAGACAGGCCATTTCTCGTTTGAACGCAAGCTTACGAGCATAACCCAATATGGCGCTGTCACAAAGTACTGTGTATTTAGACAAAAAGAGAAAAGGTGAATGCAAAATATGTCAAGCTTGCGGCAGATTAAGTTCCCTCGAACCAAGTGTGGCGGGGCCATGATAGCTCATTCAGTTTTAACATTGGCGTATATAACTTTAGATGAACTATTCAAGATTTCCCCAGATTCTGGTTTATTCAGCGTTCCATACATGTAGCGATTGTATTTCTCAGGAAGATATGAAACGGGGCTGTCTGTACTGGTTAGAAGGGTTTCTTGGACAAGACGCTTTGCCGTAACTTCTCTGAACGGTATGCGAGGGATGTCTCCCTTGTGTTGTTCAATGAGGAATCCACCAATTACTTTATGAACAAGGATATCGCGCCTCAGAATTATCTAGTTTAAGATTGGGAGATAATTCACCAAATAAAGAAACAGAAATAGAAATATGATTGTACCGCTAAATTGGTGACGGAATTACATCCCAAATAATCGCTCTTTGCAAGGTATATGACTTGAAACTGATGTAGATGTGAAAAGATTTGGACGCGAAAAGAACATTGGAGATGGACATGGTGCTCATAAGGTATGAATAATGATCATAAACATATTTCATATGTTATGGTTTAGGATAGGGATATTCCACTCGAAGGGTCGTAAAATGTAAAACGCGAGGCTTAGCAGAGGGATTTACTACTTCTTGGGGTCTCAAGGGTGAGAAGTCCTATCCTTCAGTCCGACATATCTATTTTCTCTCTCACCTTTTGAGGAAAATATCTTGAGATGTCGACAAGTTACTCAAAAAGACGCCGTATTACACGTAAATCATATTCTTTATCATGCAATTAATCGAAAAATGGACAATGATATGGAATTATCCATACCTCAATTTGGCAAACAAGGTTTGTCCTAGGAAATAAAAACAAAATATAAACAGTCATTGTCACTAACTATTTGAGTCGATAACGTCAATTGGGAAGGAACACGCCGCATTTCCAAATGCCTGTATTGCATTGGGTGGGTGTGTAATAGAAGAACTGTGAACCTGGGTGTATTGCCCTGGACAGAGCACTAGTACACAGATAAAAAAATAAGATTATGATTTAATGATGACAAACATTGGTATGATGCATTGTGGTGTTCGGTTGTTTATTTTGATCTCAATCTATCTATTATAAAGAATGTACAAAAACACTAATTCCAGCCGGCTACATGTTGCCAGATAATCAAAATCCGCGAAAAAAAATGAAATAACAATTCAAATATCGAAATGTAAAACAAAGGAACAAGGTCGTATCCTATTACTCATCCTTGAAATGGGACGGTTATACAATTTTAGATCCATTGCGTTCCATTATGTTAATTTCAGGAAGTCTCCTGCATAACCTTTAAGTCGCAATAGTTTATTTAAAGACCCAAAATTAATATTGAATTCAAACTTAAGTGTGATATATGTCAATGTGGATACGGTAATATGATACCCCATAATGTCAGTCAGTTGTAAAGGATTAACCAGAGTTGTCTAGGGACACCTGTCTAATAAACCCTAAAAGCACAAAATATACTGGCTTGGAAAGATTACAATAAGGGCAGCAGATTAAAATTTCCCCGTGTACTCATCATTGTGACAGTGCAAATCTAAACGATCGCCAGGTCACAAATTACCGCTTTTACACTTGTATGCAACGTCAGAAGCCGTTTGTAACTTCAGACACATTATCCATGCCTAACCCGTGCAGAAATATCAAAAGTACACAGCTCATATGTGATGAAACGCGGGTTAAAGTGACAAAAAAAAAAACACAGTAAAAAAAAAAAAAAATGAAAGGAGGGCCAAGAAATGCTGCGGCTAGATTATCAAATATACTAATGCCACTTTCTAAAATTAGGACAAGGTTTGCAACAACGGAGACACGAGGCATACAAACAAGCATAGAACACCTTCAACTGTCGAGACCATGACGGCACCCAGACAACGTTATCAACCGGTATCGCTCGAGACCTTGTGCTAATATGTCAGCTGTGTTCATCTATACATGTAATAGTGATATCGGTTAAATGCAGTGGGTATTGGTTTAGTTGTGTTATGTTAAAGCTAAAAATATTGGAAACCAAAAAGTTACCATTTAAATGTAGAAGGTAAAAACTCATAGTTGGAAAATCGACATCGTCACGTTTATTATATTGCCCAAAGGAAGGTTGTCATGCTGGTTGCCTGGAAGGTAAACATCAAGCTAAACCGCTAATGTGGGAAAAAAACTGGTACGCCAGAGTTCCAAGTTTCGCGAGTATGAATTTGTTTATATGATGAACACGTTAATATTCAGAAAAAACACATAACGGAGATATTAGGTACAAATAACATTAATATTTTTGATGACCCCGTCACATTTTCGTGAAAAGCCGTCCTAAAAAGCGCTCTGATGTAACAGCATTGTGCACAGTTCATCATAATTATAGTACTATAGAGTGACATCATTACAAGCTAACTTCTTTCTGCTGCTGATGAAAGGGAGCAAAATGGTGTCTCCATTGTCTTATTGGCATCAACGATAGTTCGCCTGTCAGTTCTTGACATTAAAGTTTTGCATGTACTAAGTCACTGCTAATTGGCAAACAGCATATAAAAAATATCTTTTGACATAATAATGCTTTTCCGCGTATTGTTTTCAGCTGTAAAATGACATAAATTTTTGGAATGAATAAAAAAATAAATGCACCCGTAGAAAATATTTTCAGACGTCGACAGTTTACTAAATAAAGACACCATATTACACGTAAATCATATTTTTTCATCATGCAATTAATCGAATAATTGACAATGAAATTGAATTCCCGTACCTAGATTTAACAAACAATGTTGGTTCTAGATCATTAAAACACATAACGTGCAGAGATCAGGTACACATTACATGAATATTGTGATGACCCCGTCACATTTTCGTGAAACCTCTCGTTCTATATATCCTCTTAGGTAACAGCACTGTGCACAGTTCTGGCCTTCATCACAGTTATAGTGTTATAGAGCGACACCATTACAAGCTTACTTCTCTCTGCTGATGAGAGGGAGCAAAATGGTGTATCCATTGTCTTAATGGCATCAAAGATATTTCGCCTGTCCTGGCAGTTCTTGACGATGAGGTCTCGCATATACTAAGTCACTCCTTATTGGTAAATAGCTTACACAAAAATATCTTTTGAAATAATAATGCTACGCAGCGTATTGGTTTTAGCCGTAAATCTACACCAATTTTGAGAACAAATCACAAATATTGAACCTGTAGAAATAACCATTTATACCGAAACTTTAATGAAAAAAATGTTTTATGTGCTACAGTGTAATACTATACGTTAGTATCTGAATGACCGGTGAATTTGTTAATTAGAATCAAATGATCAATAATGACAATTATGATTCCTCTCTCTTATCAGTATTCATAAAGGGCGGTACACAGAAACATGTTTAGTCTATACTGATATTTGCAGCCTTCGCATGAGATCGTTGTTATTAATCTATAATGCCTTAAGTCATTGAAAACAATATTTTAATCTTAAAATGAAACGCAAAGTTTCTATCAATAAAAGCTGGAAGAAGTAATCCGATCGATTGGCGAATCACCATCGGAATTTTAACAATGCTTTTTGCAATGTAGCCCATATTACCGTACGTAATTACCAGATCTCCTTTAAAGAACACCAGTTAATTACCGTTTAGTATGAAAATTCGCGAGAACTTCCGAAAGTGATTTTCTGATGAGGATAACTTCCGAAAGTGTCTCTAATTAGGAGATATGATCAATTTTAAGCTGTAATCTATAACGGATGTTATTACTGTTTTTACGTAAGGTTGTAATTATAAGTACATTCAAACCTCCTCGATGATGTTTATATCATCATACTCTGATGAGGCTATCTATATTGCATCAGATAGCAACTTTCTGTCCTACACTGTTAATTTCGCATCCCTAACATCAACATTTGTCCTCCATGTTCCATACTGTTGACGAAACGTGCAGTCTACCTACATGTTTATTCATATATTCAGATAAGGGGCTTTATAATCTCTTGTATGTGTTTTCCGGATTTCCGACAACGGTTTAGTTGCTAAAATCTCCCGTAATACATGAACTTCAGGTAGTTTTTTCTATTTAGGAATGCTGAGACACGTCTTTAGGTCGAAGTAGACGACAGCTACTGAAATGTAGCTTGATATCCCGTGTTTGACTCTTGAGGAGGAGTATATGTTTAGTCTCCATTCATTGATGTAAATTAATGTACGTGCCATGTTAACCCCCTTGAGGACGTTAGTTTACCCTGTGTCCGCTCAATGTTGGACTATATCAGGACAAAGATGAGTCCTGTATCCGCGCCATGTTCGACCCTTTCTGGACAACAGTGACTCCTGTATCCGCGCCATCTTAGACCCTTTCAGGACAACAGTGACTCCTGTATCCGCGCCATGTTAGTCCCCTTGAGGACGACAGTTACCCTTGTATCCGCGCCATGTTAGACCCTTTCAGGACAACAGTGACTCCTGTATCCGCGCCATGTTAGACCCTTTCAGGACAACAGTGACTCCTGTATTCGCGCCATGTTAGTCCCCTTGAGGACAACAGTGACTCCTGAATCCGCGCCATGTTAGACCCTTTCAGGACAACAGTGACTCTTGTATCCGTGCCATGTTAGACCCTTTCAGGACAACAGTGACTCCTGTATCCGCGCCTTGTTAGTCCCCTTGAGGACAACAGTGACTCCTGAATCCGCGCCATGTTAGACCCTTTCAGGACAACAGTGACTCCTGTATCCGCGCCATGTTAGTCCCCTTGTGGACAACAGTGACTCCTGTATCCGCGCAATGTTAGTCCCCTTGAGGACAACAGTGACTCCTGTATCCGCGCCATGTTAGTCCCCTTGAGGACAACAGTGACTCCTGAATCCGCGCCATCTTAGACCCTTTCAGGACAACAGTGACTCCTGTATCCGCGCCATGTTAGTCCCCTTGAGGACAACAGTGACTCCTGTATCCGCGCCATGTTAGTCCCCTTGAGGACAACAGTTTCTCCTGAATCCGCGCCATGTTAGACCCTTTCAGGACAAACAGTGACTCTTGTATCCGCGCCATGTTAGACCCTTTCAGGACAACAGTGACTCCTGTATCCGCTCCATGTTAGACCCTTTCAGGACAACAGTGACTCCTGTATCCGCGCCATGTTAGACCCTTACAGGACAACAGTGACTCCTGTATCCGCGCCATGTTAGACCCTTTCAGGACAACAGTGACTCCTGTATCCGCGCCATGTTAGACCCTTTCAGGACAACAGTGACTCCTGTATCCGCGCCATGTTAGACCCTTTCAGGACAACAGTGACTCCTGTATCCGCGCCATGTTAGACCCTTTCAGGACAACAGTGACTCCTGTATCCGCGCCATGTTAGACCCTTTCAGGACAACAGTGACTCCTGTATCCGCGCCATGTTAGACCCTTTCAGGACAACAGTGACTCCTGTATCCGCGCCATGTTAGACCCTTTCAGGACAACAGTGACTCCTGTATCTGCGCCATGTTAGACCCTTTCAGGACAACAGTGACTCCTGTATCCGCGCCATGTTAGACCCTTTCAGGACAACAGTTACCCTTGTATTCGCGCCATGTTAGACCCTTTCAGGATTATAGTGAATCATATATCCGCGTCATGATAGCTCCAGTGATGACGGCAGTTACCCGGTATCCACGCCATGGTAACCTCCTTGAGGACGTTAGTTAACCCTATATCCGTGCCATGTAACCCCATATCAAGTCGACAGTGAGTACTATATCCGGGCCATATTAGTCCCTTTCAGAACAATTGTGAGTCCTGTAAACACGCATCCGCGTGTATCAGAAATATGCAAAATTCGGAAAATTATAACGATCGTGAATTGTGTCTCATTCATGTTAGCACATTCTTTTAATTTCGCGTGTTGATAGGATGTTTAACAGTTGACCTAATGAAGGTCACTATAACCTTTGGTAAGTCTCGGGATGTTTACGTTTCAGATGGACGTACACGAACTAACGTACACAGGTTGAGGGTGTGTGTTCAGACTAGGGGACATAAACCTTTGGTAAATGCCGTGTATATGGTAACTTTGTATTTAAAAAAGACATGAAAACAAATCATGGCTATTTTATAGCATCCGTACGGTAGACAATACATGCTGATGGGCAATTAACCACTGGTTATTGGAAAACGAAAACCTCCTGTGAATCGAAATCACGTCTAAAAAGTTCTGAAATGAGAAACCACGTAAGTATTTTGAAACGATACTATAGCTACGTAGATCAAAGTTAAGTCCCTCATTCTTTTCGTATAAGGACCCAGAAAAAAACCATAAAAGTACAGGTATTGACGGTATACTAATATGGCTGATGATGCAATTTGTACGTTTCAGCAGACCCAAGAGAACGTTTAAAACATCACGAGATTATGT
Organism: Ylistrum balloti; assembly: GCF_031769215.1. NCBI lineage: Eukaryota > Metazoa > Mollusca > Bivalvia > Pectinida > Pectinidae > Ylistrum > Ylistrum balloti. Next base: position 166,852 of record NW_026781869.1, on the reverse strand, counting down.
CTGCTGAATGACCCCGTGATTAAACTTTTTAAAACTGATATATGACGTTCGAAAAAGAAAACGTTATAAACGAAAGACGATGTACTGCAAGCCGTCACATGTTCCCATAATATACACATAAAATGGCTCAAGCAATTATCACGCGGGTACAAGTCATCACTGGGACAATTTATATTATGAACTGTATGTCTTCATTACTTTCAACTCTTAAATCTCAACACACAAGCTTAAATTTTGATGTGTTGTCTGTGTCATCATCGACAAAGCTATTAAAACATTTTCGCTACACGTACATAAATAGATATTTTTATAACAAAACAAACGGAAGAGTGTACATTAATGTTAAGTTTATAGTTTACCTTCCGCAGGAGTTTAATTTCGTATATGTTGTGGGTAATACAATCGACAACTGTAAAAAGATTGTATAAGTAGAGTCGTTATGCATTATTTACAGACTAAAGTATCTATGAAAAAGGAATATTTTGAAAACCAAGAAAATCTAGTCCTACAAAGGCATATGTTTTAGTGTTATACATTAAAGGAGAGAAGGATCAGGATGCTAATATAATAATGTGTAGTGAACGTTGCAAACTACAGAGCAAAATACCATCGTTAGTTTTAAAGTTATATTACGTGTAAAGAGTAGCATTGGCAAGATGTATACACAGCATGCACCCTTCACGATATTCTTCCTTTTCATTTCTTCACTGCGGTTTTCAATTCAAATTAATGTTCATTTGTTTTGTATCGGGTGCTTGGTCCTTGTATAAGACCGTGTGATATGAAGACTGGCCCTAGACAACAGCGGCAACTAATTGGTGCTACATGGTGGCTTCATACTTAAATATGATCACCTTGACCGGGTAACTTAACACTACACCCGTCAAACCTTAGAGTCAGGAAAATAATCCTGTCATCTTATAAAAAGATCATGCGTTCTGGAAAGGAAAACGTCTTCATTGTTGATAAACATCAATACCACGATAAAAATTAAGAACAACGAACCACCGAACATACTGACGCATAGCTTCACACCGGAGAAGGAAATATATATATTCCCCGAAAAAATTATCAAAACTACCTTAAAACTTGTATATAATTCTCACAAATCTGAATCTCTTGACATTGGTCTCAGCTGCTCGGTAAAACTGCAATATTGGAAGCACTGCCTAGAAAATGTAGCCATTTAAAACATATAAACGCAACAGTTTGAGGAGCAAGGTTGTTGTTATCCAGAAACGGAGAATACTCACATATGAGTATTAAAAACCATTATGCTTTATAAACAGCTTGATTGGTAGCTTCCCCCGTTGGTTTCGCGTAGAGAAAGGTCAAAAGTCAAGCAGCTGGTGTAGAGGAGTTTGTCGTTTTCTTGATTTTAAGTTCTGGTGGTGTATGTAAAGTGTGGACTCAGGGGGGAAATTAATTCAAGGTAACACCTTTCACACAACTACAAGAAAAATAAAGAGGAAGACAAACGGAACATGATACAGTAAGAATGTTACTCATTGTTGTACAATTACTGTATCGCTGGTAATAACGTTTCGCGGTTTTGAACCTCCCAGGAATTTCAAGGTGAATTTTACTAACATTCATTAAATACTCTGAAGGACCAGAATCAACCGGTCATAACAAATAGTGTTTTACAGAAGCTGGAAAGTCTTATAATGGCTGACTGGGGACGAATGTGTATGATAAGTGTCTCGTAATCGTCTTTGTTATGCTAGTGTTACTACTGGGAACAAGTCTAGCAGTTTATGACGTGATATATGCCTATTATTTTTAAAACATTATTCATAGCTACGTGTGATCACTTCGATTCCTTTCTGTAAGGAATTGCATCATATCATAATAGGCAACTTAAATGTAGAATTATAGAATATAAAATCGTTGTAAGGTTTTAGAAAAAGAAAACTTCTGGTTATATTATGTAACTTTTTTCTCCTTGTACGATGAAATATCAGCCATTAAGACTGTATAGGTCCTTTGCACGAATATCGCTAGGGAGTGCTCGAGGCAGATTGCTAAACGTGCAATTTAGCTAAAAATTGTTTGTATCTAAAATTGTTTGATTCCTGCCTGAATTTTCACATTCCTTTTTGGTTGGAAAATTGTATATTGAAATGTTCTGATTACATTTATCAACAAACGGAACGCATCTGTTTATAAATACCTCTCTTCATTAAAGCGATCTTGTTAGATTTTAAATAAGGATACAAAGTTTGTATAAGACACACAAATAAATAACACTCGAATACAAGTGCAATGCAACAGAGCTAAACAAGGAATTCAACTGCATCATACAGCTGTTTGTTCTATTTATTGAGGATAAGAATTAACGTTTGAAACACAGAAGGCAACAGTAAAAATCGAGAAAATGTCAAAATCTAGATAGTAAGATGCACCAACACACTACTTCAATAGATTTCGTTATTTCCAAATGTATATAAATGATGATTCTTGAAGAACGTCAAGTTTACTTTGCAACTATTCAAGTGCATTAAAAGGTGGGAAACAGGCTATGGTAAATCTCGGAAACTGACAGTCTACTATAAGTGCACAGCTGCACTCTCAAAGACAGTACAAAAACACACACACGATGAAATTAAGATCCATACTGACAACTTCGTAGAATGAATTTGATTAAACCCTGTTATTTATTATATGTTCTTCCGAAATGAGACATGTCTTATTTCTTGCGTGTCTATTGAAAGAATATGGTGACAGGGTTATTAATCAGCCCGGCAGTCTGGTGATATTGCATCATCACTGCCAGGAATCAGTCTACTATTATTTGAAGCCTAAGCACATCATCCGTATTCATCGGATCAAAAATCTCTTAACTGGTCTTCACTTAAGTTTATTGTTATACATTATGGTTAGTGGGCAAGTGTTTTGGAATACCTATGGAAGCAAGCTCTGTCCTTTCATTTGGTTGACTCAAAACGGGTCACAAAGACGTAGCAAAGTCCTTTAATTTCACTTTCAGATATCGATAATGTCTTGTCTTTAGATAAGACGAATTTTGCTGACAGTGGCATTGTTTTTACTCAAGGACAAACTCTTTTATCTCAGCCGCTTATCTCGATCTTTTCCTACAACGAAATCAACAATGACAGCTTTTAACCAAACAGTCGACAACTGAATAACATCCTCACAACGCAGGAGTTCAACAGATGCATGTTAATGAAAAGAATGGTTTTATTTGTACGATTGTACGAGTGACCTTATTGTGGAATATTTCATTTGCTTATATCCGAGACGTATTAGTTTCGGACCCATTAATAATCGTATCTCGTTTTCTACCTATGAATTGCAACCAAACAGGCGCAAATTATAACTGTGGCCTAAAAGTATACAATTGTTTTTACATAAAACTATCATTTGAAGAGGAACGGACTTTAGATGAAAATTCAAAATAATCCATGGTAAAAATGGTTGATATCTGTGTTTATATGTGCACCTTTTCTATAGGGTTAGACAAAAGTTTAAAGTTTGACTTGTTTGATTTTTTTTTTTTTTTTTTTGTCTTTTTATAAAAAAAAAAAATCATATTTCGTAGTGAACTTCTTTTTTTAAAGCACAAACCAGTTTAATAAGCTTATTTTTCATCTGTAGGCCGACAACTAGCTAACTAGTTCAAATAAGAAATGAGTCATCAAAAGTGACGATTTTAAAATCATTTAATTTTCCCACTATATGTTGTGTATATGTGGTCTTGCGGGCCTTGATACATCTCGACTTTCAGCTTCGACCTGATGTCGAGACGATAAGATATGAAGTTGGTCGTGTTTGGTGTTCATATGTATTCCTAACATGATTTACATACACTTGGATTGACTAAGAATTACATGGCGGATATCGAGGATAAAATAGAAGACGCTAACTTTTCTAGAACACCTGGTCTTATTCTTGCACATTTCCAAGTGCGTCTTGGTAAATCTTGCTTTTGTTGATACCTTGCTCTTGTTTCATTGCCATTGGATTAGTTACTTATTAGTGTTTTCTTGCTGTTTAGAGGCAGATTTGATCATCACAATCAAGAAGCGTTCTGACTATAAAGATGGTGAAGTATCGGTTTAAAGCGTTATAAACATGATAAACGATCTTTTATTCTATCTGTTTATTCTTTTCTGTCTCGCCCATTTTGAGTCGCTTCCTGTTATATCCACACTAAAATATACTATTCAGGTTGTTGACACTTGTTCCACCATTATAAAAATGCAGGAAATGGAAACTTGTTTCATTAAGTAGAATGCACTCACATGATTGTCTCTGGATGAAATTGGCAAAGTTTATATTAGCAGTTGTCTGGTGTACAAGACGAGCAGGCTGATATAAACCATTGTGGTGAATTGCATTTTTGCTGGAAGCCATACATTCGTATAGAACGACTAACACAACACAGAATAAAATATTTAAAGATATCATAAGCCCATTAACTTTCCTCGAGTGATACCTGTATGACATAATATGTTAGAACACCATTAAGAGTACCGCCGATATTAAATTGAAATTCGTGGAATATGGAATATATTTAATGTACAAGATACTCAGACTTCAGAATGCCGTATGCCATGCTGTAATAATATTAGGCCTGTTAATGGCTGATCGGGACGGTGCCTTCGTGGCAAAGGTTGGCGCTGGTTACAACAATAGTAGGATAATATATTTACAGTATTACCATGGCCAATTATATACATTTTACGGCCATTTACTAATGTACTGTCTGCGTTTTAATTCGGTTAAAACATCTTTTACATATTTCTGCCAATGTTGAACTCTAAGATGAGACTTGGAGACGAGACTTCAGACAGTAATCCATAAAACATCTTGATGTTATTAACCAAATAGGATTATTTTAAGTAATAATGTGTTTACAACAAATTTACCAATAACGTATCCTCTTGAGGAAAGGGTTTGGTACTCTATAATGCTTATTACAGCAAGACCGGTGATCATTTATATAGTGATTTTCAGAACTACAAGCAGAATTTATTTGGAAGTTTTCATATACCATTCGCCTTTTCCTTTAGATGTTTGGCACGATAGACACTTCATTGCTTGACTAAACAATGTGTATTCTGATTGTCTTCTACCTATGTACATAAGGAATGGCATGAAGCATTGAGGATATGTTATATTTACCAAGAAACAGTTTTAGATACATCATATTTCTGTGCACAATTGTATCTATTAACAACCATACATGAATGTAATCCTTTTACAATGGGATTTTTTCACCTATTGCGAAATACTTTCTCTTAGACGTATGTGAATCTTATTTTGGCTAAAAAGAAGTTATACAGCATTTTGATTATCTTTCCGGAACCTCTGTCCCTGTGTGCTTTTATTAAAGTCTCCGCGTAAAGTTTCTTTATCTATACATTTGTGTTTGCTTGTTTGGTTTCATATATAACAATGCATAGTGGATATTAATGGTATCAAGCTAAATATCATATATGTTTTACATGCATGATAGACGACGTATATTTTTACAAGTTAGATATGTTTATGGTATTTAACGGATTTGTTTAAAAATCTTTAAAAGGTAAACAAATCATAAAAAGCTGATCCAAACAAATACGGGTGATGTTAGTTCGTTCTTCGACGTGAAACAGTTTGACGTTACGCCTGCGTTACGTTGTATTTATCAATTTATTCTGTATTCTAATAAGAATCTTTCTCAAAACTGTTTTAAGTACCAAATTAGAGGAAACTAGAAATGTGTACGGAAATTGCTAGATGAAAAATAAATTTATTCAATCTTCGCACAACCTTCGTTGTATATCACGATCATTAGTATTTGCCTGTGTTAGATGACAAGACATGTTTTTGGACAACGTTGAAGTGATATTGTGGAGTTCTGATTCTTAAAAGCTTTTTTAACAACTGCTATTTTACTATCGATCTTCAACACATTTTTAACATAGAAAAGGATGATTTTCTTTAATTTGTCATAGAAGTTCAAGTCATCATGTTTTGGTAGAATGATACGGAACATAACTCCTAGAAAATGGAACGGTTCAGGAGACAAACTGCATTTTTTATAATCAAATATCCCATTCTTCCAATCCTGACCACTAATTTTTTTTCCAATATTGGTTTCAAGATGAAAAACATTGGACATGATTAGCTAGCATGGTTTACACAAAATGGATAAAATTTAGTATTATCGTTAGCTATTTATATCTTATACAATAGACACAATATGTTATGTATTAGGTGAAAAAAATCGATATCGTGTGTTCTTTTAACATATAGCAAACAGGCAACTGCTACTATTAAAACAATGGTTATGGATTGTTGCTTATAAGGAGTTCAGAGTTACTCTATGCAGAAATATGTTACACGAAGAAAGTCTTTATAGGAAATCGGTATTTTACTTCAAAATAATAAAGACATCTTGAAGTTGACCTGGTTACCGAAGCTACGCAAATGTTTAACTTCCTATCATTTCGGTAACAACAACAGATTATGTCTAGTTGTCATATGTTCCTTTCTATTGCCGTACAATAACAATGTATGCAAGATATCCCAAGTGAAAAAAGAGAGAAAAAGGAGGGGGGAATGTTATTAGATACAACACATTAAAGTTACTGTATGAATAATGATGCGACTTTTATCATCATTATCTCTCTGTTATTCTGAATATCGAGTCCATGAGACTCCTCGGTTCGTTTTGAATTCTAACCAGACATTATTAAAAAAAATCGTATTGCAATTTGTAATCTGCCCTCTTTCCCCATTTTGTAAGCTTGTTTGTCGTTTGTGCTATCTTCAGTTTAACGAATTTCATTATTATTTGATTTGCTCTTTCAATAGTATTCAGTTTATTTTGTGTTTCTTGGAAGGCTTGGTATGTTTACGAGAATCATTTGGCCAACCACAATGCTCCCAAAACTAAGGACTTAGGAAACATTCACAATGTGCACAATATCTTTTGCCTTTGAATCAGGAACACCATAAATAATTAAATGGTAATTTTTGCTTCAAGCCCCCCTGATATTTGGCTTATAATCTCGATACGACGAAGCAGCCTAGCCATTCATTTTTATCATTGAAGAATTCCTCTCTCTTTTGTAGTTTGGCCTGTTCTGCACTCATCGTTGAATGTTTTTCGTAAATTAATGTTTTTCCTTCTTCCAGGCATTCATTTTCCACCTAAAGTGTCCCTATGTTTCTAAGCTCTACAACGCAACTGACAATTTCCTGTTGTCCTTACAATCATGTCTTTTAGATTTCGCTATATTACGTTGTCGATTGTCCTGGGAACCATTTTGATATAATTTCCTGTGGTCTGGCTGTATTCTTTGTGAATATTTGCTGTTGGACCTCCCTTTAGCTACACATTAAACCTCGCATCATATAATCAGAAATGTTACCATGACACACGGTTTGACCACGTGGTCCCCTATAGCATTCCTTGGAAAAGTGTGTACATGTCCACGTGTTGCCCTGATGTACAAGGTCATTGCAGAACTGCTAGTAAAATTTGATTATATATTATTTTGTTCTAGTTTCTGGGTTTAAATCAAAATGATAGAAACAATCATTATATCATTAGATATCAAATTAAAAATATGCATAAGATGACATGTCATGTATCTCAGGATAGCATTGCAATCATAACAATTCAAACGAAGGCGATATTTGCGGAAGTAACAAGAATTGTTTTCAAACGGAAAAAGTAAAATTGTTTAAAGACACTAATCGATAATCGAAAAATCTCAATTCATTTATGTAATACTGATTCTCACGAGTAATTTCCAAAAAACTACAGTTTTCTTTGGTCCTATTGTTTTCATATGTAACCTCACTCACACTTAACCTTTATTGGTATTCTCAGTTTCCTTTTAATCTGGATTTAATTTACTCCGACCTCTGAATCGAGTCAAATGAAATTAAATAACAGCTCTTGAAAGATAGTGACCTTTAGCCCTGATGGCGTTTTAAGACACTAATTAAGCACGCCATGCAACGCAACAAGGAAGCAGGCCATGACTGCATTGGAACAATGCGATTTCGAAAGAAAGATTTTGGATGCAATTTGTCAAAGTCTAATTATTTAACACTTCGATAGAGGAAAGTGCTTCATTCCGATACAAAACAAATAGGAAGCGTTACAGAATCCAACTAACAAGGAGCTGAGAATAACCTGAGGTGCCTTCTAGACAGGGAAAAATCTAGATACATTAGAGAAGCGGTGTCGCAGAATACACATTGCATGGTAATTATCTGTTGATGCTGGCCTTACATCTCTAAAGGTCAATGGACAACACTGTCCAAATTCTATTTCTTTTGCAGTAGTTTTCCCATTAAATTATCATTTATTCTCAAAGGACGACTGACCCTAACCTTGGTTACTGACCTTAACCTTGGTTGCAAGTATTTTTCGTAACATGTCAATTAATTAATTCAATGTGTTTTCCATCGTGATATTTCATAGTCATTGGTGGAAATCATAGTTTTTCTGATTACATGTCATCGTTTGCCTGGTCATCATTATTTGTCCAGTAAAGCCTACATATAAATGACAACAATGAGTGCAAAATGTATATTTTTCACTAATAAAACTGAATAGTGCTAGATAAAGCTTACCAATCACAAGGTTATCAGCACCGATCTCACGTTTTGTGATTAGTCTTGCGCAAGAGTATGCGATCTTCACACTCCTTCACGGTGTACATGTATATATGTGCGTTGTTAACTTTGGTTTTAAATGTAAAGAGATAAGTAGCACATTTAGCTGTAACAGCTGAAGTTACAAGATCCATGGCATTACAAAAAGCAAATAAAACATTAATATGCTATTTTCCTCTTGAATATACTTCTTTGTTAAGGTCGTTGTCAATTACGCTTTGGTGACACCTACTACTTCCGGTACACTTGGTTGTTTTCATCTAATTTGGCAATACTCCAAAGATATATATACAATTAATTTGTTTAATAGTTTTACGACGATCCCTGAATTTCAAACGTAAATCTAAGGTTTATATTTCATTTTTTTATCGGCTACTTCATATTGTCTTTGGAGCGGTTTGACTTAATGTTTGTACAGGTACTTACTGTATAATGTGTTCGCACACTTCCTTAACTCCTACGGGAGCAAAATGCGTTATGTATAAGACAAACAAAACCTGCTTATTACGTGTAGTCATCTGACCTTAAACTAAGCGTTTGACACCTCGGAGTGTCACTAAATGTTAAGCCGATTTAATCAAGCATTAGTAATGTTATCCGGGTATTAAACCAACAACAATGTTGGCGCCATCACATTTAGGAAAATCGACATCGCAGCTCAGATTAGCGTTTGAGAAAGTCATATAGAGATATACGTCAGAGGATATACGAACTGGTCCACTTCCCCCAGGGAAACACCTTGCACACACCTTAGTATCCCGGAGCCATCAAAGTTATCTCCTTATTTTATCGCTTTAATCTGAAGTTTTTTGCAATCTGCATACGATCGGTTTGCCATTTTGCAAGAATGACGCACTTTCTCTTTCCATTTAGCGGATTAAGTTTCTGTAAATTCTTTTGAGTTTGTAATAAGATTTTGTCGAGAGCAAAAGTGAATTATCGATATGTAGGAATTGGTTTCCATCAGTAGATTGAAAACGTCCCTAAAATGTTGACATCGGCTAGCAGGTTTGTGCGACACAGTTCGAAAGGACTTTAATACTTTGTCTGATTATCAGCACAATGTCGTCATGCTTTGTTTTTGTGTTTTCGAAATGTGTATTCATGTTGAAATAAAAAAATCTCTTTTAAGAATAGTTTGGAAAGTGCGTCTTGAATTTTCTCTTGTGGATGAGTTCCCAAATTGTGCGGCTATCAGCACAACGACTTCATAAAGGCCTTGAGGGCTGCAAGCAAATAGCCCACAAAACGTCTTGTTTAACTTTAAACTTCAGTTTCCTTTCCACATTCCAGATCATTATTATTATTAATAATGTAGTCCAACAGGTTAAACATCAATATCATTTTATTTTTCGGATTACCTGATAGATAAATGGCACGATTCATTATATTCAAACTTACTAGATATCGACCTTAAATCGTCTGATATGCAAAAATTACGACAATTATTTAATTATGAAGCATCTTTATCTTCCCGGCCAGATTTTGACTTTTCTTTTCGATCACTGGATTTTCCTCGTCCGCCTCCTAGGCTACAAAATGTAGACCCTTAACATCACTGACAAGCCCTTAAAAGACGAAAAAGCTGTAAGATGCATTTTTATTTCATTGTTTGGCTCTGTTTTGAACTCTTAATTTGTATTAATATGTGGTTTTGTGTCTTTTTTGACAATTTAAAAAAATTGGTATGCATTAAGCTTTATTGGTGTGTATTGTATTCGTCAAGATTTCAAGTTACTGTACTTCTCATTCAAATTCTCTGATTAATGCATTACAGTCGTGACATACCGTTTGTAAGACCTAGTCTTCAAAAGTATCGTCGATGGACCAGTAAACGTTCCTTCCGAAACATCAGATATTATTCTCCATATGACTTGCAATTACCTTCGAGCAAATTATGTCTTGTTCTTTAAAAATCACTGTTGATGCCTTAGCTTTGTGTTTACGTACAATTTCTTTACCACTTACAATAAACGATGGATGTGTGACGACTCTTTGACTATTCCTTTAAATACGGAACAGGGAAGTGAAGAGCTATGTATTAAATGTTCTAGCAAATGTTTTTATCAGATTTTGTATGTGGTTCGCTGACTACATTTGTCGTGTGGTGAACTGAACAAAGCATTGTAAATGGTTCATTTTGGAACCACGGCAACAGGTGCCTTATGACAAGAAGCTACATCCGTGTTGATACATATGTACTTATGCTATTATAGATACTGATTATATTTTAGAAAGGAAGAAAAATTTAAAAAAAATAGAAAAAAAAAAAAAAAATAAATAAAAAATAAAAAAATTAAATGAACGATAGACGTATGCATTACAGGTAATCAAACTTCAGGATGTGCGTTTGCAAATCATTTCCGTAGTGAAGCCTGCGTCGTTCAGACAAATTGTTTCTGATCTATTGAAAGCATTGTAACTTAATTAAACAAATTGCGTCATGCTTGCCTTAAATCTAAGGTGTATAGACAATATTGACAATGTTTAATTTGCCCTATATGTCGTGATAAACAATTCTTAGGTCTTTAAAGGATCTTGAACACACACATCCCCGTTTATAACATTTGTTCGTTAACTTGTCGTCCTTGAAACAGTCACATTGTCACATGGTCAGTGCCAACGCAATTTGGCAAAGTCCTTTACATATATCGAAATAGCTTTTTACACTCACAATAAAATTTCACAGCATTGGAACTGTACATGTGGTTCCCTATTAGACGGGCTTTCCTGTCCCTTTGAACTTCAATACATCAGGTCAAGGCAGGATGAAGAACCTTTCGGATGAATTTTACATGTTGGTTTGGGGATAGAACTAATAACTTTGCTAACTTCAACGTAAAGCGACAATTAAGATTTTGTAACGGGCGACAACAGGACGAGTTATGTTTAAGACGTCTATGTCCTATAACCCACGATCACTCCCAGGGTATCTATCAACGTTTTTTTTATACAGGAGATATATCGTTATCTACCGTTAATTGTACATTATATGTGTATTAAGACAAAATTTGTTTTTTATGTTATATGAAAACAATATTACCGCATATAGTGACGTCATGATGTTGACGCCGTCAAGACATCAAGGTTAAACTAGTTTCTAATAGAAATATATCTTCCATTTCAGCATGGCGTCTGGCGTTCAAGTCGGTCCACAACAAACCAAGCGGCCTCTACAAAGACCTCTTCTCTCTTTATGAAGCAGATGATACCCTGCACGCGGATGATCTTTCTGCAGTGAAAGACTTCAGCAAGAACAGCAAGCCATTTAAGTCATCACTGTTAGATGATTGGACAACGAAGAAAATAAGCGTCCAGGCGGTAAGTAATCATGTTTCCTTTTACAAATATAGATACCCCCTTTTTCAAAGAGTATTTGATATGACGTTTCAAGATAAATCATTTGAACAATTTTTAAGATATAATATGGTACATTTATAGCCTGCTGATGGAATTGAAGTCCCCGGGGTTTGCTGTAATCTTTTTGACACGTTTTAATTCATCCGCATAGTAGTACGGTTCAGAATATACACATGTACATAACACTGTTCTAAAATTATCTGATGTATGAAATGTACGAAATTTATTTAATTCTGGGCTGTTGCACCTTCCTGTCTATGTTTGACTTTTCTATTGATCACTTTGGATTTTCCTTAGTTGCCATCTAGGCTTCAAAATATAGGCCCTTAGCATCACTGATGAGTCCAAGAAGGACAAAACAGCTCTCTGATGCTGTTTAATTCATTGTTTGACTCTACTCTATCTTACTTTAAATTATGAAAAGGTGTTATTCAGTTGTGTGTCTTTTGCTCAACCATTTATATGTGGACACCCCCATATTACCCACCGCAAACCCCCCAAAAAGCGAAACAAGCATGCAAGAAAGTTCTTATACAGACGAGAGGAAAGGTTAAACGTTAAAGATACATAGAGAACAAGACTTGACTTGATATACAGGAGAGTAAATTTATTCTGATTCACTGTCGTAACCTGCCTTGTAAATCTTTTAATATCCTAGTAGGAAATATCACAACGAAACCATCAGGTATTATACACAGACATACCTTCGCATTGAAAGGGGAAATAATGTATTTTCCTAATCTGATCATAATGACGACAACAAATTTCCCGTCTTTTTCAAATCTAATCTCTTTTGCTTAGCCTTAGTTTAAGTGTTTCCTGACGGCTGTCGATATCTATTGAGAAAATCGTAATATTCGGAACAAACCCTTGAATGTTGTACTATCCAAACGGCAATTTATAAAAAAATCAACTCGTGTAATAAGAAATTAGTACTGATATTGATGTCAGTCAAGACTATATACAGGCAATTCGTTAGTGGTACGTGTACACTGGCAACAAGGAACTCTTCCACTTTTCTAATGTAGTAAGATGATTTGAATAAACAGAATGTCTTATTAGAGCATTTCAATATATTCTGTAAGACAAATATGCCCTATTCCGGTGTCCATATAGTATGGCAGTTCTAAATTTAGAAACATGGAGTTCATATGATCTGATTTATCTAATTGTCTTACTTGCACGCAACGAACTCATATCCAATTAGAACTACGAGTCATCTTAACATAAGTTGTTATCTTATATAAACCAAACTTTGAAAATAATGCAACAACGAAATATTCAAGTGATCAGCGATCGAGTATGTATTAGACCGAAACACATTAAATACCGCTGACGCATGTTATCCGGGAAAATAAGTGAAACTGGTTCCAAAGACATAATATTTGCATTAATTGAAAAAGAGCCAGGACATCGTTAATTTAAATAATCTGATGCAATGTTCATATAAGGTAAAAAGAATGTTTAGTTTGCATTGCGGTTGTTACATCGAAGTTCGAAAACATGGTTTAAAGCCAACGAAAATTGTCATTGGATTTACAGATCATTTTGTGTTCATAAAGATAGTAAGCAACATCATGTTTACTTGACCACAGCATTTGTGACGAAATACGGATTCAGGAAGAGTACGGTCGCCATATTGAAAGTTGGGAAGTGTTCTTAGAATGGTATTGATGTTCTTTACTTGTTCTGTTGTTATAAACTCAATTGATACTGTGTATCGTGACTTTCTTAGTATAGATCATGATGTTTTGCTGTCTATCAAAGTGATTACGCCTGTCTTTGTAAGAGATCATTTTTGTCAATTTCTTGCCTTTGTTTTATCGATTTTGAGATAGATTTACAATTTCGTTGATATGCTGGTATTTTCTTGTCCCAACGTCCGGTAAAACATGGTAAGTATTTGCAGTCTTGTTTTCATTCTCAACTGCATATAAGAGCTGTGGACATACATTCTAATGTCTCTGTATAGATGTAAAGTAGGTCTAGTGTAGCGGTAGTTTTTAGTGGGTGATATGTCTTTGTGTTAGAGCCTCCGCCGCTACAAAACACCTATATATATTGCGCTACATGGTATACGGAAACCTAGTTTGAACATTGATTTCCTGTTCGCGCTGACGAACATCCAGTTAACTCGTAAGAAAGAAAAACATAAACAGTTGTACTACATAAACATTTATTCGACAAATCGAAATTGTAGATTTGTAGACCCATGTCGTTCCTGGAAAGACAAATAAATACAACTTTACCGACTGTCCACACATGTCCTTAAAAACTAAACTGTTCCCTGGAAAGATCTGTTTTGCTTTTTGACGGTATCATTTTGGCCTCCTTCCGTTCCACTGCTGAAGAACTTTAACCACCGTAAACTATTTGAGGGATCCTGTCATATCAGAACACACACCGAACACCAGATCGGAACCGACAATACATGAAGTACTGCAAAGTAATAAATTTCATTAAAAAATAATGATTTTCAATATTGGATAATTTCAAATGAACATCAACAATATCTTATGAATATTCATATTGATGAGAACGTTAAATACATGTTTGGATTTGGTTTAAATTGAACTTCCATGAGATCAACAAACGAGATATGTTTCATTTGACTATAAAACGTAATTAGTTTACATTTATGAATAACTGTTGAAGTAAACACCAATAGCCCGCGACAAGAATTAAATAACAAATACCGACAAATAAAAATGTCCTTGTTTCTTTGATACTTCGATATAATGAAAAATTCGTATTCCAAATAGTTTATTGATTATAAATGCAATCTAAAATAGGTTAATTAAATCCATGTATTATTCCACGCACTGTCCTTCCAAAGGATTTTCAATGAGTGTTGGGCCAATAAGGAATCTCCATATCTCATCGATATGGTTTAAGATACTATTTATGTTTTTCTGAAAAATTGATTGTCATATAAGATTGACTATTCGGATCACATGGCATCAAATCACGTCACAATAGTCTATATTACTGATATGGCTGTAAGACATGACACAACAGCCGAATTATGTGATGAAAATAAATTGTACTTGCATGCATTTTACGTATTTTCCACTTTTCCAATTGCACTTTAACCATATACATTACCCACTAAAACATATCAAACAAATACCTAAAATCAATGCAGAATTTAAGTAATGTTAATATATATTTTCACTAGATTGGTTGTTAAAAATAATGAGTTATATTTAAATGATTTAGGTAATAAAAGTGTGGTGTAGTAGTCATGTTATGTTTGCCAGCATTTTTGATGTTTTGTTTGTTTTAATTTCGTTTTTTGTTTTTTTTTTTCGGTTTAGGTTTGGGTTTTTTTTTTGTAGTTTTTCGGTATTTATCAAACACTCATTTCAGCTCTCTACTGAGCATTTGTCAGATCACCTTAGTTTAGCGTCCTGGACAATTGGAACATCTAGGACTCTTTGTGATGTACTGTTATTGACCCAGTCCTATTCTAGTGAATTGTCTGAAGATGAATATTCTCAGGGAGAACACCCAAGCCGTAAATACATATAAATCTACGGTAATCGGTAAGGGTTATTACACTAATGTCTGTATCAGGAATTCAATAGATTTCAGAACATACTTAAGTGTACTCAAGCACCACCAAACACTGGTTATTAATGTGAAAATGTCGACCGAACATCTTTCTACATCAGCCGTTTACCACGATTATTTCCTCGGACGGAATCGAAGGGACATTTTGTTAATACAAAACTGTATGATAGGAACAAACAACAAGAAAGCCTGTCAGATAAGTCATAATTCAAGCTCAATCATAATAAGATAGGAGGAAATATAGGCAAAAGAAATATTAACATGGTGTCTGTAGACTCCTGATACAGTACAAAGAGAATAAGACCATATGATCCGGAAGAGTACTCGTCTTCTGCTTCGTCGATGGCATCTGCCACATATACATAAGTCAATCCAAGTAGATAATGTCACGATATCAAATGAAAACAAGGAATACAACAACAGAGCCAACAGACAAACTAACAAGTATCAAACACGTCCACGTTTATATTTCACAAAGAAATAGATTGTTTGTCGACGAGATCACTACGATGACCGAAATACCCATAATTTTCATCTATTTTCATCTTTTAAGTCCTGTATTGGTCAATTTGTCAGTCAGTTGACGACTTCTTGCACGAAAAAAAATGTGATAATTAGAACAGGCCCTTGGATATCGAATCAAATGCGACATATAAACACCATGTCCTTGTAGATCTTTCATATTTTCATATTTCCCCCTAGCTTTAATGCATATGAGTTTTGATTACGATTCTCTTGAAATGTTAGTACATTCTCAATGTCTTTGTAAATTGCCACGCACGATGTTCATGTTTTAATGTTTACAAAGTGAAAAACGGTGTCAGTAAAGTTTATGACGGTCTGGATTGTTGTGGTCAACAAAGTGTTTGTAAAGTATTTTGCAATATTGTGCTGTGACATAAGGAGCCTGATGCTTCTAAGAATAATATGTTTCTTTGAAAACATGTTTGTATCATCACACTGAATTATCTTTTTCGTCTAAACCTGCACTGTACACGAGGAAATGAATGTGTAACATGCATGTGGAGAACATCTTATAGGACAAATGTTCTTATACATTTAGATATAAGTATCCAAAAAACGGTAGGGTAAACTCAATCAATGTATTAAAAATTATGGAACGAATTGCTTTAAAATCATGATTTATTGTAGGATAACTAAATGATAACAATTTCCATTACAACATGTCAAATTACATCATAGCACATAACCCTAATACAGATATCTCATGATTTGTATGCTTAAAGCATATTGTGCAGTCTGTGTGTCCCTGATCTGTGACGTCATAAGAACATCTGGATTGCATCCCCTATACATAATTTTTTCTGTAAAGCTTGATGGATATTGCCTCTGGATTTCTCAAAGTTCACAATGATGTCATGCATACTGTCGCCTGATCCATCAACATACTCTGTTTCTTTTGAGGTACAATAGTAAATCGCTATAATGCACGTGTTAAATCACCTCATTTAAAGGGGTTTGCGAGTAAAGGATGGAGACATTCCGAAAAGAGATTGCATCACACGCACACAAGCAAGAATGAATTAAAGAAATACACTGATAAAAAGTTATGAACGAATAATAGGTTATGAAAGTACGAGTACACTGTTATCAGATCCGAGGTAACATAGTATATTTAACATGTATTCATTACGCTGTGGTTATCTAGGAAATCTCCAAAATATCAATTAGAAATAGACAGTCTCACATTATTGTTTTGTGTCCTGTAATAATTATCTATTCGTTTCCCTTTGTATTCGTAAGTGTGACTAGAGTGAGACAGATGTTGATCATAAAACCAATATGAGCCTTTCATAATATGTTCTGTTCGCTGTCCGGAGGTGTTTATCTAATACAAACTAGACCTTGAATTCAACAATGCCGCCCGAAGATAGACGTTACATGCATGTCATTTTTCACATCGCAAAAGCAAACACTTAATGAAATTGGTTTATAAATGGCCTTGTACTGTCAAGACGTGATGTTAATCTTGTCAGTAAGATCCTGGCTGTATCAGGATCAGTCTTAACGTCATGAATAATAGTTTGCAATATGGATTCAATATCTATCAAATATAATTACTAGTGGGCACGTCATTGAATAAAGAAAAAAAGACAAAAATAGAACTGTAACGGTAGACGGTGGTGTTGCAAACGACTCTTGTGGTAACGCCAGTTACATTTGTAACATTAAAACGTGATTTAGCGTTACAGTGACATGTAGATTGCACCATAAAACAACATGACAGTTATTAATTCCGGGTTCTGTTTCAGTCTTTTATGTCTTTCAGAATTGATTCAAGTTCAGAGTTCAAAGATGATAACTCTCGAAATAGCTTTCGATCTGAAGCTGAAACATTAAATATATACACGCATATCAAGTTTTATAGTGGGCATATTTTATACAACAATTACTTATATATAGATACCATCTGTTCTTATTTCAAACTTAATCCTTAAGGATGTATATTTTTGATGTCTGACCGAAATACGACACATTTCTAGATGAAACGTAATATCTTTGATTTTCGGTTTACATGATATACATGCTGTGTTAACTATAGTTCATAGTTGTGATTATAAGCTGACAACGCTACTTAATATGGCATTTGATAAAATTTCGCGCTAGCACTACAGTATTTGGTGGTGTAGTTGACGGCGTGATTCGGTTAATAGCGTCAACGTATCGTTTTTTTGTTGCCAAAACACACCTTCTCAGAATACATATAGAAATTTTTCACAAATCAGGTTTTAAGTTAATGAATTTTGACAAGGTGAACAAGATTTTCTGGTTTAAGGCACCGGAAGCCAGTACTTCAGCTGGTTTCTTGATCTTCGATTAACATTATACATGGCTAAAAATTTTAAAAACTTCAGTACATTGATTCCCACTTCCTTCTGCTGAAATTTTGCCCCAGTTTTGTTGAATTTAAATTATGATTATTTACTTATTGTTTTGTTAACTATATAAACTATCCGCGATTTTTACTCTGTCCAAGATTGAAGCCTTTTAAAAGTCAAATACAAAAAGAACGAAACGAAAATACCAACATATGAACATAATCATAGTCAAAACTCCAATCCAATAAAGCTAGGGCAAAAGAAAACATTTACACGGAGACTCCTGAAAAGTGTCTCTTTCTTAAGTAAGAACAAGGTATGCGACAACGGAACCAACTGGCAAACGAAAGAATTTTAATAACTTATCCTCATTTTCATTCTTTTTCTTTATTTGCAAGTAGTTTTAATATCATTAATTTAATTAAAAATCTGGCATTAAAGCATTGCAAATTCTTAACATTGAAATGAATTTCTATTACCTTCTAGTAAAAGACGAATGTGTATCTCCAGAAATGGTGCCAAAAATGTCGTCGTTTGCCGTGCGTCGTGCGTAAACGTTGTCATTAAACCCTACTCCTCTTTCATACCAAATGGATTTCAACAAAATTTATAATTTCTTCAAATCAGAACTTTGATTCAACCCCTAGGGGTCGAGGGAATTGACCCAAAGGTGGAGGTGCTGAAATTATGTTCTAAACCCTACTCCTCTTTTCTGCCTGGGTGGATTTCATCAAGCTTTGGCCTTATTAATTATATAGAGTAGGCAGTTATTTTTAAAATTCAGAAGGGCTACCAACTTTGTTGATATGAATGGCATTGGCCAACTTTCAAGGTCACAGCTATCTAATGATTTAAAATGTTTAAATTACTTCTCAATAACTAAATGGACCAGGGCGCTGATATTTGACAAACATTTCAGGTCACAAGGGTCAAAGGTGTTGAAATGCTTTAGAAACTTCCACCCAAAAAGCGAAAGGCCAAGGGTCTTGATATTAGTCCTGTATCTTTCTTTTTCATCAAGTGATACGTCCGAAATAATGGCAAATGTGTGGAGCATGTATAAATAATATGATTCCAAGTTTGCAGAAAATGCCATGATGAACCAACAATATCTTCTATGTAAGCTGTAGATTAGTTGAGCAATTCATGTTAGGCCATTTGTGCCTCTTTTATATATAGATCGTTATAGTCAAGTTACTGTTAAGATCCATTTGCCTCTTGTTTGCATTTAAATTACTAAAACCAAACTGTTTAAAAATGATCACCAGTAGAGAAGTTTAATTCTGGATTTTTATTCACTTCTCAGAAGAGCGCCTCCTAAAGTTAAGAATAACACGCAGCTCAGTAGTAGTAAACGTACTGTGCAGTCATTTGGCACTTTAAAGAGACAAACAATCAAACGTTGTCTTGTCAAACACAATGTACTAGTTTGTGCTGCTTAGTGTAAGAATGTACCTATTCCTGTGTACAATCATGCAGCAGGGTAGATGTAGATTTATGTAATAAAAGGAACTTGACATATATATTATTTGATTAATATTGTAAATGTATGTATTTTAGCGCCTTTCGCGATGAAATTGATTCTTTAAAACGATTGCGTGAACTGCATGTTTTTTCAGAAGATAATGCGCAACATTTTGTCCTGCCATATCAATCACATTTAGAATAATTTGATACATAAAGACCTATCGTACTTATAATTTTTGCTAAATATCTCTGTCGTTAGATGGTAAACACAGAGCGAAATTTAAAAAAGTAATAGGCACGAAAGGGTGTCTAAAGGAAGCGAGTAAGTCCACTAAAAGTCCTGAGAAAATAGATATATCGGGTTAAATGTTAAAATAGGATAAACTCTAATGATATTTTATATTCGATGTAGAAGACGAATGTTGGAGTAAAACTGAATAAAAATATTCATATACGATTAAAAGGGTGTGGAATGTTTATATAACTTATTCGTTTTTCATTCCACAAGGCAAGTTGTCAGGACAATCGTGTAACGGCATTCCTTGTTAAAATAATCACAAACTCATATTCAATAAAACAAACAAAAGAAATATTTACATGGAGACTACTGAAAAAAGGACAAGGCGATTACGACCATGTGTTCCGGAAGTGTCTTCGGTTTCATCGACGACATCCTCCATCTAACTGTGACTTTGTATTAGAAAGTATTATTCACAATCGTACGTGTGTCCTATAAGATGTATATGGCATGTCTGATCTTTTGGAACATTTCCCTCGTGTTGGTGGGTTGTCTGATGAAGGTGACCGTGCAGTCATCGAAACTGGACACTCCAGTTGTTTTATAAGAACTTCTAATGTATCTTCTGTACAGGGAAGCTGTGATATAGAATGAAGTAAAGAGACCGACAGATGTTAAAATGAGGGAGCATGAAAGTCAGGTATAAGAGATGTAAATGATAGAAGATACAAAAATAGGTTACACTGATGAATTAACTGCAAAGAAGAGAGCAAATTGCGGTAAAGGAATAGATTAAGGTTAATCAAAGAGTACGATCTGGTGTATTTATGTGACTGGGGAAGTGAAAATACAGAGCATACCGAATGTGGTTATCAAAGAAGCATTCAATTTCAAATTCCACATCTCATTGGTGGATATACGGCAACAACAGGACAATTGAGTGAGGTAGTGCAGTTAAAGGGACAAGAGAAAGAAACGTGCAGCTATCAATAGATTAGCTTCGAAAACTGTCGCATCCTGTATAAGAATTAAGTTGGTATGTGCAGATGTATATGGCCTTGAAATACAACGAGCAGTTACTGTCGCTAGGCTAATGGCTTTATTATGCAGGTCTCATGTCTTCAATAATTAACTCACGTAAATGAAGGATCATACAGGGTTCTTGTAAAGACTAGAGAAATTGGCAAATAAAATATCGAATCCAAAATATAAAAAAAATCAAGGCTGACTAAAAGGAAACTAGATTAATGGTTATTTTCACGATTCTTGAAGCGAGATACATAGGATTAATCAGGAAACGTAATTACAATATAGTGAATGTTTGCAGATTGCCGAAACTATATGTTCAGTTGCTTTTAACGTAAACAATGAAAAATCAATTCGATGCATTAAGTCTATAAGAAATGTTTTGAGATTTTTTTAATGCAAATCTTTGTCATAATTTCCGAATGAATTCATACGTGTGTGCACGTAGTGACACGCAACCAAACAATGCTTTATCTCCAGGACGAAATTGCTTATATTCAAGGTAAAAGGCAATTCGCTTTCTAACATTAGGCTATTAAGAATTGTATTTGTTCAGAGCTTGACATGGTCTTTAAGAGTTGTCTAACTTTTCTCTGGAGCAACGTTGGTAGTATTCTTTGTTTGTGATGTAATTTCGTGAAGTCTGGTATCCGTACTAGACAAAGCAATTGAAGACATACTCATCAGATGGTATGATGCATGCTACTGGCAAAAATATCATTTCGTTGAGATTAGCTTAAAACTCGCTTTGTATGTTGCTGAGTTAAAAAAAAGGAAAATGATTCCGAAGATGCTATTAATTCTTTGACATGTTGTTATATTCCATTTGCTGGCTCACACCAATTTTCAGCTCATTTAAGTTCGATTTTTATGCCACGCAGAATCCATGTGAAATATCATTTATATATATCTCTAGGATATTGGGTGAGGATTACAGCGTCTTTAAGCCTTTTTTCATAAAAAGTAAATGTTCTTTTTTACTCCGAATCGTATTTAAAAGCAAATCAACTACGTTAATGGAATGCATTTACTATCAAGCAAGATGTGTTTTTACTAACAACCCTCTTTATTGCTAAATGGAATTGCAGGATTCGGTAACAATTCCACTCCATTGATACACGTGTTTGTTTTCTAAATCGCCCATGTGTTACATAATATATAAATCACAGTCACTTAACAAAATATATAAATTAACATGCTTTCACATTCTCTATCGAAACCATTACAGTCCCAACAAATCTCTTAATCAACAACGCCTGGTAACGTCTTTTCACTAACGTTGCTAAGAATGTTGATAAAAAGTCAACATTCCAGTAAATCGAGGCGAGGGCGTCGCATCCTCCCGCAGAACTTACATTAGGAATCAATGATGTCTAGTAAAGTGATTAACTGACGGACATGCAGGTTGATTAGAATAATGCGGAAGTTTTCCAGTCATCATTGTGATCTTATTGAAAAATATTCTATTCCGTTGTGTGATATGAACCTGGACGTGTTTGATGCTCATTAGTTTGCCTTTTGGTTCCGTTGTCCTATACCTTGTTCTTATTTTAAGACGTGCCTTTACATACTTTAAATGACATCGGTTTACTTTGCGGAAGTTGTCGATGAAGCAGAAAACGTTATCTCTTCCGGAATAGCTTTTCATATTCTCCTTGTACTTTTTCAGGAGTTTCCGTATGAATCTTACTTTTGTTCATATTTCCCCTAGCTTTATCGAATTTCACGAGGGATTAAAATGACATATTGCTATTTTCCTGTTTCATCGTGCGACATGAGGTTAGAAGTTTCATTAACCGAAGGATATCATATAACATCATATTCAATTCATTGTTCATATGTTTATGCGTCACTACAACTTATCATACGATAATTTCTTGCATGATTATATACATACACAATCCACTAAATCTATACCTCAATATTACCATGCTAAGATAGTGTTTGTCCAGGAAGACAGATTGAAAACTTTCTCCGTTTTTTCAAGAAGAAAACAAAAGAAACATTTTACTATTTATCAAGAGATATTTTGTAACTTTCTTTTCAATCCATCACGAAATCAATACCGCCACACAACACTAAAGGTTAAGGGCCCTTCTGCTGGAAAGGTCATAAAAGAAAACCTTAAACCGGCTGAATAAATGAATAACAAAGCAGACGTGTTTAAACACTGGATTTATAAGGAAAGTCACAAAAAGAGGATTGTGGAAGAACGGTAAACAATAAATGATAGTGAGTTTAAAGATCAATCAATCGGTAACGCTAGAAAGGAGGGGATAAGACTCCTTGATAGTCGTCTCATCAAGTGCTCCGTAAGATGAATCAGTGTCTTTTCTTTCCGGGTTGTTTAGATAAAGGTTCAGGGTGACCTAACTGATATATAGGTCACACAATACTCCAAATGGTTTGTAAAGCTTAGCCCAAATATACTGCAATTAACTGCAAACAAAAGGATGTGTTGGTATACCATAATGCATTATATTCAAAATGTCTTCAAGAACGAGTTGTTATGTAAATCCTGCGCACACACGCGAAAAGAATATCAATTGCCGCGTTTGGCTTGGGCATACGTACAAACAATGACAGCTTAATTAAAATGGAATGTACCATCTGTCAGCGTAGGATAGTGTATTAGGTTTATCATTGTCTTTGCAGGTTGTAAATTCAAAGAAAAAGATGCATGTTTTGTCACCACTAGAATCGCTCCGACCTGTTCTTTTGGCATTTAATTTACTGACAAATTAGTGCATGATAAAGGTTTATCGTATCAGTTTGGGGATGGGAGATGACACAACGAGACTGTGAATATATTTCAATATGACTGAATAATATAATATAGATTTTATTAATATAGATCTATATATTATACAGAAATTTCAATATTAAAATGATGTTGTGTGACCATTTCTTACATGTACAAATAAAGTATCACATACAATGCTATTGGTTACGAACATGAATTACATTTATAATTAAATATAAAGTATGCATATCATTTAAAAAATGTGATTACAATCAGGTGCCATTAGAGAAGAAATGTAATTCCGGATACCCTACTACAATAGAAATATGCTAGCGCAGCATCAGTATGGAGGCACACACCTATCCCCACATACGAATATGTGATCCATTTTTTAGAATATTTTTTCCTACATGATCCCTTAGAGCATGCATACCGAATTCATTGTCATTTTGTGTTGCAGTTAGGCAATATGAGTTGAACGTCATGGAAGGGCCATTAAGTTCCTCTAAAAGCCAAGCATACCCACGAGATTCCCACTAATTATAATTAGTATGAGGATGTCATGTTCTAGCTAACGCTATTTATACTTTTATATGCAGGATGGGTTTCCATCTGTCATTTAAAAGATAAAATTGTAATTACGGTGCGTAGTCTTAATATCGATATAATCTACGAAATTTTACTTTACTCAACACTGAACATAAACTGCTTCATTAGAACATTTCCCATGTGACACGGGATGTTTTAAATATTTACATTATGCAAACAAATTTCAAGCTCCAACAATTTCGATAACCTGACAATGTTATAACAAAATAACAGAACAAATCAACACATTTTGTCGCTATTACAATTAAACCACTTATTCTTATCACATGTATTTGACGTTGTTCTAGAATTTTCGAATAAATGAAAATCATGCAAGTTATCTGCTTATGGTGCTAGTGCACCTTTTAGTCTAGTTTTTCATTTTTCTTGCGATGGCATTGAATTTTCCGTACTCGCCTCCTAGGCTTCGAAAGTTTGTTCTTAAAAGTGATATTAGCTTGTGTGCCATTTGTAAAATCCCTGACAAACACAAAGATCACAGTAGAACCTCAGTAACGTTTCGCTTAAAAAGGCCTAAATGTTGTCAAACAAGAATCGAACTCCGGTCGCCGGTGAAAGGGTAGTGTGTGAACGACTGCGTCACAGTCTCAAAGCAGTAATGTTTTGAATGTGTATCGGTCTCTATTCATAATTATTGTTATAAATACTCCAACCTTTCAACCTAGACGGCTTTGTGCTAATGATCACTTATCTAGTTGATCTGTGCATTGCAGTAATTTCAAGAAATTCGACTTAAGTCACTAGGCCTCTTTACATTAACTGTGCTTGAAAATGATATATTTAGGATAACAACACTTTAGATACAATAGACACAACAGGTTCCTTCACTTCAGACGTTCACCTCAATCTTAGCATACTACGATGCCTATGTAATTTACAGCACAATTACCAAAGATAACTGTCTTCCCAAGAAGCTGCATAGTAAACGTGATGATTTAAATTACCGCATTACGAGCTATCCTATTTCTGTATCGCAATGTCTTTGTCTATCTATTATCTGTTTGACTACAGTTGCAGAGCATGACGCGGTCCTTAAGAGTTTTCGAACTTTTCTCTGGGGCGACGATGGTAGTATTGTTTGTTTGTAGTGTAATTTGCAGTTGATTTGAAATTCAGCTGATCTTTTCCATAGTATCGACTGCTGACGAATAAATGCACTGAATTGGGTACCGAGAAATACAGTTTGATGGAGACTATGAAGGGTTTATGGGTTTCTCCGCAATCACATTGGAGACTAATCCGTTTCATTGTTCTATACGAATTTTACGAATGTTTGATTCCAGTTCGTCTTCTTCCTGGTGTCATTGTTATATATTTCATTCTCATTTGAAGCTGCGGTTTCACTTAGATTGACCTTCATGACAGGAGTCTTCGATAAAGCAAAAGAAATATAATATATTTTGAGTTTGGATTTTAACTTTGTAGAAATGACAGCATTCTCTTGATTTAACATTTGCTTTGATATCTAAAGTTGTCATTATTGTCAATTATTGTCGGTAGTTTAGAGGATCACGTTCTTTATTACCTAGCGCTTTCAGCTCATCATTGTGACAGTGCATATATAAATGCACATATACAAGTATTTCAGTCATAAACAACAGAGTAGGACGAATGACCTTTTTTTCCCCAAAAATACCATTCTGTTCATGGCAGGTTTACTGCTCTATATCAATGAATGTCCTGTCAACACACGATGTACCTAATAGTCTTATGAAGAGAAAACCTAATAGGACAATGGAAATCAATATTCTGTCTTATATATCTATCATATCCGTGTATAAAATATGCAAATTATCTGAGTTTTCTTTAACAACTTGTGACGAAACATGTATTATAAGCTTCTTACGCTCATTTATTATCTTTTAAGAACACAATTTATTAACGATATTTATTATTACGCAATATATCTTTCTCATATTTATCATCTGCTGTCGTCCTTTTAGGGGTTCGCATATCATCATTACACAAATATGCCAAACCCAGATATGATGGATATCAACCGTTATATTTTCTTTTTCAATTAAGAGCCAAATGCGATCTAGGAAATTAGATCCATTGGTATTGTCATATGTTGTATTGTGGTCAGGATCACATTGCCTCAAACAAGACTTTCCAGCAAATTATTCTATAAATTTCAGCACAGACCACTTTCTTCCGGATACTTGCATCAATGACACTCACATTTGCTTGATAATGCTATAAAAAGCGACTTCTGAGAATACAAAGGTGTCTTCCCCGCTGAATGATTGTTTTAGCTCTCCGTAAAACTGAGAATGACAAATCGTTTGAACGAGCATATATGTCGTCCTACGCTCATTTGCCTTATAATCAGTAGCCTTAAGCTGTAACTGAAAATAGTTAATGTTCTCCATACAAACGTCTATTCAAAATAGTCATATACTGATGTGTATGCATAGTTTACATCATTGTTTAAAGGTATACGGATGATGTGAATGTGTGAAAACTTGCAATGTATTATTATGTATCCTACATAGCAACACAAATTACGAACAGGAAAATCCCAGAAGTTAAAGCAACGACGTAATACAGCTACCAATTATTATCAAACGGCAGGGCAACACGATATTTTTGTGCGATGTAATGTTAAGTATACTGAACCCTATAAAACGCAAGTACATATCATCTATTATATTGTTGCTGTGACCTTTTGTATACTGTTATATGAATAATATAAAGTTGTGAGTGCAAATGGTGAAATGGCGTGCTTTTGGTTCACTCCCGAAACCGGCACATGTTTAATGCGTAAAATCGTGAATTCTGCATGTGCAATCACGGGTGTTGCCAGTAACGTTGAGTTTTCACCGAGACGTGTCATGACGAAAGTGGGCCGACCCAAAACATCCATTCAGTGAAAGCGCAAAATTCATTGAGGAATGGCTCCTTGAAGTTTGCAGGCGGGTACCTCCGCCACTATTGTAGCCAGGTGCTGGGGATGTCATGCTAACACTATCACCAGGCTTGCTACAGCACACGGGTTTTGCCACTGATCGTTTCCGGACTGGGAGACTAAGGGGAAATCTCAGGCCCAAGATCGATACATTCGGGTAACTCGTAACCTTCGTAACAGGACCCAGCCTCCAACACGAACAGCAGTTGCCATCAGAGTTAGAAGACGTCCAGTATCCGCCGAGGCTGTCCGGCAACGTCGTCAATTGACAAGGCATCATCAACGATGGCGTCTTGTTGATTGGCGACGAGTTCTCTTCTCAGACGAGTCTCGATTCCATATTTCATTCGCTCATGGTCGATTGGTTGTGTGGTGTCGACGAAACGAACGTTAAGCCGATAGTTTTGTCCTGCAGACTCACAGACGGTGTGGTGGCAATGTGATAATAGGGGGAGTCTTCATTGGCCACCATCGGATACCTCTTCATGTCTTTCGTCAATGTGTAAGAGGAGTGTTGTACAGGGATGACGTCTGCAGGTCTTACGTCGTTCCCTTGTTTGCTACACAGCTGCAAGTACAGTTTTACTAGCAGGACAACGCCCTTTTCCACATTTCTCGAGTACCTACAGGTTTCCTTGTACAGATTGATGTGAATGTCCTCCCTTTGTCGTCTCTGTCACCGGATATGGCACTGATAGAACAAGTTGACATTGGGAGAAGAATCGCTGCTGGTAAATTTCCGTTGATGTTGGCACAGTTGGAACAGAGACTCCTCCAGGAATGGAACAATTTGCCCTAGGCACTCCTCCAAACTCTTAGCAATTCCATGAGACGTCGTTTCACAGCCTGTATCAATACATAAGGCGGACAAGCGCATTGTTGACTGATTTGTTATTTTACTTTCATGGGGGCACCTTCATTACGTAGACAATAGAAATTATAAATTTTCTGAAATTGAATCTACCCACATTTTGTTTAATTGCAATTTTAACAAACTATGGAATAAATCATTTAAAATTCAGTTTCTGTTTTTGATTTCTTATAACAAAAAGTATCTTAAGCATGTGTTTGGTACACATGAGTATATTGCATGCTGGGTTGTTTCATTCCTGTACAGCAGAATCTAATATGCTCGTTATTTTACTCGTTGGTGTCGTTCTTGTTTATATCTTTTTATCATTTACGAACGTGACATTACTTACTTCTTGGATTGACCAAGATTCATCTGGCGGATGTCGTCGATGAATCAAAAGACGTTTACTCTTCTGGAACATCTGGTCATATTCCCTTTGTACTATCCGTGTTAATCTTTCTTACGTTTACATTTAAGTTTTGCTTATAACTTTTATGACATGTTGGTATTTTCTTGCTGTTATTTTAAATGTGAAAATACTTCATAAGTGCACCAGATGCTTTGCCTTGGGAACCCTTAGTAATGACAGCTTTTTTCTGTTATCTACTTTCATACCCAGTCTTCTGTTCTCTGTTGATTAGATTAACATTTTCCTCAGATAATCCGTATTTTCTTATCTAATATTTTGATTGGATGTTACATGCTACAAGATATCATCATGCACCTGAGAAACTTGGAAATGCTGCCTGCCATACTTGTTCGCCCTAGTACAATAATCCACTCCAGAGACTTTACGTAGCGTACACATTTGCGCACGATATAACGCCGTTAAGTTTGAATCAGTCCAATTGTTTTGTATATGTTGTGATAACATTTACGGATTTCCAAAAGATACCTTCGAAAAAATGATAACGCCTGATATTGCGTTTTGAAACAAATTTTTCCTATCGTCTTTAACGAAAAGTTTACTTAAGCGGAGTTCCACAATTAAATTGTGCCACTGCGATGTGATTCGACTTCGTTTTCTTGAGAGAAACCATTGGCATTTTTTAATCTTTGAGGAATAAAGATGATCGCTGTGGAATGATTTACTTTGCTGTACTTCAATTATACAAT
This sequence comes from Ylistrum balloti, assembly GCF_031769215.1. Lineage (NCBI taxonomy): Eukaryota > Metazoa > Mollusca > Bivalvia > Pectinida > Pectinidae > Ylistrum > Ylistrum balloti. Next base: position 137,476 of record NW_026781869.1, on the reverse strand, counting down.
ATCCATATATGTTATTAAGTTGAAATACTTACTTTTGTGTTCAAATTTGCAATTTCATTTCCTGTTTGTCAGAAAAAAATATTTTCAAAGCAAGAGCTAATTAAACAGCAACAGCATGTAAGTTTTCTGCACTGCTGTAGACATGGAATTTTAAAATTACTGCTTACTAAGGTTTCTAAGTGAAATACATTTTGTCAGTATCGCTAGTATTGCAGTACATCACCGCCATCCCACACATAAGCAGAATAGCTAATTGATTGTATACACGAGTCAATGCACAGGGGATCGTTACATACGACTTCTTGATAGGGGCGTGTCACGTGTAGTTTGAATAAGTCCATAGCTAAGGTACATACATACGCACGCGGTAATACACTTAACACTTTCGTTCAGTCACGTGTCTGTCTGCTATGGATCATCACCACCAATGCACATGTATTAAGGCGTTACGTAATTACCCCGCGTGCTAAGCTGATGCATCGAACTGTCGACACGGTGCGTTTCAACTTAAAGACAAGATTGATGTCTTAAGACTGAGCCGTGACCACCCATGTAGACGGATGAAAAGAATGCATTGTGTAGTACAGACTCAAAAAAAATAGTTTCGTTAGGTTAATATCCTGTGGATGGTATATCGTTCACCATAATGATGTTCTAGGGTGTATATTCATGCTGGAGTGCACGTTTCTGTAAAAAAAAAAACCCGACAAGTAAGATTTTGCTGCAGGTTCACATTGTCTCTATTCATAATTCATAGTTAATACATAAAACATCATGACTATTTCAGATTGCTTGCAGTCATGTTATATACTGATATCCTTATCAGGCAAAGAGTAGTAGCCATGAAAGACATTTGCAATCGACGAAACATCTGACCTGTCATGTCAGAAGTCCTCGTGTAAACCGTTTCGTCGAATTTGACTTTGAATTAAGATTTTGTTGGCATGGCGGTATTATCTTTGTTGTTGCTGTCCTTTTACGAACATTTATACAGATAATACATGTTATACAGCCCATCTGTGATGCAATCCATGCTCAAAAATAGATATTCGAGTTTTTTTATTCTGGTTTACTGAATATCGGATCTTCCGGTATATAACTGACATTTCGAAAGGCTTGGTCTTTAGAAAAGAAGTGCATGTGCCTTCGAAATTTGCATTCGGTTTCTTCCATACATTGAAAATAATTCACTAGGCAATCATTTTCCTTGATTTTTTAAGCGTTCATAGAATATGCTTATATACTGGTGATATATATACAGTGTACATATTTTGTAAGGAATATGAGAATTACGGAACCCAACCAACTGTAGCGGAAATTGTCATACATAATGTGTTAATGTTGATAGGTCGACATTAGGATCTAATAGAAGCATGTCTTCTCTACAGATAAAGTTTGATTAATAGCCTATGGAACATCTGAATTATTGGTATTACCGCTCGACCTCAGCTGCAGGGCAATGAGTTAGAATACGCCTGGTGACGTTCGCACTCAATCATCATCCGTCAAACATCCGGGTTCTACACCCGCCCTTGTATGAGCCCATCATCCACGACACTGCGAGGGAAACATAATCCTGTTATCGCCATTTACGCTAGGCTCTTTATGATGAACTGACAGTTGTATAAATTGATAAGGACAATAATACTCTCCGTGAAATATGGAATTATGTTTTGATGCATTTACTGGATAGGCAAATCGAGTCATAGATGGGGTACCAATATAACACAGTAATGAACTAGCACTAGTGTAAAACCCTACACGGCATACAGTCCTGCTGTGCTACTTTTCGTGGTCTTTTGTATGGTCTTGTATTGGCAATCACTGATTGTATTCTGATCTACAATCTGGTAACAAGGAAGTAGTACTCATCTCAACTGAAATAACGTTTCCTCCATATTCATACCCAGTAATTCAAAGTAGTAAAGACAGTTATATGTACTTACTACTTGTTTTTACTAAGTATGGCACAAGCATTGTGTAGGTTAAGCAATTGTTGTTTACACGAGGGATTGTGTGACTTCTATAATTTGCTTATCCTGGAACCAGCAGACTATCTACAACACTACCCGTACATCAAACAGTAAGTGATACCGGTGAAAACCATTTACGAGAGTACTAATATTTCTTCTACCGGTATACAATTAACTTTCAAATAATTATCAAGTATCGAAAGTTGTTTTTAAGACACAGAAACGTTAGATCGTTGATGAAATGATGTATATGATTTCCACAATGAACTAGGCCATTGCTTGACTTTTTTCCGCTTTTCCGCTCTCAGAAAATTGTTTTTCGTTCAAATTTCCTTTGTCTGTTGTCCGTCTGTGAAAAACAAACTCTTGGTCTTGTTCTTATGCTTTACCTGAAGGTAAAATATCCGACATATGTAAGTTTTCCTTTAAGTGATACTGCCGCCTGATTACTTCCTTTGTCATCAAAGAAATGCAGGTTTCCAAAGCCGACAAACGTACTTCTAATGCTTCAGTATTACAATATAAAACAAACATGGCGTTGCACACGTTGTTGGTTGTTACCTATGGGGACTTATTGTGTCAATCTCAAGGCTATTTCCTTCAAAGAAGACTTAAATGATCGAAGCGATTATTACATCAGGTCACATTGACTTTACAAAGCCTTTAATTTCCCTTTCAGTTTATTGATGATATATTGTCTTTAAATAACAAGAGATTTATTATCCATCGTGTACATGTATCCTGCACTAGACTGTATACACTACATTTATACGTCCCTTTTTAGAATTTGCCGATATTATATACACTTCCTACAACCAAAGAGAGTGCAACGTCTGGGAGTCAATCCAGCTTGATGCAGCACGTATAATTACAGGTTTAACAAGGGGAAAAGTCATCATGTTTTATACAGAGAGAAAACATTTACACAAAAAATATATTCTTTGATATGTTCTAGAAAAGTGCTCTTCGAAACAATCCAACCCTATCTCAATATTTACTATGATAGCTATCATCTTTGTAATGATAGATTGTCTGATGTTCCACTATCGATAAACCACCATTTTTCCAAACCTTACGTCGTAGTGGAATAATCCTTCTTGTCTGCTTCCCAAAAATCTATTCGAGCTCAAAAAACAACCTGATGCAATTGACCAGCAACAATTTACAGATATATTTAAATACCATTTAGTCAGACGAGCTAACATTATGCTATGTCAGATAAGAAACTACGCAAGTAGTCTTAGATTTATGTAATTCACATCTTACAGATACCCCTGCCTGCTTGTTTGGTTTCCCTTCGGAGAACTGTGGTCACTTCTTCCTCCAGGGCCATCTGTATACTACACACAAATAACTTCTCTTTATCTCCCTTTCTGCTCTTGGTGATGCTGTTCCACCTACCGTCCAAAACTGTCTACTTGGATGTCCTAATCTTGATGAAAACACTAATATATATTTGGTGGAATAAGATCATATTGTGTTTATTAGGTAATTACTTTTGTGTCCACTTTGCCACATTTCTTGGTCTATTCATCAACCGTCTGGTATGGTTCGGCACAGATCACAGAATTTTATGGATAGGCTGTCTGTGCTGACCTAAGGACAAAATCATAGTAATACACAGATATTTGTGGTAACGTTTTTAGAATATGTTTCATAAAGACCAATTCTTTTTGAAGTCGTATTTCATTTTTCATTTTTCATATCTCATCATTATACGCTATATTATTATTGTTATGCAGATATCTAAATTCATCTTTGCCTACTTTCATAACTTAACTGATGTGTATTATGTCCAATTGTCTGAGGATCGGGCTTTCATATGCTTTGCCGGTTGTTCAATTCCTTTTGGATTACGATCCTTGCAATAAGATTACTTTGATAAAAAAATTAATTGGAAATCAAGAACTCGAGAAACTCTTCTACATAAGCAGCTCATCTCGATCCTTTCCTATAATAAAACCAACTGGGACAGTTTTCCGTGAAACTGTATGATTAGCGTGATAGTTTCGATTTCATTTCTGTGAGTTTCCTAGTTCAGTATAGTTACATCCCTCCATACCAAACCTATTGCATGAATTTTGACATGTCACATTTGATTCGATATACAAGGGATTGTTCCCAAGAGCATGATTCTCTTTCAAGATGTCGGCAATTGACAGACAAAGTCACAACACAGGAATTCCTGTTAATAAAGACGAGTTTTCAACTTTCAAATTATTTCTTGGGGAAACATTATATTCCCTTGTACGATATGGAGTTGACGTGTTTAATGTTCTGTGGTATGATTGGTGATTCCATTTTTGTAAATCTTGTCCCCATTTCAGAACGTGACCTTACTTACTTGGATTACCAAGGTTTACATGACTGATGTCATCGATAAACAAGAAAACGGTTACCCTTCCAGAACGCCTGTTCGTATTTTCCTTTTATATAATCAGGTTCCGTGTAAATGTTAATTTGCTCATGTTCTGTCTTTTTTCCTTGTTTTTCCGTTTGAATCAAAATTATTTTGATATGCTGATGTTTTCTTGGTTGGTTAGATGTTTTTAAAGTATGAAAGTTATTGAAATATGGGATTAAAGTATCTCTTCATCTAGAATTTGACATTTTTTCCGCAAGTTATGATCAAAGTCACTTCCTAGTTTCAAATTTTCGCCCTGGACATCACTGACGAGACCTAGAAGAACGAAACAATAATATCTTGTCGTTAAATTCAGTATTAGGCTTCGCATTGTCGTATTTGCATTTGTACGGAGTTATGCAATTCATTTGTGTGTCTAGAATAGAAGTTTTTATAACACAACCAGTAGAAGAATGTGACGTTTCGATGACTACACGGTCACCTGCATCATACAATTGACCAGAGTAGAGCGTACTAGCACTGACGTACGTAGTGTAAGAGATGTTTACATAAATGTATGACCAAGACTATAACACATCTATGACCAAGTGTGTTATAAAAAGTTATATTCTCTTGACATTACCAACCTGAAGAAATTGTTCCAAAATATCATTTATGTGTCATTTGAATAATCTTGAAAACTGAATTAGGAGAATCAGACGGTGTTCGTTCTCAACTACACATTTGTTTTGCTTGGGTAGGTGGTGGGGGTGGGGGGTTGGGGGGAGGTGGAGGGTGTTAAATTGAAGATCAACTAAAGACAGAAGATATTGTTTTATCTGAAATACAGCTTTGATGACACGTGTTAGATGTAAGTTTGTCTAATGTTACTTCAGCTCTCATGTTGATAACTGGACATTACTTTAAGTGGCATAGAGTAGCATAGTTGATGTTTTGACAAACCTTTAGACGCTTGCCCTTTTGGAACACCAAGTCTTATTCACCGAACAATTATTTTCAGAGTTAAAATAGCTTCTGAGGATGTTCTCGTGTTATTAATACTGTTGATCTTAAGATTATTCATTTACAGGCCAGTGCTCTGGGTGGTACTGTGACTTGTTTTATTAACAATGATTTTTACTGATAGTGTGACCGTCTCTATACTTTGTTTTGTCCGTGAAGTAAGAAACCTTATAGAAACAGCTGTAACAAGGAGCTTACACTTAAAATAATAACCAGACATAAACAATATCGCGATTTAAAATTCTTCTGAGCACATGATTTATTTATTTATATATCATGTTAATGATGTGTTTATCACTTTTGTTTTGAAAACTAATTGATTTAAACTAATTTTAACTCATTTTCGAGACATTTCGGCGATTTAGACTGTGCCGTACAAAAACTTATTAATACAATCCAAAAGCACGCTCAGTTTTTTACTAATGGTTTTAAGTAGGTTTGACTAAACGGATGTATAGTTACAAAGTATGCATATGCAGATAGCCGGCGTCGATATTATGGGAAAGAAATGTAAAATTGGCATCCCATCATCCCTACAACACATTTATACCTAGATTTGTATGCGGTTAGGGAAAATATAATGAATATTTATGCAATAATGTTAACCTTTCGTAGAAATGTAGACGACAATTTTCTGGAGGCAGGCAGACATATATGATAAATGTGGATATGTCTGTTACGTAACAACTGTGTGTCACAAGTGTCCCACCTTGGGGGAATTCGAAAATGTACTTGTGTGTTTAGCAAATCAAATCCTCCCTAAGTCGTGAAGAGTTTCGTACGCATAGCTTTCCGGCGTATCAAATGAACGTTAGTGTAAGAATTGATACGGTAGAAATTACAACTGAACTATGATACATTTTATTTCCATTAACAGAGCTTTAAGAAATTACTCGAGGATTTATTTCACCTAAGTGTAAGGTGTTAAAACCGTCTGAACGACTGTGTCATATTGAATAAATCAGCAACATTAGCATTATCGAATTTACCATTTTATTCCGTGCAAAATTACTTTACATTAGTTAGTGACCCGACCCGTATGATACTAATTTTATACTGGAATCTAATAACGAAATATTTACAGAATGGTTATATAAAACAGAGACCCCCCTAAAACAAATGACTGCGTAGCTGTATAACTTAATTAGTCTAGGGTCAGGACTTAACATCTTAAAGAACAATAGGCGCTAATGGATTTCTTTTATTCAACTTCATAAGATTTAATTTGAAAGAGAAAGACTCCGCTATTTAATGGTTTGAGCGAGACTGTTTTTATCGCATTTGCGAATTTATGTTATTGAATACATCGCTCATGATAGTATTTGTTTTCTTGAGAACTAAAGTCATGAATAAAAGAGACATGATTTCTGTTCAATGTTGGTGAGGTGGTGCTCGTCAGATAATCCTTAATTCTAATATATCTATAAATAGAATATATTAATTTACATTGAATTCGAGACATAGATCGAAGGATCTGGAGCATTGGTGACTTTTGACGTTTTACTGAAAATGTTCCACGTATTTCTATATTTCGCATTAGAGCCCTTCATCAATTCAATGAAAGCTAGTTATTTCCTATCCAAAACGACGTCATCTATTTATTTGTCTGTCAGATTAATTTCATATTTACAATATATACAATTTGTCGGATCGTTCAATGGTTGGATAATGGTATAACCTTACACTTCCGGAGATCCATAGGATGATTCTGGCAATATTAAGAATTGTTTCTAATGGGAAATATATAAATTGTATCAAAGAATGTATTACAATCTATATTTGCATATATCTTTTATTGTAAACGCTTGTTTGTTTAGCAAATACTATAAGTGACAACGTTCGTGTTATCTTTGTACAATAAACACCGACTGATTATGTTTAACTAAGTCTATAATTGTTGTTATAGATACCTCTGTTAATTGTTTTACAGTGGGTAGTGCTAAACCATCAAGACTTTCAAAATCCTTAACCTTCAAGAGTCCTCTACATTGTATCAATAATATCTATTTCTAAGCTTTTTTTACACCAGACACTGAGGTCGAATGCTTTTATTCTAAGCCAAATATGATATACATTGTAGACACTAACTAAACGATAAATAGGACCATCGTTTAGTTGGTTATTTTCAGTCTTCATCAAATATCTTGGGCAGTGTGAATTAAATATAATGAAATTTTGATGAAAATTTATCATAACGTTTCATATTCTTTCAATTTGTTGAATGTATCTTTAATTGAATCCCAGGAACAGGGACAACATAACGAAGGTCAAATATTATCTTACTTAAGTCGGCTGGTCTTACAACGACATCTTTATAAATTTCCCGAACATAGAAAAAATACTCTTATAACAAAACCAGTGGAATATTTGAGTGTGACGGGATTTTGTCTGATGAAGGTGACCGTGTAGTTATCGAAACGTCACACTCTAATATTCTGCTTGTTGTGTTATAAGAACTATAAGGTGACCGTGTAATCATCGAAACGTCACACTCTAATCTTCTACTGGTTGTGTTATAAGAACTATAAGGTGACCGTGTAGTCATCGAAACGTCACACTCTAATCTTCTACTGGTTGTGTTATAAGATGAATGTGGCCGTGTGGTCATCGAAACGTCACACTATAATCTTCTACTGGTTGTGTTATAAGAACTATAAGGTGACCGTGTAGTCATCGAAACGTCACACTATAATATTCTACTGGTTGTGTTATAAGAACTATAAGGTGACCGTGTAGTCATCGAAACGTCACACTCTAATCTTCTACTGGTTGTGTTATAAGAACTATAAGGTGACCGTGTAGTCATCGAAACGTCACACTCTAATCTTCTACTGGTTGTGTTATAAGAACTATAAGGTGATCGTGTAGTCATCGAAACGTCACACTATAATATTCTACTGGTTGTGTTATAAGAACTATAAGGTGACCGTGTAGTCATCGAAACGTCACACTCTAATCTTCTACTGGTTGTGTTATAAGAACTATAAGGTGACCGTGTAGTCATCGAAACGTCACACTCTAATCTTCTACTGGTTGTGTTATAAGAACTATAAGGTGATCGTGTAGTCATCGAAACGTCACACTCTAATATTCTACTGGTTGCGTCATAAGAACTTCTATTCTGTTGATATCCTTTTATGTTTTCTTTTAAGGGGAAAAATGTGTGAACTGCTTGCATTACGTTTACTAGCAAGTTTTGCAGATAAGCCAAAGTCTCGATATTGGTTTTACAAAATCACTAAACGAGCAGTGTCACGGCATGTGCGAGGGATATGTCACCAAGTATTTAATGAAATGTGTAAGGAAACATATGCTTGTAATGCGTATCTTAGAGAACTTTGACAAGTGTTAGGATTTAAATGTCTCTGAAGCTATATTCAGCGGCAATAAGATCTTATCTTACCCTGTAATTAGAGACAGTAGTGTTGAAATAATAATTCACGATAATAAAGCTTAGAGAATATCGGAATCCTTCTAAAGCAATGTGTAATGTTTACCATTAGAAAAAAAAAACACAATTTCTAAATGTAAAAGTCAAATGAGAAACGAGACGCAAATTGCATGAACGTACTTTGAAAACGATTTGCTGCTTGGAAATGTATATAACACGATAGGGTCTCTATATTCGGGTTATATGAGTTGATCAGAATGTCTGTCTCGATGGTTAGCCTTCATGGTTAGCCTTGATCTCCAGCTTTGATGGTTATCCTACGTGGACAGCTTTGGTGATGTAAATTGTGTAGCAGATCGTTTGTGTATTTTGTTCTGGTATTTCATACGCATTTCACAAAGACATGTGTCATCTTGTTCTGATATTTCATACGCATTTCACAAAGACATGTGTCATCTTGTTCTGATATTTCATACGCATTTCACAAAGACATGTGTCTTCTTGTACTGATATTTCATACGCATTTCACAAAGACATGTGTCATCTTGTTCTGATCTTTCATACGCATTTCACAAAGACATGTGTCATCTTGTTCTGATATTTCATACGCATTTCACAAAGACATGTGTCATCTTGTTCTGATATTTCATACTCATTTCACAAAGACATGTGTCATCTTTTTATACTCATTTTACGGAGACATGTGTCATCATGTACTGGTATTTCATACTCATTTCACAATGATGTGTGTTATTAAGTACTGATATTTCATACTCATTTCACAAAGACATGTGTCATCTTGTACTGATATTTCATACTCATTTCACAAAGACATGTGTCATCTTGTACTGATATTTCATACTCATTTCACAAAGACATGTGTCATCTTGTTCTGATATTTCATACGCATTTCACAAAGACATGTGTCATCTTGTTCTGATATTTCATACTCATTTCACAATGGTGTGTGCTATTAAGTACTGATATTTTATACAAATTTCATAAAGACATGAGTCATTATTAGGTACTGCTATTTCACACATATTGTATGGAAACAAGTGTCCTCTTGTACTGAAATTTCATTTCACAAAGAATTTCATTTTGTACTGTTATGTCATAATAATTTTACAAAGAAATAAATTGACAATATTTTGTGACCATTTAGACGGTTTATCAGCTAAAACGAAAAACTGTTTTTTAGCTTCTTCTCAGAACAAGTTAAATGTATTTTAGAAAAAAAAAAACATGATTTTTATAATGTTCGATCCACACTACCTCGGTAAGCCAAGAAATGCACTATTGTTGGATTCGTATCCTGTGGGAAAGCTTGTGGCGACACACTGATGGTCCTTCTTATTAAATGTTGTGATTCCGAGTTTTATTTGATTAGACCAAGTCATCCGATTTCATTGTACGACACGACAAAAAGTTACGTGATTCCAAATGAAGTTCGGCTGCAAGTCCGCTCTTGTCTCCATTTATAGTGTAACCTTTTGTAATCCCTGACGATGGGAATGGTAAACCCCTGAGGCCACTACAAATGTCTAGCTAGTGGTAGTTCTGGAATGTGTTCACCTTTATTATATTGAACGATGTAGCTACGTTCTGGATATCCGTTGTGTTATAATATTATGTACTTAACATTTTTTATCGTAAAGTGCATGCTTCATCCACCTAAAAACAAAGGAGTAAAGGTTTCGAGGTGCAATATTTAAAGTATATTGCGTCATCGTAACCCGTGTCAAACGCCCTATGACAATTGGATTTGTTTTTACTGAAAAGTTCGTATTGTATAACGTATAAGTTACTGAGGCTGTACCTACAAATTCTGACAACTTAAATTTTTCCAAGGAACTAGAGAAATATATCATATTTCGTATTATATAAATACATTTTGTAAACAGATATTCTAGGAAATCTTGAAGTACCATATGAACATAAAGTTAATATCCTAAATGCTCACTTTGTTTCTATCTCTACCCTTGACTTTATTGAACATACCATTTCAATTAGGCAATAGTAGTGACATTCTTCAACCTTTTAGTAAATTAGTGGTAGCTTATGATACAATAAGTCATATTTTGTTTTTACAGAATACTGCTGAACCATATCATACCATTGTCGTTTATATTTAGAGTTTCTTTAGAAACTGGTATTTTTGCGTCTCAGTGAAAATTAGCTTGAATTGTTTCAAGATCTAAAATGGGATAAAGTTTTCCAACTGAAGACAAACGCAGCGCTGTTTAGTATTGCTGGTAAAGGTTTTGAAAGTTTTGTTGTGTGACATCTAAATAATTGGGTAATTAATTAATTGATTAATTCTAATCATGTTTCCAGTGTAGTCATTCTACGTTTATCAAATTATAGAAATGCGTCATGTACTAAGCGCAAATATTGAGAAAATGCAGTCAACATGTTTAGATTTTTTGTGATATTTCCAAAGCGCTTTATCGTGTACTTCACAAAGAACTGAATGGAAATTACCTTGTAGTTAATTATATTATGCATCTAAAAGGAAATCTTATATTCTGATTGAATAATTAATGTCAGTAACAGAAATCAACATGTCTTTGTAGTGAATAGTTTTTCGTTAAATTTTCAAATGTAGGTGTCCCACATGGCTCGGTGCCAGATCCCTTACTGTAGATTGTAGATTGTAAAATAACGATGTAGATGTTGACCGCGAAAGCTTCTCCACTATTGCCGACCATACCTAATCATTATGTTCAGGATCATCCATTTGGTCATCGAACCTTTCTAACTGTAATTCATAGTTAGGCTTGTTAAATTGAAAAAGGACGTTTTACTTTTGTTTTCCCTGTCGACGATGTTGGAATTTCCCAAGTCAATCCATGAAGAGTTTAACAAAGCGTAGCCGAATTAACTAAAGTTTATTGTTACCATAATTCGTAAATTTTTCTATAATCTGTTAACCATCGCGTCACACTATATTCCCCCTCAATGTATATGGCATTATAGTGCAGTCAAAAAATTATCCGTTCCTTACCATCTCGCATACGTCAGCGCTCTGATGAAGGTGACCTTGTAGTCATTGAAACCTCACACCCAAATCTTTTATTGTTTGTGTTATAAAGACTATTATTCCCTGAAGTGTTTCTTACTCTGTCTTAATAAATTCCTTTCGAATCCCTTCAGTGGTTCCAAATAATCGGTAATCGTTTAGCTAATAGACTGTATTCAAGGCTCTTAGAAACGAATTTAGTTCATCAAACAGTGGCAATTTCAAAGATTTCCGTTAATTCGAATGCCGACATCCTATTGAAAACACCTGTCACTACTTTTTTGCTTGTAATAACAATCAATGCCAGAGAACAATTTGTAATGGCATACCGCGAATGAATTGAATCACTTTATGCCTTTAGCTCTGCAGTTATAATTTCAACCATTCGACCAGTTGGAATTCGGCTGAAACGATTTTCTCTATGTTACGTGTCGCCTGTAGGTGGCGTGATGGTGTGAGGTTTACACGTGTAAATCCTCACCGCGTGTTTAGACGTCATTTAGACGACAAAGGTAGTGGCAGACAGACGTAAAAACACTATTATAATTATTTTTTTCAAAATTGTGAGGATTTCTTGTTAATATCCGCTCAAACATAGTTATACGGGAAATAATTTGGAAGTTATATTTATTGTTGATTAGTTAGATTCTATGTTTGTACAGTTATCCATATATATATATGTTTCTTTGTCCATGAGACGTTTGAAAATGATTTGTTTTATTGAATAATTCAGTCGCAGTGAAATAGTTTTTGTATTTGTTGTTGTTTATCCTATTGATTAATTAAATATATAGAAATGATTTTACACGGTATTCAAATATAAAAAAATCACTCAACAATAATAGCTCAATAGAAATAGAACTTTCACTATCTGTCTGTCTGTTGTCTCTCCTCCCCCCCCCCTCTCTCTCTCTCTCTCTCTCTCTCTCTCTCTCTCTCTTACTCTCCCCTCTCTCTCCCCCCCTCTTTCTCTCTTACTCTCTCCCTCTCTCTCTCTCTCTCCTCTCTCTCTCTCTCTCTTACTCTCTCTCTCTCTCTCCTCTCTCTCTCTCTATCTCTGTCCCCTCTCTCCTACTCTCTCTGTCTGTCTCTCTGTCTCTCTCTCTCTGTCTCTCTCTCTCCTACTCTCCCTCCCTCTCTCTCCCCCTCTTTCTCTCCATCTGATTATGTATACTTGTATCTAAACTTTTCACCCTGACTTTTCCATATATCTTGTCCAATTTGATAGGGAAATGGCTTAATATAACATGGGAAACTTGCGGCCAATCCCGCGTTATGTTTGATACTGATACACTATGTTTAAATCAATAGATGCAATATATAAGGAACCGATCCACCTCCTTGTATCAGTATCTAGGGCTTTGGTTTATTTTTTTTATTGACCCTATATAAATGATGATCAGGTGGCGTCTGAGCGAATACAAAAGTGTATAGGGTCACCTGCCCGATCGTGTTGGTTATCTCAGTGTACTCGTGTTTCCTCCCACAGTAAAAGTCCTCGTGCTCTTACATCCGGATAAAAAAAAAAGATTGATAAAAGCATCACAATTTTTAGAAAATGAATGCAGTTTATATATTTATCTATTTATTTTGCAACATATTAATATCATTTACCAGTATTTCATGTAAAGTAAATTTTCTGTTGTTATCATCTCAATCTCCAAATAATATGGCGAATTACAAATTAACGACAATTCTGATCTATTGTCTAACGGAAAGAAGTCAAATCAGATGTCACAGTATCACAAATGCACGGCATGAAGAATTTATTGTCGAAAACATGGAGAGTTTTATTGTGTTAGTCAGGTCCCAAGACAAGTTCAGGATGGGTTTAAATTACAACTGACAATTTCCCGTCTTTCTGTTATATCGGAGTCTGAGATGTTTTCACAGACCATCTTTTCTGCAGCCATTTTAATTCCCCAGCTCTCCATGATGTACAAAATGTAAAACAGTGTGCTAATTTTACACGCTTTCCGTTGTCATTGGCTGGTTTAATTGAGTTTTCAATTTCCTTTTATTAATTTCTAGGGAGTCATGCGTGTTTTGTTATTGTGTTCCTAAATATCTACGAATACAAATCCGAAATATCCGAATCCCTAGTAGCCTCGAAAATTATATCCAACTCAACCTCATAGCGCGGGTCTGTTTTTTCCGATAAGCTTGGTGGTTCAATTGCTCTCTGAAATACTACTCAGAAAATGACATTTGCTTCCATGACAACCTGTATCTATAGATCTGTAGGGAACCAGTGTTGTTTCGCTGAATAAGAAAAAAAGGACGGGATGTTTGTTTTTGTTGGTAAGCCTATATTTAACCATTTAAAATACCTACATTTACCAAAAGCTGTTAGTACAGCATCTATTAAAGATTTCTTTGCAGAAAACGCAACCGTCACTATTAAGGTACTGCATACCTTAAGTCCAGCCGCACGGTTTAAACAAACCCATGCTACATATCTACTCCTGACAGATAGAATAATACAGAGTAGAGAGATGCTGGTCGGGAAAAATGACTTGGGAAATACTGTTCTTCCTTGTAGGGTATGAATTTGGTGGGCGTGTTCGTTGTTCGTTACACGTAGTACAACTGGCGGTTGTGTTAACCGTATTTTCATATGGATTTCAATTTTATTTTAAACATTCCATCTTAACTCACTAAACACACTTTAATATGAAAACAACAAATACTGTTTGTAAATATCACAAAAATTAATAAGCTGATTGTGCAATACAGTTCAAACACAGGAAATAGCATTACATTATGTAGGTGCTGAGGTAATCGGCAAAGTTTGGTGAGTCTTGTGTTATGAACAGTGAGGTTAAAATCAGGAAGGCCGAGGTAAGTTGCTTATATAGACTATGTAGTACAATATGTTTATGGGTCATTTTTATGTCAATAATTTAAATTGTTATTCATCATGACGTGTGTGTATGATTGAACAGAAATAAAATGTTATGGTTACTGAATATTGGCATAATTATGATATCAATTTTTAATAGCCCGGGGTTAGTTTAAGCAGTCGTTATATTATGAAAACTGGAAATGTTCAGATTCATTTAAAATCATGATCCTATCAGCGTTTCACGGCTATAACACGCATAATGATCAAGTTTAAGTGATGCTTGTAAACACATTTTATGTCGTGTGTTCATCCTGAGATCGATGTGTTTAATTACTCAGCTGACTACGGTGCCGGTACTGTTCCATGTCATCCGTCATGCGCTCACGTATGTCTACGCCTGGTCTTCCCCAGTTCCTGATTAATCCGTCAGATGAAAAAGCTTCCGAAATAAACAAACAATTTCTGGACTGATGTAATAATATTGGCCCATTACATGGAATGGAAAACCCGCAATATAGAGAAAAAAGAGAATGTCAAACGTCAAGCGATGAACTTTGGGTGAAAGTCATTCAATGGCCTGCTGGTAGAAGTCATTCCCTGTTATTGTCGGTAGCTGGTACCCATTACGTTGTTCCACCAATTACTTAGTTGTCAGTCTTTCTTTAAGCTTTCATTTCTGCGAATTAAGTAATGTTAATCACTAAATCCGATTATTTTATACGACTTTTATATGATTTTAGGGGGAACAGCTATGACACACACGCACACACACACACACACACACACACATGCACACACCCACCCACCCTCACACATGCACACACAAATTTACAAACACACACGCACACAAACACCACACACACACCACCACCACCACCAACAACAACAACAACAACAACAACACCATCACCACCACCACCATCACACACAAACACCACCACCACACACACACACACACACACACACACACACACACACACACACACAGAGTTTTCTAGCATATGATAGGTAAGTTCACATTTTTACTTAAAATGTAACAGAATGAAGACAGGTAACCGACCATTTTCCCTGTGAAGGGTGTCAATAAAATCACCATTAATAAAATGATACCCAACATGATACATGCATCTTGACCACTTAACAACCTTGATCAATAAAATAATGCTGATCTTTGCCGCTGTGTCTTCCACGACAAATGTCTATCGACAAAATGTAATCGGTTAGTCGCCGAAGAGTTTGTGCAAAGTTCGGAAAAAACATCATTATCTGTCAGGTTATTTATCGAATCAACGTCACGTGACTGAGATTGGTATGTCACTGATTACATGGTGAATTACTGAAAACAAATCGCAGGATTACCATTAATTTCAATTAACGTAGCAACAAAATATAACCTTATATTCTTGTCAGTGTAATTAACTTTTACCACTGTTATTCCTTTGTGTTCAATCTTAAACAATTCGTCTATAGAAATAAAGAAGCAAGGTACATGCATATTGATATGAATACTGTACTGGTAGTAACATAGAAGGCAACCTGCGGCAGGTAGAAGATTTCGATGGGTGTAGAACTGGATTACTAGGAATAATATAATTATGGGATAGGAGGGAGACATCAGATAAGATAAATGATTTTGTGACAGGGAAAAACGAGGGACCTGCAATACGATAGGTGATTTAGCAAAGGGGGACAAAGCGGGATACCGGAGGTACCATTGATGATATAGCAACGGGGACAAAGCGGGATACCGGGGATACGATAGATGATATAGCAACGGGGACAAAGCTGGAGATCATGAAAACGATAGATGATATAGTAACGGGGGACAAAGTGTGATACCATGGAAACGATAGTTATTATAACAACGGGGACAAAGCGGGAAACCATGGAAACGATAGATGATATAGCAACGGGGACAAAGCGGGATACCGGGGATACGATAGATGATATAGCAGCGGGGACAAAGCTTGAGACCATGGAAACGATAGTTGATATAGTAACGGGGGACAAAGCGGGAGACCATGGAAACGATAGATGATATAGCAACGGGGACAAAGCGGGATACCGGGGATACGATAGATGATATAGCAACGGAGACAAAGCGGGATACCGTGGATACGATAGATGATATAGCAGCGGGGACAAAGCGGGATACCGGAAATACGATAGATGATATAGCAACGGGGACAAAGCGGGACACCGGGGATACGATAGATGATATAGCAACGGAGACAAAGCGGGATACCGGGGATAGGATGGATGATGTAGCAACGGGGACAAAGCGGGAGACCATGGAAACGATAGGTTTCTGTACCAACGGGAACAAAGAAAATTAGGATATATGAGGTATGACAAATACTATAGAGACAGGAAAAGTGGGAGACATGGATACAATAGATGATATAGCGACGAGAATAAAGCATGTAACACTGAACAGGTGATGAGGTTGATAGCCGATGCAGCTACATTATTTAAGTAAATGGTCTGGACGTTGTTGTGTTCTATCATACTTTTTATTGCTGCCTTACAGGTCAAACTATCCTTTTTCAAAGACGGCGAGGAGAAACGTTTTATCGTTTTTGACGGATCCGGAAGAGATAAGATGAACTGGATGGACTGTGATAACATCCTGTATTCCTCCTATAGTGATCTGTCCTCAGCCTCACCAGAAACGTGTGAAATAGGGTGAGATGATATATTATTGTTACGTAGCATTAGAATCCGTCACAGGTTCCGAGGGTAACGTTTCACAACTGGATCAGGAGACCAGCACATAAAATTTGTACAGGAGTCTCTGTGTAAATATTCCGATTGCTCATATCTTGCCAATGTGCTATTGATTTTGAGCTTGAATTAAAATCTGTTGAAACTTTTTTATCTCTTTGTTATTTTGGATAACATTGGTTTCAGTTTGAAAATGTCGTAAGCAGTTAGGTCAGTATCAAAATGCGTTCTGATGCTTTAATGCAGTCAGGCGCATCACGTCTACACTACATGTAAGTTAAAGTTGATTGATTTTTTATAAGTGAAAGTGGGCTTGAGATAATTAACGCAGTTTAATTGAACAATCATGTACTATTTATTTCCAAAAATCCACTACTATTTCAGGAGCTACGCCGCTCTCCGATTTACGGTGATGCAGCAGTTTCCTCTGGCGAACCCGTGTAACGCAGTCCAAGGTTGGGCTAACGTTAGAGATGCTACAGCTTCATTCTTTACATGTGACAGCGTATGGCCTCACTCTACTGAAGATCGACCATACTTTCTATATGCCACGGGGGACACGATGGGATCCTTCAACAATAAATCAGGTAGACATTAACACACTATTAAACTAGTGTTTTTAAGTCTGTGACAAGGAGTTGTCTTTCCTCATTCCAAAATATGTTTAAATGAAAGTTTTCTGATGAAAGTTATCTACGCTTCAGATTGATGGTATCATTTCACTATTGGGGATATATTAAGGCAAAATTCGGTCTAAAGGGAGTCTATCTATCTGTCAATACAGCCTAAGTTAAACTCAATAGATTTGTTTTAATGAAAATGGCGATAACCTCAGACAATCCTAGCAAAACCACCCCTTGGTTGGACGCCACAGTTATTGAACTCTTCGATTACCCCTTTGATGATTAAATTACCTTTTCCGTTGTCAATTATATTTTTATAACTATTTTACAGATTACTATGATAAGCCGAACAGTATATCATGACTGTCGCTAAGATTATTTGTATTCGTGTATAAAATGGCCGGGCCCATCAATATTTCCATCGTCTCCTGTATTCGAGACGAGCCCATTAATATTTCTATCGTTTTCTGTATTTAAGATCAGTAATGATATCTTTGTGTGTTTGAAAGAATGGAAATAGCAGTATTGGAACAACACAGTGTATGAATTTCAGTTAACTTGGTTAAAACTTGAAAATTTTTCCCAAATCACCAAATCATATCAGAACATGATCTGAGCAAAGTTTGAGTTGACTTAAAACACCAAGCAGACCATAAACCGATAGATCACTAAAGAACAGTGGACCTGGCAACAAAACCTACACATGCTTATGTGCAAAAAATGAGACGCAATCTCAGTATGACCTTAAATCCGTTTAATTTTTATCCTTTTTTGTGTTCAGAGGTGGCGAAGGCTGACAGTATGGCAATATTTTTACAAGGTAAGTTGTACACACATATTCAATTATTCAATTCTCGTCTAGTTGTTTTATCTGATTCTTGGATTTGAGTTTCGCGCTACATATAATAAGGAATGAAATGCAATCTACAAGAAATGATCAGCATTTCCTATGCTTTTCATCCTTCTTATATTTATGAAAAAACAACAACTTTACTTCTTTTAAGAGTAATCTCCCTTGATGAGGCATTTAACTTATCTTTACACGGAATACAGTTGCAGGACTCTGTAGCAGTTCAGGGATCCATTCCTGCAGTATTTAGTTTCATATCAATGTAAACATTCTATCTTCAAAAAAACATAAATTTGCACATTATTATAAATCTATTTCACTTTGTTAACAGTATGGGACATGGTGTTTAAAGGTGTAGCCAACCAGGAAACATTCCTATGGTACATCTGGATGTCAGGACAGACACGAAACGCAAACAGTACGGACGTCAAGACGTTGACAACATCTAGTCTTCAGACCTACAAATCAACCGTGGTTAATTCCTGGGCCTCTTACAGTATAGACAGGGTAAATCATGTATATAACTTAGAACATCGTGTTATCAAAGTATAGACAGGGTAAATCATGTATATAACTTAGAACATCGTGGTCTCACAGTATAGACAGGGTAAATCATGTATATAACTTAGAACATCGTGGTCTCACAGTATAGACAGGGTAAATCATGTATATAACTTAGAACATCGTGGTCTCACAGTATAGACAGGGTAAATCATGTATATAACTTAGAACATCGTGGTCTCACAGTCCAGACAGGGTAAATCATGTATATAACTTAGAACATCGTGGCCTCACAGTATAGACAGGGTAAATCATGTATATAACTTAGAACATCGTGGTCTCACAGTCCAGACAGGGTAAATCATGTATATAACTTAGAACATCGTGGTCTCACAGTATAGACAGGGTAAATCATGTATATAACTTAGAACATCGTGGTCTCACAGTATAGACAGGGTAAATCATGTATATAACTTAGAACATCGTGGTCTCACAGTCCAGACAGGGTAAATCATGTATATAACTTAGAACATCGTGGTCTCACAGTATAGACAGGGTAAATCATGTATATAACTTAGAACATCGTGGTCTCACAGTCCAGACAGGGTAAATCATGTATATAACTTAGAACATCGTGGTCTCACAGTCCAGACAGGGTAAATCATGTATATAACTTAGAACATCGTGGTCTCACAGTCCAGATAGGGTAAATCATGTATATAACTTAGAACATCGTGGTCTCACAGTCCAGATAGGGTAAATCATGTATATAACTTAGAACATCGTGGTCTCACAGTCCAGATAGGGTAAATCATGTATATAACTTAGAACATCGTGGTCTCACAGTATAGACAGGGTAAATCATGTATATAACTTACACATCGTGGTCTCAACATCGTGGTCTCACTGGGTAAATCATGTATATAACTTAGAACATCGGGTAAATCATGTATATCACTTAGAACATCGTGGTCTCACAGTATAGACTGGGTAAATCATGTATATAACTTAGAACATCGTGGTCTCACAGTATAGACAGGGTAAATCATGTATATAACTTAGAACATCGTGGTCTCACAGTATAGACAGGGTAAATCATGTATATAACTTAGAACATCGTGGTCTCACAGTATAGACAGGGTAAATCATGTATATAACTTAGAACATCGTGGTAACACAGTATAGACAGGGTAAATCATGTATATAACTTAGAACATCGTGGTCTCACAGTATAGACAGGGTAAATCATGTATATAACTTACAACATCGTGTTATCACAGTATAGACAGGGTAAATCATGTATATAACTTAGAACATCGTGGTCTCACAGTATAGACAGGGTAAATCATGTATATAACTTAGAACATCGTGGTCTCACAGTATAGACAGGGTAAATCATGTATATAACTTAGAACATCGTGGTCTCACAGTATAGACAGGGTAAATCATGTATATAACTTAGAACATCGTGGTCTCACAGTCCAGACAGGGTAAATCATGTATATAACTTAGAACATCGTGGTCTCACAGTATAGACAGGGTAAATCATGTATATAACTTAGAACATCGTGGTCTCACAGTCCAGACAGGGTAAATCATGTATATAACTTAGAACATCGTGGTCTCACAGTATAGACAGGGTAAATCATGTATATAACTTAGAACATCGTGGTCTCACAGTATAGACAGGGTAAATCATGTATATAACTTAGAACATCGTGGTCTCACAGTCCAGACAGGGTAAATCATGTATATAACTTAGAACATCGTGGTCTCACAGTATAGACAGGGTAAATCATGTATATAACTTAGAACATCGTGGTCTCACAGTCCAGACAGGGTAAATCATGTATATAACTTAGAACATCGTGGTCTCACAGTATAGACAGGGTAAATCATGTATATAACTTAGAACATCGTGGTCTCACAGTCCAGATAGGGTAAATCATGTATATAACTTAGAACATCGTGGTCTCACAGTCCAGATAGGGTAAATCATGTATATAACTTAGAACATCGTGGTCTCACAGTCCAGATAGGGTAAATCATGTATATAACTTAGAACATCGTGGTCTCACAGTATAGACAGGGTAAATCATGTATATAACTTACAACATCGTGGTCTCACAGTATAGACAGGGTAAATCATGTATATCACTTAGAACATCGTGGTCTCACAGTATAGACTGGGTAAATCATGTATATCACTTAGAACATCGTGGTCTCACAGTATAGACTGGGTAAATCATGTATATCACTTAGAACATCGTGGTCTCACAGTATAGACAGGGTAAATCATGTATATCACTTAGAACATCGTGGTCTCACAGTATAGACAGGGTAAATCATGTATATAACTTAGAACATCGTGGTCTCACAGTATAGACAGGGTAAATCATGTATATAACTTAGAACATCGTGGTCTCACAGTATAGACAGGGTAAATCATGTATATCACTTAGAACATCGTGGTAACACAGTATAGACAGGGTAAATCATGTATATAACTTAGAACATCGTGGTCTCACAGTATAGACAGGGTAAATCATGTATATAACTTAGAACATCGTGGTCTCACAGTATAGACAGGGTAAATCATGTATATAACTTAGAACATCGTGGTCTCACAGTATAGACAGGGTAAATCATGTATATAACTTAGAACATCGTGGTCTCACAGTATAGACAGGGTAAATCATGTATATAACTTCGAACATCGTGGTCTCACAGTATAGACAGGGTAAATCATGTATATAACTTAGAACATCGTGGTCTCACAGTATAGACAGGGTAAATCATGTATATAACTTAGAACATCGTGGTCTCACAGTATAGACAGGGTAAATCATGTATATAACTTAGAACATCGTGGTCTCACAGTATAGACAGGGTAAATCATGTATATAACTTAGAACATCGTGGTCTCACAGTATAGACAGGGTAAATCATGTATATAACTTAGAACATCGTGGTCTCACAGTATAGACAGGGTAAATCATGTATATAACTTAGAACATCGTGGTCTCACAGTATAGACAGGGTAAATCATGTATATAACTTAGAACATCGTGGTCTCACAGTATAGACAGGGTAAATCATGTATATAACTTAGAACATCGTGGTCTCACAGTATAGACAGGGTAAATCATGTATATAACTTAGAACATCGTGGTCTCACAGTATAGACAGGGTAAATCATGTATATAACTTAGAACATCGTGGTCTCACAGTCCAGACAGGGTAAATCATGTATATAACTTAGAACATCGTGGTCTCACAGTCCAGACAGGGTAAATCATGTATATAACTTAGAACATCGTGGTCTCACAGTCCAGATAGGGTAAATCATGTATATAACTTAGAACATCGTGGTCTCACAGTCCAGATAGGGTAAATCATGTATATAACTTAGAACATCGTGGTCTCACAGTATAGACAGGGTAAATCATGTATATAACTTAGAACATCGTGGTCTCACAGTATAGACAGGGTAAATCATGTATATCACTTAGAACATCGTGGTCTCACAGTATAGACTGGGTAAATCATGTATATAACTTAGAACATCGTGGTCTCACAGTATAGACTGGGTAAATCATGTATATCACTTAGAACATCGTGGTCTCACAGTATAGACAGGGTAAATCATGTATATAACTTAGAACATCGTGGTCTCACAGTATAGACAGGGTAAATCATGTATATAACTTAGAACATCGTGGTAACACAGTATAGACAGGGTAAATCATGTATATAACTTAGAACATCGTGGTCTCACAGTATAGACAGGGTAAATCATGTATATCACTTAGAACATCGTGGTCTCACAGTATAGACAGGGTAAATCATGTATATAACTTAGAACATCGTGGTAACACAGTATAGACAGGGTAAATCATGTATATAACTTAGAACATCGTGGTCTCACAGTATAGACAGGGTAAATCATGTATATCACTTAGAACATCGTGGTCTCACAGTATAGACAGGGTAAATCATGTATATAACTTAGAACATCGTGGTCTCACAGTATAGACAGGGTAAATCATGTATATAACTTAGAACATCGTGGTCTCACAGTCCAGATAGGGTAAATCATGTATATAACTTAGAACATCGTGGTCTCACAGTCCAGATAGGGTAAATCATGTATATAACTTAGAACATCGTGGTCTCACAGTATAGACAGGGTAAATCATGTATATAACTTAGAACATCGTGGTCTCACAGTATAGACAGGGTAAATCATGTATATCACTTAGAACATCGTGGTCTCACAGTATAGACTGGGTAAATCATGTATATAACTTAGAACATCGTGGTCTCACAGTATAGACTGGGTAAATCATGTATATCACTTAGAACATCGTGGTCTCACAGTATAGACAGGGTAAATCATGTATATCACTTAGAACATCGTGGTCTCACAGTATAGACAGGGTAAATCATGTATATAACTTAGAACATCGTGGTCTCACAGTATAGACAGGGTAAATCATGTATATAACTTAGGACATCGTGGTCTCACAGTATAGACAGGGTAAATCATGTATATAACTTAGAACATCGTGGTAACACAGTATAGACAGGGTAAATCATGTATATAACTTAGAACATCGTGGTCTCACAGTATAGACAGGGTAAATCATGTATATAACTTAGAACATCGTGGTCTCACAGTATAGACAGGGTAAATCATGTATATAACTTAGAACATCGTGGTCTCACAGTATAGACAGGGTAAATCATGTATATAACTTAGAACATCGTGGTCTCACAGTATAGACAGGGTAAATCATGTATATAACTTAGAACATCGTGGTCTCACAGTATAGACAGGGTAAATCATGTATATAACTTAGAACATCGTGGTCTCACAGTATAGACAGGGTAAATCATGTATATAACTTAGAACATCGTGGTCTCACAGTATAGACAGGGTAAATCATGTATATAACTTAGAACATCGTGGTCTCACAGTATAGACAGGGTAAATCATGTATATAACTTAGAACATCGTGGTCTCACAGTCCAGACAGGGTAAATCATGTATATAACTTAGAACATCGTGGTCTCACAGTATAGACAGGGTAAATCATGTATATAACTTAGAACATCGTGGTCTCACAGTCCAGACAGGGTAAATCATGTATATAACTTAGAACATCGTGGTCTCACAGTCCAGACAGGGTAAATCATGTATATAACTTAGAACATCGTGGTCTCACAGTCCAGATAGGGTAAATCATGTATATAACTTAGAACATCGTGGTCTCACAGTCCAGATAGGGTAAATCATGTATATAACTTAGAACATCGTGGTCTCACAGTATAGACAGGGTAAATCATGTATATAACTTAGAACATCGTGGTCTCACAGTATAGACAGGGTAAATCATGTATATCACTTAGAACATCGTGGTCTCACAGTATAGACTGGGTAAATCATGTATATAACTTAGAACATCGTGGTCTCACAGTATAGACTGGGTAAATCATGTATATCACTTAGAACATCGTGGTCTCACAGTATAGACAGGGTAAATCATGTATATAACTTAGAACATCGTGGTCTCACAGTATAGACAGGGTAAATCATGTATATAACTTAGAACATCGTGGTCTCACAGTATAGACAGGGTAAATCATGTATATCACTTAGAACATCGTGGTCTCACAGTATAGACAGGGTAAATCATGTATATAACTTAGAACATCGTGGTCTCACAGTATAGACAGGGTAAATCATGTATATAACTTCGAACATCGTGGTCTCACAGTATAGACAGGGTAAATCATGTATATAACTTAGAACATCGTGGTCTCACAGTATAGACAGGGTAAATCATGTATATAACTTAGAACATCGTGGCCTCACAGTATAGACAGGGTAAATTATGAATATAACTTAGAGTTACCAATCAATGCAAATGTTGAATGAGATAAAGTTGACCCAGACAATGATATAGACTGCGTCATACAGCCTTTTGTCCAAGTAGGACTCATAAATTGTCCTTAAGCCTGAATATTTTGAAAAATAAGAGTCGATTTAGGAAAATTCAAAATTAATCGGATCAGATATAAAACTTTAGATGGAGATGCGCAATTCCTCTTTATTCAGTGAATTCCGTAATATCCTTACTTATGTACAAACAAATCGATCCAATGAGGCTTCCTATTGGTTCTGTTAATCAATTGTTCAAAACTATATCACAGCTTCTAACTACCATCCATGACACAACATACGGGCTAACGTCCTAATGTAATAATGTTATCTTTAAACGTGGGTTTTGAATTTTGAAAAGTCATTTCTATTTAAATTGTGTTTTTTAGACAGAACATTGCCCCTTTCAATTCTAGATTGAAGAAAATGTTTCCTTAGTTTGGAATTTAAAAAAAAGTTTTATTACGACTGTATAACACTTGATATTGGTCTATTTTAGGTGAAGTTCGCCATGTTTGTCAGTGGTTATGAGGCAGCATTTGTTGTATTCGACGGGACAAACACGGACCAGAACTCATGGTTTGCGCACGAAAAACTGCTGTACTCGTCTTATACAGACATAAAAGACGCCAAGGCAGTGTGTTCTATAGAAGGGTAGGTAAAAATGATTTTTTACAAGTGCGAGGCTTTAAAATTGGGTTATTGTATTATTTGTCTGATACCGCAGTAAGTTCATGAGATCAAAACGTTATCTGTTTGATGAGATAATCTCTGTCCTATTTATAACAATATCCTAGAGACGACGATCTCATCACATCACGGGTCATTTTATTACGAATTGTAATGTGAGGGTGCTATAACCGGAACCAACCAATGTCCATACGCATGTAAACACAACGCCACAAAGATGCCGTTAAATGTGTTCGCTTTTTTCCGATGTGGGCACGTGAGTATGATGTCAAAACTTATGGCATGGTATTGTCACCAAATTTAGACAAGGTTACTAGTCAAAACAGTCTAATGTCATCATCTGACATAAGATGAGAATCGTGTAGAGGTTATGGTTTGACGGGTGATTAAGAATCTGTTACTTGATTCGAGTACGATCTGTTAAAGAGATTACTTTACAAATCCTTCCACGGATTTCTACTAGAAAAAAGAATCCCGTTTTCATTACACTTTTAGAGAGAGAGAGAGAGAGAGAGAGAGAGAGCACTTTTAGAGAGAGAGAGAGAGAGAGAGAGAGAGAGAGAGAGAGAGAGAGAGAGAGAGAGAGAGAGAGAGAGAGAGAGAGAGAGAGAGAGAGAGAGAGAGAGAGAGAGAGAGAGAGAGAGAGAGAGAGAGAGAGAGAAAAGAAACATTTTAATCAGTTTCCATGTCCACACTATCTCCCCTATATATACATGCCCATATCCAGTTTCAGTCTATCACAGCATGGTTTTTGTGTTTTATATTGATATTCGATCTCGTGTTGGACCTAATGCCAACAGTATACACTTGCGCGAGTCAGCATCACTATAAAAGCATCGTATGTTATATTCCGGGTTATGAGACCAGTGACCGAACGAAGCTGTGTTCGATTTGTCTGCAATCATGTTCAGACATCCATGATTACAAATCGGAACAAACCATACTCGCAACTAGCTAAGACTTAATATGGTGTGTGAACTAATATGAATACTTAACTTTGTTTTGATTAAATGATCCATACACCCAAAGACGAACAAAGTTTCACGATTGAATTTCAAACGTAGAATTATCTAATACACTGGGATGTTATAGCAGGTACGGTATTGTTGAGAGTTTTATATTTTGTTCCAAACTACTCAAGAACGTGGTAACTGCGTTAAATGGAATTTGTCCTGGTATACAGATGATCCCATCGTCAAGAGTTTCAGGAAAACCGAATTTCCTGACAATCACACCATCCCGTATTCCTTGTAACTATGATTATTGATGAAGTGGTACATTTCTTACTTTATGCTGTTTTGTGGTTCCATGTGTTGTAATTGTGTATTTAAAACATATTAAATGTGTCTTTGTTCACTGATGATAGCAAAACTAGGGGATTTGCAAAAACGGCATAACTAAGAAAACTCCAAATAAAGTGGGTAAATTGGAATCGCAATTAAATACCAGGATATATCGTCAAAATCACGTGATCTTGACGTCAGCTGCATTTAACCTTGAATATCAGCGTGTCAGTGTACTCAATAACATCGTTAGAACGATATCTTTCATTTCATTACACAAATCTACAATATATTCGGTTTTATTATCTGGTTCCCTGATATGCCATGTCGAGTATGTTGGTAACATCTAAATCGTATATTAGTTTCCCATATGTACGTATGTCACGGTATTGAAGTGATTTTATAGAAAGTGGATAAAACCAGCAACTATCAGAACACAAGAATAACGAGAATCGATATATATATTGTAATTAACACATTTGATCATGTCACAACATCGTTGTGAAGACCAACAAGACTGCAGTCGTCACAACTTCTAAAACGCATTTTTCGTTTTCGAACAGAACAATTAAGCAATTACAGTGTGTGTTTGTCCCGACACGAGGCAGGCAACATAACACGCCACTGTTTCCTAGAAAATGTTGGTACACAGTAGAATCATATATATATGTACATTGTACCATCACGGTAGTCAATCTACTTCCCATCAAAACCGTCTACCACTTAGCGTAGGTTCCGTCACGTGGTACGTGTGCACAAGCCGTGTATACTGGTAAGTGTATATGTATGATAGAACACTGTCATTAGTATTGACAGTTGTAGAAGTTTGCAGGAATATGTAATAGCGAGTCACCATGCTCTCTTTATTATTTCTTCTTGCATTTACATGTATATTTTCTAGACGTTGGTTTTTTATCATTTTGATAGACTTCCCACTACAGAACTATTTCCCGAAACCGTCTAGAGAAATATACCGCTGATCAATGTATTGTGGTGTCATCTGATGAATCTTTAATTCGGGAACAAAATCATTGTAAAACACATCAAATCCCCCATGTGTCAGCAAGTATGACAAGGAGGTTTGACTTCTCTGAAACATGATACGCTTTTATTTAGGAACGGGAAATGTCTGATACTAAGCCAATGTGTTTTTGGTTGTACACAAGGTGAATATACAAATTTTGATTAAACAGAATCCCGTGATAGATCGTGTTAGATTACTTACGAGCAATAAACATGTTAGCGCAGTCAATCAAAGGTTCCGGATAACATTAGATGAGAGCACGTAGGCGGAGCGTCCCATTACAGCTGTCACGAGCTGAATAATTACCATGTTAATTTCCGCCAGAGGGCGTTAAAATCAGTGAAAGACGTCACTAATCTGGCTTTCTAAACCATAAAGTATTTTGGTAGAAGTGCTTGAAATTTCCCCACTATACAATAAAATGGCTCTTGTCGGAAGAGACCCAGCGTGTGCATTGGACTAATGCATTATAGGGCGTGTTCTCTTCATTGTTATGAACACGGTATTTACAGACTAGACTACAAACTACAATGAGCATTGAACATGTCGGTTTAGCAGAAACAACACGCCACTTTTGAGTTTCTTTTTTAACCTAATCTGTCACTCATTACCTTTGAGGTAACCTTGTTAAATGACATGCTGTCACCTGGAATGTTACCTTGGTAACACTGTGTTCTGAGATGTTTCCTTTGTCCTATTTCACTTATATACATGCACTTGAATCAAATGAGTGGTCACCATGGTCACGCATTTGATTACCGTGGCCACGTGGGATGCTGCTATTTATTTAGGACATCACATCTACTAGTAGTAGTGATTGTGTGATAAGAACTTCTATTTTATTCGCACTATCAACCCGAAGACAATGTTCCGGGAAATGTTGGCGCTTGGACACATACAAATGCGCAGAGCATGGTTAACATCAATTTAATTTTCGTCTTTGAGGATAGTTTTTTTTGACGCAGATATCAAGATATCTCTCTTGTCAATTATACATATAATGGCAGGACATGTAGTGAATACATGCACAGCCCTGATAATGATAATCAATTACACACTAATGTTATATACACGATTTGACATCAAACCGCATTTATCAACAACAAAATGATGAGAGAGCAATTTTGAGAAACTCAAACCTTCCATCAAAGTAAGGTCCTATTCCTCGTGGGATATGTGTACAGACCAGACGACAAAATAACGTTTCATTTTACCTTACCCTTATGTAATACCTGGTGTATAAATACAACAATATTTGTATTATGTTTGACAAAATGTCCAACTGGGACAAAGTAGCAGAATATGGACATGTCTATAACTATTCTATTAAATGCCATTATGAGACGTTTACAAACATTTCTTCGTGTCTGTCTGTTGCCACTGTACAGCATTGCGACCATTTAGTGCCTGTAGAATTATCCCATAATAGTTTGCTGATCAAAACACGAGCCAGCTCCGACAGGCGGCCTTGGTGCGCTGACAGGGGATAGCGTTAGGACGCATTTATATCCCTACAACATGCTAGATTTATGGCGATCTGTAATCCGTTTCTAATAGTAGATTATTCCTGATCCGTATTTGTAATGTCCGGATCTGAGATTGTAATTAGACACGACCCACGTCCGTTTGATGCTTTTCCTATTAGTTTGGAACCCTAGTCCTGTCGCAGCGTATCTGTGCCCCGAGTTTGATGTCCGCAGCGCACTGGCGGTTCTTGTTCTTATAAATCGAATATGGGTCTGTTCCAGAACAAGGATCTACATTACAACGCTTAACACAGATATTGTTCCTTCTTTTTAGGTAGATATGGCTTCAAGGACCACACAAACCGCAATTTACTGGTGTTATATTTGAATCCAATATCACAAGGATACACTGACATATTGTTTTCATATCAATGCTTTCACGCTGTTATTTAGTAGTAATATGGCACTAACTTAGACAGACTTTCAGCTAAATTAAGCAACGGCATTTTAGAATGCGGGAAATTCCTTCAGCGTGAAGGACCCTTCCTGTTAGATGCGTCACATTTTGTCAGATAATCCTCATTCTGTTTGTTGAACTTCTCTTTATTGGACGGGTCTATTTGTTTAACATGTTCCCTATTTTAGTCATGTTCGACTATCTTAGAAATATTTTATTTATAATTTTTGTCGAAACTTTTTTTTTCTGATATGTTCCCTGGCGTTCAGTAAATCGATGTATGTCGGATGTGTTCGCCTTTTAAGGTATACATAATGATAAATCGGAAGTCTTTGTCTGGGGTTTTAATTCTTCACAACAGTATACAGCGTATTACGACGAAATTCACTGCTGTTGGGGTCCTCGAAGGACACGTTGATACTGCCATCACACTCGATTGGCTTATTATTTACACATTAAGTAATCCTTACCGCTTACTCGTTTAAGATGAATATTAAGCGCAGAATAATTGCTGAAACAGGGATAGCTAAACTCGGTCAAGACGCAATAGAGTGAAAATTAACATAAATTATGATTGTATCATAAACAACAAAATTTCGGAATAAACTCAAAATTGATGATCGTGTAACGGGGATCATCGCACAAGTACAATGAGATTAAGACCAGGACATAACGTTCTGAAGAGTAAGCGCCCTTTGCTTTATCGACAACACCCGGCATGTAAATGAAGTTTGTTCAATCAAAGTGAGTAGCGTTGCCTTCACAAATGAAAACGAGGTTGACAGCAGAAGGCGTACTGTTTGTTATCGAACAAACATTGTATCTAACTTAAATCGCGATGGAATAGAGAATTATTTTTCAATAGGATCGTCACTGAACTAAGTCTCAGGGAGATGGGATGGCATGTGCAACCCACTCGCCTTTCACCTGGTCATCAGGGCACGGAAGTAAATAGGTATTAGACATTTGAACAACCACGTGGGTTTTTCCCGGGTTCATCACAAAATAAGGAACATCACTGTCTTTCAGACAGGTCTACCAGAGTGTAAAACATAAGTTCAATTAACCTATTGATGGAAAATAGCTGCGCTTTGTATGTCTCTATCAGAGGACATCGTTCATGGAATTCATGCTACTACAATCAAGGTTGTGTATATCAACCGCAACTCCTTACACGTATGTTGGGGAAGCATTGCTGCTATATCTAGAAAAGGATAGTCCAATTGTAATCAAAATCATTGCGTTACAGCTATGGTTGGAATGATTCCGGCTGCTATGTTGTAAGAAAAGATTTAAAACGACAACATGCTAAGGTATTCTATTGGATATAGAAAGAGTATCTATCGATTTCTCAAATGTGTTAAATATAATAAGAAGAATACCCGTTTTTGCGGCATCTATGTACACAACACACCAGATTTCTGAAACAAATGTGCTTTTACAGTGAACGCCCACGTTTGAAGATGGTTATCCAGTCTTTATCAACCACAAACAAAAGTGTGTCTAATGATGCAAAGGTAGCTTAGGGAATAGCAAATAAAGTCAGAAAGTAAAATGAAATTACGGAGAAAACATTTGGCGTAGTGCTTAGAAAATCAAGGCTGACAGAATAAACGTGCATTGTACGTCTAATGGGGGCACCTGAAGGGGTGAAATTAGAAATATTTCAAAATATGTATACTGAATACGATTTATGATTTAACGATTTATTGCGTTCCTCACGATGTTCACAGATTCCATTCCACAATATTCATGTTTACAGTATCTCACGGTTTATCACTGAAATTTGTTTTAAACTATTCTCGGCGCTGAGGGGTTTGCCGAACAAAGTGAGTTGTTGAACTGGCCATTTGAGATACACTTATAACATTGAGATAATTTCACGACTTCATATGACACTGTTTCGAGGGAGTTAAACTCGATAACTAAAATAGTAAACAACATCGTAGTATTTTTGAGGATGTAAACAATATGCCTGTGCAATTTGTAAAAAAAGTAGAAAAAATGTTATGATGTTCCTTAAGAGTGTAGGGTAAGATAAATGTTAGAGGCCGTGATCTTGAATATGATAGTGCCTAAGTACCATAAATACTAACAGTGACAAGCAGTAGCGGTAGAATGCTAACTTTTATTTCCGAAGGAAATTTCAAAAGTAGATTGTATGCGGTGTCCAAAATCTGCTGTCAAGTCAGTTGCACCGATCATATTTAAAAGACGACGGAGATTTGCGTACATACAATCACATGTATATTATAACGATACAGCTAAGTAGCAAAACCCAGAAAGGTCACACTCTCAGTCTAGCAGAAACATGCACGTGACCAACACGTTCCTCCATACTTGACCTCGACACATATATATATATCCCGAGACAGTCATGGAGTTCTAACAAAGCGCTAATATGTCCTGCCAAAAGATACAAAGGCGAAGTATTCGTGAAGCCGTTGGCTGTGAAGGTGGGGACAGTAGATCAATATTGCAGTAGTTTCGTATGTAATTAAGCCAGAAATAAATACCCTCTTTTCAAAAGTCAGCCAGAACGAATGTTTCGATTCCCAATGCACAGCGAGGCACTATGATAGACTTGTCCGATTTGTGACAATTCGTTTGCCTTTTGTCGATTGTTCGTTTGAGAGTTTTTAGCTTGAAAAACTATTTTACTTTTTTAATGATTGTAAGGAAACTAAAAGGAGTTATACCCTAGGATACAAATTAACAGTCGTGATGGTGTTTTTGATATAATCAATAAACATGTTATAACTCATCGCTTAAAATAATTGACAATTATATAAAATTATATAATTGTATAATAATTATAGATTACAGTGACGTATTTAACGTGATAATGTCTTTCACAATTGTGAATTTTTGCATACGTATTACATCTCCTGAGGGACGGAACTACTTTTTTTACAAGCGATTACCACTGATCATATTGACTTTTTTTCTGTTCTAAATAAAACGAGTAGGAAGTGAATATGTATATTATTGTAGTCTGAATATGGTACATTTGTATAAGGAAATATATTTCAGCTGCTATTATCGCACAAGATACACATGGGATTCACCCTCAATTTAGCATTGGGAGCTTGGTTTGTGATTGTCAATGACTGTTTGATTGGATGATAATGAATAGTTCAAATGAATAATAATGAAGCATTTCAATTGTACGATTTCAGTATATTAAATCTAATATACAAAAGGTTGCCTGATTTACATATAACTGTCTGTCGCATGTTTGCTCTCAATGATACGTATTGGAATATTTGTCACAAATGACAGGCTTCACTTTCGGAAATGCATGCTCCCGTCTATAGTGTATTTCCATTCATTACACGAGGTGATGGAAGAAAGATGTGTTTATAAGAGTGTTTGATAATTATTCATTCGTCAATGGATTCCTGGTAAAAATGACCAAGTAATATTTAACTAACATAAAGTAATGATTTTACCAGACGGAGTAATTTGGAATTTAGATGATACGAAGAATAAAAACAATTCTGTAATTAAAATGAGAAAAAACGACTAAAATATCAAGTTTGTCGATAAAATTCGTCCACAAGACGTGAATTTCCACAGACAAGTTTGAATTGAAGTAAAAACCAATGGAAACAGTTTACGTTGACGGTTTTAGAAGCGATCAAAGTTCATCACACAGCAGAGATAAATTATTCAGGTTCAAGGTTTCGACAACAATACCGGGAAAAGAGCCGTCGGAATGCACGTCATCCGTTGTGGTAAATGTTTTGGATTATTTATAGTCGAAAACAAATTACCCGTCCTCCTCAACACTGTCAAGTTGAAATTGTTCGGTTTTATTTTTAGTTGTAAATGTGATAGGGTTACTGGAGAACACTACCTCGTCTGAAAAGTGTGTATGATGGCAGGTTACTTCAAGAATTAAAGAAAACTCCATAGCCTCAGTGCTGTAAGCAGAATAGCACCATTATCCCTTCGATATAAAATCAAAACCTATTTGCTTCTCAAGGTTGATAGGTGAACTGTAGAACGAAACGTGTGGTTGTAAAAGTATGTTTTATGTTCCTGTGTAAAATATCTGAAACGCTTCCTGCGATTACAGCAGGGTGTAAACCCTCAGTATTTCTAGACGAACGTAACGAATGTATGACACAATTCAATTCATTTACATATTGTATCTACTTTTAATTAAAGGGTGCGATTCGCCCGCTGGTATTTCTAGGTAGTATCTTTTAAAAAGATAATCAAGGATTGAATATAACTATTCTTGATTAGAGTTGTTTCATATCTTTTCTAGTCTTTACCGCCATTGCCTTTGAAAAGAACATTGTTTTGTTTTTATAATTTTAATTCATCAGCATACAAAAATTTCTCAAATGGTAATTACAACTGCTAAATGAGCCAATGAAAAAGATAACCTTTCAAAATGATAACGACAGTGCATTTACTGAAAGAAAATATGTGAACAAAACTTATTTTGAATAAAGTGTTTAAGTCTCGATTGTGACGGCCGTACTCATCAATTGCAGCTGCACAACAAATGTGCATACCTCGAGTAAGACTGCGTATCTAGTTTTCAGTGATATCTTATCACTGATGCTTCGGCCTTGGCCGAACATTTGTGGCAGAGAGAGAGCTGTTTGCAGCACGTCACAGACATACTCGATGGAATTTAGATCAGGCAAGTTGACTGGTCAACCCATTAATTGAATAG
This sequence comes from Ylistrum balloti, assembly GCF_031769215.1. Lineage (NCBI taxonomy): Eukaryota > Metazoa > Mollusca > Bivalvia > Pectinida > Pectinidae > Ylistrum > Ylistrum balloti. The sequence goes on along the minus strand of NW_026781869.1, from coordinate 102,623 downwards.
CATCTTGCTCACTATTGTGCCCAGTCACCGATGTTTTATATTGCCTAGATACATCGTCTGAGCCAATAACTTTAGCGTAGGGTCTGACATAGCCATTAAAGTTTTCATCGCTTTATGTCCGGGCCATAAGGGTTTCTGGACAATATGGAGGTAGGCTGTTTTCACAAAATATCAGTCATTATCTCAATGTTACCTGCCTGGAATATCTCCACTGTTTGCCTCCAAATCCCTTAGCATCTGTCGGTGAGGTCAGGAGAGCTTCTGTACGTCGGTGTAAAAAAGATAGTCAGTTATTATTCCCGAAGAGCCCACGTCTTGAAAACATTATATTAACCCATCCTTAAAGGTTTTTAACAGTCAATGGAACTCTTATTGTTTGTCTACGTGATCTTACACCATCATCGGTGAATACGATTCCTAGCTATCTGAGAGGCTTCGCATGGAAAAATTGCGTTCATTTCGTAAGGCTGGGGTAGCTTGTATGAGCAAAAAGCGGTCTTCGTTCTAGCACGACCTCTATCATGACACCTGAAATGGTTTTCGTTAGTCTGAAAACGATTCCACATTCTTGACATCACACTTTGAGACACCTCAAGGTCTGCTGCAACCTGATCTTTTTGGAAAGATAGCTTACAGCATTCCGATGTCCCCATCCATTTCACAGTTATTTAACGGTTGTCTGGATTGTCTTTGAGCCATACTAAATAAAACACAGATACAGATTTGTTTTTTTTTCCAGACAGCTTGAAAAACTCCATGCTCAGCATAACTTAGCCTTTGAAAGGCGTGTATACGCGGAGAAAAGTGCCCCCGCGCGTATGGTTGACTGAACACAACAACGTAGAACAATTTAAAGGGTATCATTATCTCACAAAATAGAACGGAAGGAAAATGATCGTATGCATATCTTTATTTGCAGTGCATCAAAATGGTTGTATATGAAATGTAAAAAGTATATCTAAAAACACGTATTTCAAATATAACATTACTAGACTTTGATATATCAAAAACATGTTTCCGAGACTAACTAGAAACATGCAATATAAGGATTGAATTGCATTATGTATTACGTACGATATATTGTTATTGGTGGTGTTGTGTTGTGAAAGGAAGTCGTCGTTTATCAGTGAACGTGAGAGAAAAAAATGATCGGAGACTCTGCATTATAGGATACGACTTGTTCAAGAGGAATTGTCTCCATTACGTTCATCGTTATCACTTGACAATCAGATGTCTTTCTCGTTGCTGTTTACGCAGTTTAGTCATTAAACATGAAGATATTCTAAAATGAACTACTCTGTGTCAATCACCACCTCGTCAACAGTCTGTCTCTGGGCATATTCAAGATAAAATACATTGGAAATGTTGAACACACAATTACTGCGGAAGAATAGCTACCAATGGCATTGTAAAGGAAATGTGCCCTCTTGTGTTTACAAAATCATTACCACAGCTTTAATCGAGATATGATTTATCTGATTTCTGTAACATGATCATTATTCCACACCGGCAGCAGATATAAAACGTTCCTACGTGCTCATGCAAAATTATTTTACATTTTAGTTGATATCCTTCTGTTCTCATCGACATATTTTTATTACACCATTTCCTTTGAGTAATCGTAACTCACCCTTTCTCCATGTGTTTAATAGCAAATTGTAATTCATGTTGATATAAGGAATCGTGCTGTTTTGTTTTCAAGGTTTACATGTCGAATATAACTCAACCTGAAAACAGTTTTATACCTATTAATGTAATTTCAACATTTTTGCAAATTCATGTTAAAGGAAAATGACTATGACAAAGAAAACCACACAATTTGATATGTACTTCTTGAAAACTGAATGGATGGTGCAGTGTGTCGCATACTTGGAATTTCCTTTGACAATAATGTATATTTATGCTAATAGCCAGTCAAATTTATTCGTATTTCGTATTGGTCTTAAACGTGTACAACAATGATATTTTTTATTGTAATAACTGGCATCATACATGTATATGTAAACGGAGTGCTTTGGACCCGTATCTCACAAATTTCAAAATTGAATTATGTGATTACCATTGAAGACCCGTGGTTCTACAGCAATACGCTAGAGCGAAACACGAAGCAAACGTGACATTGCTGGACGACTCTTCAGTTGTCTCATTCTAGTTTGACAATACTGACATCGATCTTTCTAAATGATGCCGAATTGATGCTTTAAATATTCCGGCAATGTCTTAAATGCAGCAAACGTTGTTTGTTTATTTGTTTATTTTTTACGGGTTTGGCGTCCTCGATGCAGCTAATGCATATGGAGGCAATGTCCACTCAAGGACGCTCTTATACTGGCAGACATTCAGAGACAGAAAACTATTCTAATTGTAAATGTCATATCGATTGAGGCTAATGATTGATAAAATAAGGCAGTTTAAAACTAAATGATCGCAGTCACCATGCTCCTTCAAACGCGAGACGATCTTAATTCCTGCAGGCTTTCTTTAAATTCAAAATTCATGCCAGATTTGTATTTAAAACAATGATGTAATAGACATTAAGCAATAAAGGCAAGAGTCTTTCAAGGTTTAGACCTCCTCAAATATCCAGAAAGTTATTTTGGACAGATATATTCATGCATAAATGGATGGATGTAAAATTTATTTATTTCTAATATCATCATATCTTATGTCTTCATTTCCGATCTAAAACTAAATCAAGCTGATAAAGCTTAACGTCCCTCTGTATGTTGTACTACATGTGGTATGACGGAACCAGGCAGATTACTCAATGTGTCCTACATGGCAGTCTTCTTCTAATGCATTCTCTCCATGATCGTAATGTGTTTTCTTCCCAATAGTGTATTACTTGTATATTATCTCAGTTGATATCAGAATGGTCTGTAATAATCATCTAGAGAGGCTAGACAGTAAAATCATTACAACAAATACTTTAATAACATTCGTACTTTTGTAAATAGAACCAATCCTAGTAGATATTCTTCAATTCTTCTGCGTTAATTTTCGCATTTAAATATATCTTCCTCGATTGTTCGCAAAATTAGTTACATTTCATTATTCGTTAATTAGTGTTGATAATTTTTTTCGTATATGAATAGTAGAGATATATTTCTGTTGGCCAAAACAAATGCTGAGATGACGTAATGTAATCGTGGCGCCCATATGAAAACGAAAGGGTCCGTCGATAGGTTGGCGGGGTTAATACTCGACCTTGACACATAAGTGTGTAGCTATCGATCGATTAGTGCAGACGACAATAAGGGAATAGGTTCGAAATTATAGTTTGGGAGAATTTCTGTTTGAAATCGTCTGTGGTTCGTATCAGTGTCATAAAACAATTCCAGTATGAGCGTTGCGTCTCGTGCGCCTTGGCTTCGACCAGGTACATTCCCTAAGACAACCACTATGTGTAAGGATTAGATTCACATCAGTATAATAAAAACTGTTGCAGACTACAAACTCATAAAATGCTCCACTTATTGTACCCTCAAGATAAATTATCATCTTCGGCTTCTGGTCACTGAGAACGGTTTGCACTGAACAAACAATGATATGGTTATTCCGCATAAGACCGGTAAAAACGCATCCCTGTATCTCGGCTATATAAATTTGCCCGATGTGACTTACGCGTAATGTGATATACATTCTCTGTCATTTCACTGATAGACACCCAGGTTCGATTCCTGAATTAGGCAGGTGCAGCTCTTTCCTGACATTTTCTGTTATGTTACGTTCCAACAATTCTCCATGCAGCTATTGCAAATCATTCACTGGTCCTATCTGTTTTCTTTAAGTGCTGAATCACTCACTTGGACTTTGTAGAACGTATGTATTTTAGATACTTCTTATAGTAGTTTAAAGCTTGCAGTCATTTACTACAAACACTGAGGTCTTGTCTTCGTACTATGGTAAATGTGGTATGACTTTGTTTTTTTGGGTGAAATTCTTGTTTGACTTGTGTTACATTCATAGGTTTATACACGTGCTGTCTTATTGAGACCTGTCCTCGTGGATGTATCGCTTCCGTGTTTTTGGATGATATCTTTACAAACGTATCCCTTCTTGTTCGTTTACAATACATGAGTTTCATGCTAGGCTATTATTAAAGTTTTATTGAGAGTTGATCAGTAATTTTTACCGACCCTCTTTCTCCTGCAGTTTCATTCTATATGATTGATAATTCTGATGCTACCTGTGAATCTCCACTACTCGGCGTTACTTGATAGTTCGTGTTATTTATCATGCTTATGACATTTCTTACATATATTTTCCGCTACTTACCTTTTGTCTTGCGGACGTCATTTGCGTTCTTTTATTAAGCAAATTATTATTTTTATAAAATATATCTTATCTATATATATAACGGTAAACGATGCGGGAATCGTGTGGTTCTAACATGATATTATTAGCTGGCTGTATATTGGCGGTTTTCACTTGTTCACGCACATGACATGTAGAACTCTTTTCCCTAGGCAAAACAATCCCCAAGCCAACATATTAGGTTTTTAGAATAAGGTTACTTTGTAGCTAAATAATGATATCAATTTGATAGGAAAGACGGAGCTATTTCATTGTACACGCCAACCAGCGAATAACCTAAAAATTGTTACACCAGGGAGCTAATTAGGATGTCTGCCTACCCCGTCATAAAGTCAACTTTACATGGAGCGTCTCTTTCCTGCGTCCTGGCGATTCAGTTGCCGTATATCTGTCTGTGCCTCGCAGTGATGTCAGGTATAAGAGACACATAACAGTGAGTTGCATTCTCAGAAGTGCATTTCACCTCCAATGACAGGTGTTTGTGAATATCTGAACAGTGTTGAATAAAGGCGATCTAAAACATATATTAGTTCTTGGGGGAGACTAATGAAAACATTCATGTCGTGTTTAGTAAACATCACTAATATACAATTATGTCAAGAAGTTGTTTTGAAAATGCAGAATGAAATGAAGATTTACCTTAACAGCTTTCGTAAATGTCTGTTTATGACAAATGCCAAATATTCCACCCTGCAGTTACGTCTCAGTTAAGACGTTGATATACTTAAACCATATATTCACGATGGTGAGAAAATCACATTGAATCAATCATATTTTGAAAATACTGTTAACCCTTTATCTCTGTTCTGTCGTCTATCTGAAACATTGTTGACCCTCTATTCTAGCCTGTCTCCTCTCGGCCACATGGTTGACCCTCTATCTCTGTCCTGTCTCCTCACTGACACATTGTTCACACTATCTCTGTCCTGTTTCCTCTCTAACACATTGTTAACCCTCTATCTCTAGCCTGTCTCCTCTCGGCCACGTTTGACCCTCTATCTCTGTCCTGTCTCCTCACTGACACATTGTTTACCCTCTATCTCTGTCCTGTCTCCTCACTGACACATTGTTTACCCTCTATCTCTGTCCTGTCTCCTCATTGACACATTGTTTACACTATCCCTGTCCTGTTTCCTCTCTAACACATTGTTACCCTCTATCTCTAGCCTGTCTCCTCTTGGCGACATGGTTGACGATCTATCTCTGTCCTGTCTCCCCACTGACACAGTGTTTACACTCTATCTCTGTTCTGTCTCCCCTCGGACACTTCATGAACCCTCTACTTCTATCCTTTTCGATGAAAGGAGTCTGAAAAGACACATCGTTAACTCTTAATCCAAATTTCTTATATAAAAATGTTTTAATTTCTAACAAATGTTGTTGTTTTCAAGTGATTTGTTTCATCGCATCCGCCTATTTTCACAGTGATGGTATACGACGTTGGCAGATCCACAAGACTTCCGGTCCAACATGTGCTGATGACACAGCTTGGATGATGGTTCTTGATGACGATAACAGGACGCAGACATGCGCATGGGACTACCAGTCTGGGTTTTTGTACAGTCAGGAACCAGTGGCCGTACAATTTGAAAGAGGTAAAAGAGTGTACAAGACACAGTGTCAGTTTCGTTTACATATATATATAAATATAAACTTTATTTATTTTACAACAATTGCGAAACAAGTTATGTCAACTTATACTAATCACTCTTGTTGGCTCGGATGTAAGCGTTTACATAACGTCTGTTATATTCTGAACGTCTCGAAACAGTCAGGATCTTCAGATTTTCCACATAGAGAAATGAAATTGATATTAATATGTGAGATATTGAGCATAGAATAACTTATCGTTAACATATGTCAATAAATCTATCAATCTATGAATAAAATCAGGATAGCGATGTCCATTTCTATTTAATTTGGTTTTCCCCGGTACATAAATTGCACTGAATTTCAAATATATATGCACATTGTACATCAAAATGATGTATAATGTATTGTTTTATAATTATTTCTATGGTAACTCATCAATCTTACTAAAAGTTAAGTCCATATAATGTGCTCCGGTTGTGTTTTCATTAGTAGTCTTTTTTCTACATTTTCAACATAAGGTGATATTCACTTTTGTGACTTTTATGCCATACTATTTCCCTCTAAAATTCGTTGATATTCCAATTGGTAAATGTATAAATTTAAAAACGATCATGTCAACATGAAGTCCGGAAGCACCGAATGTACTTTTATATCTAATTGTTGTCTTAACATGAAAAATGTCTTCTTGCAAGTTTCGAGATTAGGACAAATGTACAAAAAATTATAATTTTGTTCTGACAAATATTATTCTACATTTAAATAAAAAGTAGATGTTGCTATTCAGCTTCGATCGATTTTTACATGAGTAGCCCTAAATTACATTAGAGATGATTCCAGTGGGATATCTTAGAGTACATTAAACGAAGTTACCATTGCCTTTCATAAAAAATATATCAAACTTGAACTATTACACAACAAAGTTCAGTACATATTGTGCAAACTAATGTGCAATTGCACTTTTGCCTCTTTTCCTCTATAATTCAACACTTTAGGCCCCTATAACCAAGCAATATATGTTTTCTTCTTTATTTGGCAAATACAGCTTTTGTTTTTTCTGTATTTAAAGTATTACATTTTTTAGCTGTCCGCATTTGCGTCTTTTGGAAAATTCCATTTCGTAAGTATATGAAATCGATGCTTTCATATTTGGCCTTTTTTCAGAGTCGTCGTTTAATGCCGCCAAAGTAAAACAGGCAAACGTTATGGGAGTCTTTCTGCATGGTCAGTATACCAGAGTTGAAAAAAGAAATTTGCACCAGTGAACTTATTATAAACATTGGACATTCTTTCCGAAAAATATGCTATATAACCACACATGTGCGTGGATTGTTTCAATTAGTAAATATTTTATATATATTTGTTAATGATTTAAACAGAAATTAAAACGGATGTTTTTTAATCATTTTCGTTATAATATTCACTGAATGAAACCATGTATATCATATCTAGGTTTTGGTAAATTAAAAGAACGCTACCTAACAACAGAAAGGATATACTTAAGAACGTGTAATAAAAAACAACGAGGGTCACCTAAACCTGTCAGCATCGTATAAACGTTTTCCACTAACTTTAAGCTAAAATGTATAGATGAATTATCATGTTTTCAAGCAAGATTGTTTTCTAGAAGGTTTGTCAAATTCTACACTGATTTTCAGGATGGCGTCCAGTCTTTAAGATATCTACCGGTAGTGACCTCGGATCTGCCAGTTCTGTGTTTGACCTTTGGTCTGCTAACGTTACTGTCAATGAAGGATCAGAAGCCGCTATTTCCACGTTTCCTGGAACACCAAATTTCAAATCCGGAGTGATTAATACATGGAGCAACCATAACATCCGAGCGGTAAGTCTTGTATATTACAGGTAAAACAACGTCCCTTAAACATACCAAGGATAATAGGATTATCATTAGGTTAATTATAGTTTGCTAAAGACCTAGCATCATCACTTTTAAAATATGTGAAGACATGTGTCTATATTCGGTGTTGTAAAAAAATAAAGTTCAAGAGTTGGAGCGTGTATGGGGCGAATCACTTTTTTTGGTTTCGGCTTCATTCCGGACAAAACCTAGTAATGAAATGCCACACTTTTATTTGATTCATATGAACCAATCTTATACACTAACATACAATTTCGAAGTATGGATCTATTATTTATAACCAAAACTGTTGGTTTTTGACTTAACTGCTTAATATGAAACACATAGTTCAACGCTTAAGTTGTTGCAAATACAAGTATACCGGGGAATCCCCTGTTGATGTATTCTATAGGCCTTATTACTTATATTCTTTGATACAACAATTTACTGTGATAGTATTGTTAAATATCTGCTAAGGGTGAAATTCAAGTCGTGTAACCTTGTTTGATGACATTAAAAGCCGGCACTTTATGAATGCTCGTTAGTTTGCCTGTTGATTTCGTTGTTGTACACATTTGAAAACGTGACAAACCTTTTATCGCCAAATAATTGCACGCCGAGTGTCCTCTTAAAGGAGTCTCTGTGTTAACCTTTTTTGTATATTTTACCCTAGTTTTGACGAATTTGAGTTTGTATTATGATTATGTTGACAAGTTTTTATTTTCTTGATTGTTATTATTACTACATTCGTAACGGCCATCAACCGGTGAAACACAGCGATCCAAAATAAGGAAATGACATCAAACAAGCTAAATGGTAAAAGACAAATGCTAAAAATCTTAAATGGTTTATATCATCACAACATATCAAAATGGTATATCATAGTCTATAATATAAACAAACATCTTTCAGAATTGTATAAATCTCAACAGTTTCTAAAAGGGTCTTGATCCTGTTAAGATGATCCTGTAGTTATGTCCTAAAACTTTCGTTTATGATAGGTAAAGCTGGCGTTCTATGTCGGAGGCTTACAGAAGGCTTACGCAGTATTTGACACTACTACAGCGGACCAGCAGAATTGGCTCGACTGTAAACGTCTTCTATACACCAGCTACGACGACCTATTGACCAGAGATCCAGCTACTTGTAGCATGCAGGGGTGGGTATGAAGCATTGAACATCGATAATGTTAATAAATGTCATGACCATTTTAACAAACATGGTAATAAATACATAATGTTAATATATCATATTTTCTATTTTTTCTAACTCCTTACCGAAGCCGTATTTTGCTAGTTATTTTTTCATGTCCCTTGCTTATGGCGCAGAACATAGAACACATTACAACCCTTTGGTATTATTGACTGTTTTTGCCTTTCATAGGTGCCATTTCATCTTCGTCTACTTGATTGCATGGCAGGAGAGTGTTATCAATTAGATCCTAAGTTTTAGTGTAAAAGATTACCAATATCACTGTTTGCACTCTATTAATGGAGAAGTAAATGAATATTTCATATACTGTCGTAACTTAATACGATTTTACTGCCAGTTATGAAAGTGGAGACACTGTCGTTGAATTCTGTTCTGGTTATGTATACGGTTTATCCATTTTGTTTCAGGCACAACTAAATTATTCATCGTTGCGGATAGTAAAAACTCTCTTTAATTGAATCGGTATCTCAATATGACTGATCTTCGATATTCCGATTCTTTATTAAAGAATTTCAGTTTGGTGTCTTGGTCTTCGAGAAAAATATAGAAATATCGGGGTTTTGTTTTTGTTCACTGTTCACAAGATTATGCGTATATAACAGGAGGTATATCTGTTGACAATTCTAAAATGGAATTTAAATGTCTTCAATGTTTATTTACAAATAGAGCCAACAAGCTCAGTATTATAATTGCGCTCAATATAATAGCCTCAAAAATGTATTGAACATATCAAGTACTTGTCAAGAAAATATATAGATATCGAATGCATGATATTCTATGTAAATAAAGTTATATCTAAATTGCCGGTCACTATTGTACTGTGTTTATTTGAAGATAATTATTGTATCAATGTATTGTGATCTATGTATTCATACAATATAATAGACAATATCCAACTTTGCATGCCGAGAATGTCCAACAATTCATAACTGCAACATCTTGCTTGTGATGGACACGCAGGTTATAGTTAGACAATGACGATTTACCATTGATTGTAATATCAAATTCAAAATGTGTAAATTTCGTCACCCGTTTATTTATTTAAAATAAGCAAGTCAATTATTAATTGTCATTGTAGGCAAGCATCTGAAGGGCGTAGGTTTTTTGTCTCTGGACCGGAAATGGACTGCGATAACACTAGTGCCTGGTTCGTGCTCCTTGACAAAACAAACATTGGTTCATGTTCATGGGAAACTTCCTCTACAGATCGTCCAAGGTTTCATTTCTCGGGATCCCCAACGAAACAACCTGTTGAAGGTAGGTAGTTCAACAGAGATGAAAAAAGTTATCTAATGGCAGTTATGTCATTTATGTTTGTTCCCTAATCAGTGAATAGCATATAAAAGATAGAAATTGTTCCACCATGATCATCATCGCACTAAACTACAAGGTATATGTTTCACATAATAACAACAGCTACAGTTAAAGGATGATATTTACAATACAACAAACAAACGGAAACGGGAAATAATTTAAGGAAAACGTCGGTGGCCGCATGACAAAAATGGAACAATAAGCGAGATGAGCGTGTGTACAGCAAAGACTAGTCAAACATAGCATTGAAAATTGCGTTGATAAAGATAATGCCTAATCACAGACACCAATACAGAGTAACAATAGAAATTTCCGCATGTAGAGGCAAATGTTTACGTCTAGTTACACTCACTAGTACGAGATCACAACAGAAATAGGCAGTTTACAGGTCGCAATGAATTTGATATTCAAGGACCTGTTCCCATTATCACGATTGTCGTGCAAGAAGTCGTCCATGGACGAACAAACTCGTATACCAGGGTTTCCAGAGATGCATGTCGATGAAATTTATGATGAAATTTTACTGTCGTCATAGTGATTGTGTTGACAATTAAACCATGTTTTGTGTTATATGAAAGTGGACGTGTTTTATGTTCATTCGTTTGCGTCTTGATTCCGTTGTTGTATACCTTGTTCTCATTTGAGAACGTGACATTACTTACTTTGATTGACGAAGATTCCTATGATGGGAGTCTTCGTGTTGATATTTCCTCTGTTAATATTTTTCTTAGTTTTATTGAATTTCTGTTTGAATTATGTTTGCGTTGACATGTTGGTATTTTTCTGTTTTTGTATAATATGTATTTGTTTCAAGGATCTTTCGATCAATTAATTAACATATAAACAGCAGTAATCATAATACAAAACGTACGCCGGGTTTCAAACATTACAGTCAAATGTCTTTTGTGTTCCTGTCTTCTATTTTACTTCTGATGATTTCAAACTCATTTGGTGATTGGGTTGTAATCCTGAGCACGCGGAAAGTGTACACTCCATACTTACACATACCAGACACGCGAAATCAATAGAAACAAACGCGACTCCTGTACATGCTTGGTACATGCAACTGTCAAAATTGTCTTTCATTTTTTTTCTAATTTTCCTCTGACGTTAATTGTATATTACTGTATAGATAGCGTTTCGATCGATCTAGACATTGTCTGTGATATCCGACAAGCCGTTTTAGTTTTTGTCCATCACTTTTAGTAAGATGTGGATCACCGCCACGTGTTCATGGTATCATGCAGTTTTCATTGTTGAATACATTGCAATAGTGCTAGTGCGGCACATTTCTCGAAGATTGTGCTAATGCAGAAACTTCACACTCATATTTTTTATTTATCGACATATTTGATTTGTGAACATATATTTTGAATTTCACAGATACATTCACTTTAAATTCAGAATTCGGTGATACGATGAAAATCTGACACGGCAATATAAAGAGACACGTGATTTAGAGTACATTGCTGGTACATTGTAACAGCAGCATGTCATTTCATGTAATTATGTGTTTATGTGTTTCAATCTATCGCATTTTCACAAGAGGTTATATCACGTGCATACCTCGGTTTATTACAGCATATGTCCTTGTATATTGCACCCACACGATCTGTTTCATTATATTGCATATACAATTACTATTTCCACATCATATGATTTGGTATATCGTCTCAATAACATTTGTTCCGGTATATCACTTCCACGAGACCTTTGCTGATATATCGCCTCCGCAGTATGGTAATTCGGTATTTCGCTATCTTGTAAAGTTAGGACGGAATCACACCACTTTTGTCTTGTACTCTAAAAAGGATTAACGAGCGTTTCGTTATGTGATTGAAACAATATTAATCGACACTGTTGCCATTTACTTTGCAATGAACAGCAGATCCAACAGAGGGTCGATCAATCAGAGTGTTACAGGCTCGTCTTTCTCCTTCAATACAATTTTACGTTCACCGAAATTAAATACGTAGTCATTAATTGCTTGAAAATGTGTTACACTTTTGTTGAGGAAACAGATGACCTTATCAGGTAACAGGGTGATTCTATTGCGGTGTATTTAAGTGTATTTGTTTTAAGATATATCGACAAATGGTAACGAGTAAAACCAGACCAGTTTTCCTCAACTTTTTTTATTCTGACACACCAGACAAAGCATCTGATGAAATCTTCGTATGTTTTTTTCTTGTTGGTATCATATATTTAGCGAAGTTTTATATAACCAAACTATAACGCCCTGTTGATAACATAATTGATAGAGCAAGCGGAAAATATGTACAAAAGAAAGATTTACACGAAGACTCCCGTCAAAATACTAGTCGAACCGAGGACATTTTAATACGAACAGGAATGTATCGTTTGCTGCGTCGACGACACAAACCAGGGATATATTGGTCCTTCAAAATTCGTTCACAAATGATAATCAGTACTTATACGTTTTACTGAGAAACTTTGGACATTATTTTTCAACCCTTTTACCTTTTTGTTAATAAGGCGAAAATAACATGGTTAAAGTTTCAAGTAAGAGATTCATTATTAGATTTTTTTTTATCTTTTTAAGGGCGAATAGAGCAAAAACTTGTGATAGGAGGGCGAAAATAATATTATGAGATTGTTTCTTCTTATACAACATACCGCACAAGGAAATCAACGATGTCTAAGAGAGACCAAGATCGTGGTCCTATAGCTTTTCTATTGTCTTTCGCTGGCTGTTGTTGAGACATCTCGTTATTCGTCTTCGTTTAGAACATAAAAGTAAATGAAACACATTAGTAAGGCTTTATACATCAGTAGCAACATAGAATGGAACCCCTCCTATCAATTAGCGTCGTCCCTATAAATCAACAGGGAACAAATTATCCATAATTACCCTAGATGTCTATTAACGACAACCTATTCGTGCCAATGTGAATAAAAACGATAATAGGAAAATACCCAACAAGATAATATAATCATAATCCAAACACAAATTCGATAAAACTAGGACAAAATATTGCCAAAAAAAAAAAAGATTTACACGGAGACTCCTGTAAAAGTACAGGGAGAATAAGACCGTATGTTCCGAAAGAACAAATGTCTTCAGCTTCATTGACGACACCCACCATGTAAACCTTGGTAATTCCAAGTAAGAAATGTCACGTGCGCAAATGAAAACAAGGTATGCAAAAACAGAACGAACAGACAAACGAACGAGCATTAAGCAAAACATGTTTTTTGTTGACGAAGAAACTTTCTGTTCCAAAAATGTCAACAGGGATGATCTAGCAACCTGCAAAAACAATATGACTAACTGAACTCATTGTACCATGAATATCCCAAATGTATTATATCTACAACTAAAACAAAGTAACACTTTCGTAAATATAAATGCAGTTTACATTTTTCATCTAGATTCTGATCTGTTGAAAGTTGCCTAGACATTTCTTAGATTTAACGTGTAAATCGTGCATCCGATAATCTAATGCTTTTACGCTAAAGCAACAAGCTATTTATAATAGTATTGTTATTGTAATTGACCATTTGCAGGAACAAACGTTTCGTAATCTACTGTTCCTTTTATAGGTATGCTTTGTAAATGATAAAAGAGAAGTTTTGTATTTGTGACAGCTCATTCTGTAGAGAAATCATTTATATCGATCTGAACACTGAGAGCTATACCTTGCGTTATAGGAACCAGTGATTTCCAAAATGCCGATTTTACTATTTTTTCAACTATTCTAACTAGAAGCCTATATATGTCATTATAATGGAGAAATGATTGTACGCCCATTACCATAGAAACCGCCCAAAGGCACGATGTGTCAAGGGGAAACATTGTATCCATGACAACAGGCCTGATGTCGTTCATTAGAAGTCTGCAATAGGGCATTAGGCGTACTCCGAGAAGTACAATCTTTTAAACTTGAATGACTACCGCATCATTATTTTGCTATACAAATTAAAACGTGGTGTGGTAAGAATGTTAAAATGTCATATTTTTAAAACCATTTCTTTTTGCTTTGTTACATCATCGATTCCTGAAGTTTGGCACCTGTTGTAATTAAATTAGACACATTACGTAACGTTGTCAGCCTTAATGCATACTACAGAAAAGCTATATTCACGTGCACGTGCGCACAATGTCAATACGACAAATTAAGGCACTCAAGTCTTTATATATTCAATTATCTTCATTTCCTACAGATTTTAGATGATGCAGTTGAGTTTGAAATAATTTGGAGGGACACGGCATTACCTATACATGCCGCATGCAAGGACTTTTATCTGTATCAAGAATAATTTAACCAAAAGAGATTTATATACCAATACTCATACTCAGTTACTTTAGTTTAAGTTACGCCAGAAATATCAAATAACATATTTTCTTGTATATGGCATGAACTATAAATAACATCCGAAACACCACAATCATCATTAGTAACGCAATCCCTAAAGCGTTAGATTGGCGCTGTGAACAAAAGTATTGGATCGTTTTTCGTTTTTTTTCTTTTTTTTTTTTTTTTTTTTGTTTATTAGAATTTCATTTTGAAACTGTTTTACGGAAGAAAAATTAAGAATACAACTAGTATTGAAAGACTGCCATCTTAAACAATATACAAAGATAGATATATACACAATTAACAAAGATAACAGAAGACACTATTCTGAATTAGTTTTATCCCAAAATTAATTCTTAAAGCTCAGTGCAGGAGAATCATTAACATACATATGGCGTGTTTAATGATTAAAACGACCATGAACATAAAACAGCAACAACAGTAAGAAACGCTTTGTTTCATTGAAGTCGAGTAAGACTTGTTGACAAATTCATTAGCAAGAGAATACCAACTTTTAAAAAAATCATACATCAAACTTAAACAAATGATGACAGATGATGACAAACTTAAAATAACGAAAATCTCGAAGGAAAATAAAGCATCATTTCGTCTTCTACGACACCTATATCATAACTTTATGTAAATCTTAGAATCTCAAAGCTACGGAAGCACGTACAACACATTTTCATCGAACAATCTAAGACGTAGTTTATAAGTTTAGAATCATTTCCACTAGTTTCAGTAACTGAATTCTATCATACTCGTTCTGAATGTTGATTGTGTTGACATGTGTTTTTACATCAAATATTCAAATATTACACTTTTTCAGAAATAAAACTATAATTTGTTTAATATAGCAAGTATTATTGCTGTTCACTTATGTCATGATATAAATAATAATGTGCTAAATTTTACGCGTTTTATTTCATTTCTTTGATATGGAGCTTTGTCTTACTTATAATTGTGTACAATCGTTTATTGGGCCGATCCCCGTACTCATTTCAAGCAATGATGTATCCTTTCATTGTAGAATGCTACAACTTAGCTGTCTCGGTACTTGTGATATTTATTGATATGTCAATAGTTTTCCAGGAAATAACAATATACTTTGTAAAATATTTTTTTAAAGCTTTCTTGTTTTTCTTTGGTATAAACTTCATTTCGATTATCGTCTTTTAGAATTACTTGTAAGAGTTTTTTTATTATTGGATAAATCATGACAACTTTTGCTTATTTTCAGATCTTATTGAAGCGGATACGTTTGTCATTTACGTTGGTAAGTTTTACATGCGTGCATGTCTGATTCTAAATAAAGGCATAAAACTTTCGTTACTTGTCTTTAAAGTACAAGTATCATGCCATGGATAACCTTTGGCAAACTCCAGAAGTTGCCTACTGTTATCAAGTTGAAAGTTTTACTCCTGCTGTGAACTGTATGCCGAAAAAACGTGTTGTTTTCTGTTGAAGTTTAAACTTAATCGTTGCATCAAGATTGTACAAAAGACAGATAAGTGAAATGCACATTTCAATACAACTCAAGATAAGATACGGTAGAGCCAAACAATGAATTATACTGCATCATACATCTATTTCATCAATGTACGACTCGTCAGTGATGTTAATGGCCTAAAGTGTAAACCTAGGAATTGATCAGTCTATCAGCAACAGCTTTGGTGGGAGTTTGTTGAGAAATTATTTTCTGGAATTTTCCAGAAAAAAAGCGTGATTATCTCAGAATGGCATCTGAAAACGTCGACTAAACCTTAGACTTAACAGCCCTATGTTTGTAGTCTAATCGGCTTTCATGAGATAATACATTGTTGTCATC
This sequence comes from Ylistrum balloti, assembly GCF_031769215.1. NCBI lineage: Eukaryota > Metazoa > Mollusca > Bivalvia > Pectinida > Pectinidae > Ylistrum > Ylistrum balloti. Next base: position 86,185 of record NW_026781869.1, on the reverse strand, counting down.
TAGTGCAAGTACTGACAATCTTCAATTCTACATTTTATTTCTACAATTATCATATCGTCATCTGGTAACACTTCATTCAACTTAATGAACATAAGGATATATAACAGCCGAAAAACCCCTTTTTACCAACTTAGCACTGTAAAACAAATACGCGCCACAGTAGTCATTTGTCTGATGAAGGTGACAGTGTAGTAATCAGTTTGTTTATAAGAGCTTTTCAATATACATCATCGACCCTTTATCGAACTTATATCATTTGTACATTTCTACACAGGAATGTGATATCGTGTGGGGGTCAGCAAATGTCATTTACGAAATCGTAACCGAGGGTGGTGAGCTGCACGGACACTTTCATCCCATTTGATTGTTTCTACAACAAAATTAACTTAATGGCCGCTATGCCATCATCTATAGAATGACACATCACCATCTGTATGCTCATGTAAATATCAAACGTTTGATAATGTTTTGGCAGCACATTTCTGTTGTCAGCTCTTTCGAATGCTACTTAATGATACACATGTTCTAATCAGTGTTGATTACAACATTTTAAGCGGACCATTTATCGTTTCTATTTGTCTAAATATGTGTATCTTCCTCATCACAGACAAAAAACAGACATATACATCATTTTTCGCGGAGAATCATTTCCATTCTGTGTCGGAGAGGCTTTTAAGTATAGTTATTTGCGGAACAGATTGAACGTTGATAAATTGGCAAAGAAACATTTTAGCGCCTTTGGAATGAAAATATGTTTCAGATCCATAAACACATTGATCCTTTTTTTCTTTCACAAATAATTCCATTTTAAATGTTGAAAATATGACAAAATGATGATTTCGTAACAAACGTGCTTTTAGAAAAGTTTTTAATATACATGCTGGAAATATCTGATGCGCCTGATTTTTAATATATAAAACATGTAATTCTTAATAATTTGTCCTTTGTACGTCGAATACGGGAAATTTTCCCCTATTTCCAATAGTAACTTCGTTTGATCTAGACAAAACAGAGTATAGATATAGAAATGTATACTGTAATAGAATCATGCAAAAAAAGGGAAACGGATAATTTTCGTTGGAAATGAATGTCATGTTTCATTATAGGGTCATACCGGAGCCCCAGCAATGCGAATTATGTGTAGGCATACCGTTATTAGGGCGTTTTGGATGGATCATATGGCTAGCTTGCTGTGACGTACGCTTAAATCCGAGCATTTATATCTTCTATACATCCGTAATTTAGTTTTCTTGAAAGCAATATAATTTTATGAATATCGTTAAATATTGACTTTAATCATGCGCTGTCAGCTCAGTCCATCCTTCAGCTATTTTATTTGAAAACCGTCTGTGGTTTGTCTCTCTTACTTGTACTCTATGCTATTAAATACTTTGATGAAAACAGGAAAGAAAACTTCATCTGCAGAACTTCAATGTTGCTTTAGTTTCACTGACTAGTATATATACTAAGGTAATTACAAGCAATGCGTTTAATGCGTTATAACTCATTTTTGGCTATGTTTTATCTAAACTGTACAAGTCTTAATATGTTCTTCTTTTTATATAAAAAGAGGGGGTTTTGATTTCGTTGGATGACATTGAAATAATATATATAAATGATCTGATCAATCGTATCTAATCTATGTTGTAGATATGGCAGAGTGTACAACTAATCCTTGTGAAAATGGTGGAAGATGTGAGGAAGTTGCTGGAAGACATGTCTGTCACTGCACTGATGGATATTACGGTGCTTCGTGCACAGACCGTAGGTTTAACACAACGTCATTACGGTGCTAATTCAGAGTAATTGATTGAGTTCATTCTGGATTGGAAGTAAATTTAAAATTCGTCTTCTTATTAAGTCACAATATTAAAATCCACATTCTCCGTCTCAGTGTAGGCGTTACGACGGATACTTATTGCAGGGAATCTTTAAATATTTATGTCTCAATAAAGGATTAGGATTTGATAGAGGATCCAACAAACACTTTGTCAGTACATGTATAAAGCATATCAATTCTATCTATTTCCAACAGTATTAGTCACCAGAGTGAAAGGGGCATTTATTTTTCAACAGGAATATTAAAATACCAGTATCATCAAAATCTATACTTAACTACTGTGCAAACCTTGAACGTGTCTGATTGTAATATTCCAAAGAACTGTTTGAAATATTCCCTCCCTAAACATATGTATGGTATTTTACCGTTTCTGGTATCATTTGTGAGAGTATTCCACCGTCAACCAGGCTGCATGCGCTGAAACCAAGATTTTGTCAAGCTGCAGTCTAAATGTTGGTTTCTTATTACTAACATAGCTTTGCTTCATACAAATGGTATAACCGTTGCATGATTTAGTAGTTTAAAACTGTACCCAAACTTTTCAAGCGTAAATATCGCATGCATTGTTATTGGTACTCTTCAGGATTACGTCCCTGCTCTCAATCATTCTATGTTGTTAATATATCTAGAAAACGTCCACCGCATCTAGATATATTTAGATGCGTGTTTAAACCGAATCTGTAATATTTGTTTAAAACTGAAATTTTGGCAAAGATAAATAGGATTTACATGTATCTATATTTTTTAATGTAAACCGTTATGATTTAAAAGGGAGGTAATTCTGTTAGTTACCATTTTAGAATTCACCAGCATGCGCTACGGTATAAAAACTAACATTTCAGTTTATAGATATTTATTCAGTCACACATATTTGGCAGCAGTATCTTAGCATGACCATGCTCTCTAACAAGTGAGTATTGTTTTGTAATTAACTCATCAATGATTTGTCAAATTCAAGTAAAAAGTTACCATGCGAAGAGGAAGGTCACATGTTATCGCAGATAAGGGATTACTGTTTGTTTTGACTCTTTGTTAATGTAATATTTCTATACCAAGATTCCAAGAGATTTACACCTATCTGCGTGATCGCTGCAATAACTTGTTTTGTGATGCAGGTTTGTAGAAATTCAGAATCACGTTATCTACGACAAAATGCACTATTTGATCTCTATTCAGATGTTTAAGTGTATGATTCAAGTGTGCATTGTGTTTCACCAAATAATTGAAATCTGTCCGTTTCGGACCCATATGCATTGCTATCTATGTTAAAATCGTTTCCGTATATCACACCAGACCATGTAACTTCAGAAAGAGTTATCTGCCCAAATCTTATTCTTAATGGGGAATACAGTGACGTTTATATAACACGATCAGCAGAGGGATTAACTTAGGAAGAGGATGACCACACAAAGACACACACGTGAATAGAACATTATAATAGAATGTAGAACAAGATGCCATAGAAACAAAATAGCGAATTAAACTGAATTCTCGTCCATTTAGGACTAATCAGCGATGTTAGCAGCATAAATTTGGTCGCCATAGCAATCTAGACGGGAAGATGTAATAGCTGAATAATTTGATACTTTGAATTGATCAAGTTGACTATGGCGGGTGTCGGCGATGAAGCTGAAGACGCGTACTCTTCGGAACACCTTGTCTTATTCTCCTTATACTTTTTCAGTAGTATTTCTTTGTTACTCTTTGCTCTAATTCAATTGGATTTGAGTTTGGATTATAACTATGCTGACATGTTGGTATTTCATGTTGCATTTTGATACAGTATATATTGGATAATTCCAGAAGAATTTTATGTATATTTGTACTTTTATATATGGCATGCAGGTTACGGCAAACCTCGGGGACTAAACTCTACCAGAAGTGTTTACCATCTAAACTATAGAAAATTGTACAAAAACGAAAACATGAATAGCATCTTATGATAAAAAGTTAGAAATAGACAAGTTGCCTATTTGATAGCAGAGCTTATATTTGCTAGTTATGTGTTTTTTTATTCCCCATTTCCCTGTGGGTATTGTATGATCCTGGACTTCTATAATTATCCTTACAATTTTGTTGGTTTGAGTTTTACATTTCAGCGAGTACGAAGCAGGTTACATATACATTTTCTGATACCTGCCTCAGTTAATGTCTGATATTTTCAGATGTCGAAATGTTATATGTTTCAGTGTAAATTATATTATTATTTTACCATTTTTAATCTGCGACCACGAGTGTTGAACTTCCGGTCACATTGCAGGAATGGGTGGTTGGTCTGATTGGTCCAACTGGACAGATTGCACGGTAACGTGTGGGGGAGGCTTTGTAAACAGAACTCGATTCTGTAATAACCCCCCAGCAGAAGGTGCGGGTACCTGTACAGGCCACTCGTCCGAAGCAGAAATCTGCAATACCAAAAATTGTCCAAGTAAGTATTTCTAGAAGCTGTGATCGTGGAACAGATATACATTAGGAAGTTTGTCTTTTATGATGAACCTTTAATCATTTGATACTTTTGAAAACTTTTGGAAACAAATTGATAAGCCATACTTCCTCACAAAAAACAAATACCTCTTGTACAAGATACAATTTCACACGTGACACCAATTAAGACTATATCTTATTTTTATTAATTTTTGATATCTAATAAAATGATCAAAGGACTTTGGAACCATTAGTATGATAATCACAACTATATTCTTATTTTGGCTTCAGTCGATGGCCAGTGGTCGACCTGGACGGACTGGTCAAATTGTTCCATGGAGTGTGCAGGCGGAGTTCGTAACAGATCACGTGTCTGTGACAGCCCATCTCCTCAGTATGGTGGCACTACTTGTCCTGGGAACGACACACATGAGAATTCTTGTAACAACGATCCCTGTCCAAGTAAGTTTACCAGGTATTATGTTAAGACTATAGGTTATTTGCCTGGGGTTTCAACTCATAACTAAGAGTAACTGTTGTTGTTACCTGGCACAATTAGTGTTTTAATGTGTTTCATGTTGTAAAACATTCCGTAAACTACCAACAATGTCTGTGTATTGGAAAATAACATTACTTGTTAATTGTGCAATATGAAATCGAAATGTTTCCATTGATCATCACCTTTGTCTATCAGCCTTTATCGCGAATATTTATCTTTACTGTTCCATTTCAAACATGCTCTAGAAATCATTCCGAGGGATGATTCACACACGGACAATATTCCGTTGCCGAAATAAAACTCCTGGACAGAAATGATCAAAGGATTGCATTTCAATCTTTGATTAGTTATTTGATATAGCGCATTCAGATAAAATCTGTTCAGGTGCTGCTATACAGTGAAATCCGGAGAAAACGGCAACTGTGACGCCTAGCAAACGCACCAAAGTTAATGATATAGGCCTGGTATATATAAATAGGCTATAAAATTGAACCATTGACCAGATTGTGATAAGCGTCACTTGGGATATGCATACATTTCAAACAACTTTATATACATCGATATGTATTTGGTATTTGTGAGTAAAGATACAATTCATATACATTAATATATTATTGAGTTTTAACAAATACAAATCAATACAAAAATACAAAGACATCAATTGTATGCACTTGTCTGTGTGTGTTTTTTTTTTTTTTTCTGATATTGTTTTCATTTGTAAATATGTAAATATTTCCCGCCGTCTTCTTAGGTTAAGTACATTACAGATATGTATTCATAGTGTTGCTAGTTAATGACCCTTTAAAAATAGAAGTTAGAATTATCTTAAATACCATGGTGTTGATTTCATATATGAATGTCTTCTCTGTTACGTCATACTTGAAGTTGAAACCCTGTAGAGGACAAGTAGAATAATGGTGTCGGTGACGACTGGCCGGAAGCCTGTCTCCGACCAGGATGTTCATGTGACATGACGTATTGGTAGGAGAAGGATGTAGAGGCTGCTGTAATTAGCTACCAGATCGTTCAGATGTTAACCAGATGTAGTTGTTCGTTGTGATTTCCGCCACGTGATAATAGCATGACTATAGATTGATTGAGACAAACTAAGGGTTTAATCCTTTTTTTTTCTGTATCATGATGGAATTGGTCATGATTTAAGTAGAAATTTATTTTAACATAAAACATGTTTATGATACAATACAGCAAATACCTTCCAACAATTTACACTTTCCTTTAAGACGCTGACTAAATAACGGTACACTTGTCCTATCGATAGGATCGATAATAATTTCTTCGTAGGTAAAAAATTAGACTTGTAGGAGGCGACTTAAATTGAATACGTTTCTTTTCTGTATGTATTAAAAACAACAAGAAAATATCAGCATTTTAACAGAATCATAATCAGAACCTTAATTGAACAAAAGAAAGCTTGATACTAAAATCCTGAAAATAACACCAGATGTTCCGAGCGAGCTATAAGCCTTGCTCAATCCATGTAAGTGATGTCATGTTACACAATCAAAAGATACACAAATAGAACCAACAGGCAAACAAACAAACCTAAAACATGTTAAGCTTCACAGCTTCAATTCGAATAAAACGTTCTTCTTCGTGTCTGAAATTGTCTGTACATTCAACCAAAACTTTACCCAGTTTTCTTATAACTAATTGTAGCTGTAAAGTTGGAGTCATGGTCTTATTGTAAAACTGGTCATACTTCAAGTGAAATAGAACAATTTTAATGAGGAGACAAGCTTTTTGACCAATTCAGAATATCTTTTCCATCATAACATTATTTTTTTTCAAAAAGGAAATCCACATTTTCTGATTTCAATACTTTGACTATTCAAAGGAAGATGAACGACGGTAAAGTATAACTTGTGAAATATACTGAAGCATTATATCATAAAAACGTCAGAAACCTTCGAAAATTACACAACGGATGAATCATGAACATCTGGTTGAAAATAGCTACGTTGCGTATAGGAGTAAATTGTTCGGTTCCAATGACAATAGCTGAACCCTTCGTTTTGCTAACCTATTGTTTTTGTTTTCAAACGTGACGATTCATAAAGTAGCTTATCAAAACAATGCAACAGATATATTGATCTGTGTCGTACCAGAACTGGAAATCAAGGACACAACAGATTCTTCTACAGCAGATACTTACCTCGATCTTTCGCTACAACGTAAAAATAGGGAAAACTTTCTAGCAAGCTGTACAATAAGCATTATGATTTCGATATCCCTTTTGTGATAACCCCATTCTGACACAGTAATATTTCTGCTTTCCCTACATATTGTGTAGTGAAGGATATCGACTGTGTGATCTATTCTATATAATCAAAATTATTTGCAATTGTGTTGCAAAGAATACAGATGTAGTACTTACAGATTTCATGCGATATTATAAACATTTTTAGCATGGTGATCGGAATTGTGCAAGAGTATACGGTCTTGTCATTACATACACCAGTTGTAAATGCGCGATAGTTGCTTGCATCCCTAATTTTTGTAAAACGTGATTAAAATATGACGAGACCTGAATGACATTTAGACGCTACGTTATGTAAGTATTTGCATATGGTAATATTGCTTTAACCAATTGCTCTTGGAACTCTTTTGTTTTCCGTGGCGTCGTCAATGACACCAAAGTGGTGCCACCTACTGGACCCGATAGAGTATGGCAGTTCAGTTGCACTCGCCGTAGCTCTAACAATGTGTATAGAATAACATGCTTTTTGTATTGTTTTATGAACATTGATGGTTATCAAATGCAAAGATAAGAATTGTTATCTATTGTTGCACTCGTAGCAAAATGTATTTGCTTTGGGGGAGCTATATACTTCACAATATATTTACCATTAATGTAAATTCACTTCCTAGTATGAACAGGAAATTAAAAAATATTTTCTGATTGATTGGCTGGGTTTCAGGCATCTTATCGTTACGTTGTATTATTCGAAAACTCTTGATTCCTTGCTCGGCGAACGTGATGTAAACGATTTTCAGATTTTCTTCAATAATAGTGTCCTTAAGTGCATTTAGAACATAGTAATAGCAGGCAAGGGACACATCAAAAGTACCGTTCCTACAGTTAATAGTCGAATCAACACAGGTCGGTAACCCTACCCAATAATATACGTAACTATATCTTAAAAACAGATGGCAGACAAACTCGTGTACGTTTAAATGTTGAATAAAAACAAGGTGTTCCATTAATTTGATGTAAAAAAGGTGGAATTGTTTTTAACACAGCTGTATGATGCGGTTTAATTCGTTGATTTGCTCTATTGTATCTAACTCTGAATTATTGCAAGGTGCTATTCATTTATATAATCTGTTCATGGGTAAGATTTTAAAATGTGATTTGTTGACATTATATAGTAATCCCATTTCTCAAAACTTGGGATGACTATTCTTATAAAACTTTCTTTTTAAAGTAACGGACATATAATTCCGTATGATTAGTCTGCTGAACAATAATGAAATGGCTGCGCGCCCGCTGATGAAAACATTATCCCAAATTGGAAATCAGCACACCAGACATCACTACGGCAGATTGAAATCACTGCAATGTACTTTAAAAAAAGAAAGCAAAAAGAAAATCAAATCTTATTTCATTATTAGCGTATTGCTGGAGTCTGTAGGCAGCAAGATGATATAGCTGGGGAGGTTATTGTACAACTCAGTTTGACTGCTGACGTTTGCAATAAACTTCACATCCAACACTTTATAATTCAATTGTACGTGTTTTACGTGAAAGACACAATAACAGACGATATGGATTTAGAGTAACGACCCACTACGCCTTGTTTATCAAACTGGATGCGTCTATTCTCCTTCACCTTTTCCCCTGACTTCTTTTCTGCTTTTAGGTTCCTCATATCATTATTCGGTATTAACAGGTCACTTGACTCATATTTCGTTGTTCTTTTTATAATGTGTTCTTGTCACATTCAAACGTTGATTGTTTGAAGTTAAACACACAAAAATACAAAATCAGCCCGCTTTAGGAAATGATATATTTGTCGTGAAAAGGCTGTGGAATTTTCGTATTTGCAGAAACTGTTTAGCGTGTCCATTATACATAAAGATTGCGATGCTTTGACAATGTAAGAATATTTACATTGTTGGCATAAAAACCAATCGACAGCGCGGCAAATATCCATGTATGTGTTTCGTTGATAGAAGCTTGTTTGAGTTTCTGCGTCTTCAGATTGAACACGATGTCTGTGGATGATTAGGTCGTTATAAGTACATAAGCATTCCATTTAGAAAACATGGATGTCGCTTTCGATATAATGAGACCTTATTTATGGGGCTGATAGTGATAATTTCCTGAAAACAAGTGACATTTCTAGATCTGTAAATTCATTGTTTGTGTCACTCATTGCATTGCCATGATATATTCTAACGTGGTTAATCATGGTAAGTGCTGATATGGCTTAATATGTCGAATATGATTCGTGATCTACTAAACCATTTCAGTCAGAAAAAAATGCATTTACTAATTACAATGTTTTAGTATTCTTGTACTTCATGCAGGGTTATACTAATGTTATCCCTAACTTCTCGTCTCGTTTGTATTAATAATCTGGAAAAAAAAATTAAACAAACAGTTCATTAAATTAATTAAATTTGACAATTAGATATGTATCATGTTTCTTTTGCACTTCCGATTAAATATACAAAACTCCTGGAGCTAGTGAAATGTATCCCAAAACAATGCCCCTCGTGCTTTGATGCTATTTTATGAAATACAAATGGTAGTGTATATAAAAATTATTCATTTACTGTGACATTATAGTTCGTGTTGTCGTCAATATCACTGATAATTCTTGTTATGTTTAACCCGTGTAGTTGATGGAGCATGGTCCGACTGGGGGAATTGGAGCGAATGTTCTGTATCATGTAATGGTGGTCTTCAGACAAGAAATCGGACGTGTAATAGCCCCAAACCCCAATATGGTGGACAAGAGTGTCCAGGAGACGAGTACGATACCAGCAGTTGTAACATAAACACAACCTGTCCTCCAGGTAAGAAAATAAATAAACAAATCTCAGGTAGGAACGCACATCTATTTATAATTCAGAAAAAAAAGAATGAATGAATGAATGAATGAATGAATGAATGAAACAGTGATGTTCTAAAAGCATTTTATAATGTCGCTATGCCCCAACCCTGTAAACATCGCTAGTCATATTATTGTTGATCCTTTTAACTCACCTACGTGAAAAAAGTTTGTCCTCAGCTTTTGCAAAACACAAGGTGCTAGCAGATTTTGATATAAATTTAGACAGGATACCATGAAATAATGAAGAAAACTGAAGGGTTCTAATATTGTGCTATACTAGCTGACCATCCTAAATTGGTCTCTATAGATTTTCAATTATATTTACATATGGAGACTGCAAAGGTCAGATTTAGACATTAATATCGTTTTCCGTTCCTTCTTGACACGTGCAGGGCAGTTTTCAGCTTGAAAGATGCATGCCTTGTCAGAAAAATAACAGACCACACAGTTTCATCCAGAAGCTTAATCTACTAATTATTGTTCAAATTTCTCTCAACGGATTTCAACACATCTATTACAGAAGTACAAACTCATCTTCCCCAAAACGGCACAGACCCATGGGGCTACCACCATGTACCGACCCTGTCCCTAAGCATTCGGGACATTTCTTCGTGACTGTTTTTTTTATCCAGATGTACTCTTTCTGATCTATTCCAAGTACAACTTGAATCTCATCAAAATATCTCACACTTCATAGCTTATTCTAAAAGGTTTTTTCCATGTTTCAATTCCGTGCGAATTATCCTTCATGTTTGATGATGTCTGTTATTGCGCTAAAATATCCCTACGCGAACTTGACGTATACGGGCGTTGATTCTTGAATTACTAATAACGCACTATTAATGGTTAACGATTATGGTACTCGCGAGAGTAAAATATTTTACTTCAGGTTTGTGACGTCATGAAGGAATCAAAGACCTTGGTATATTACTGCGTATATGCAGAGTAAATAAACGTATAATGAAATGGTCATCTCAGCACTATTAATTTCACTTAGTTTCAAAACAATTTAATGCATTCCTCAGCCTTAAAGAGTTTATCGTATGTCTGAAAGCTAAAACTAATATGCGAAAATTCCGTATTATTTGTCTTTATTAGCAGTTACATTCCATACCAGACCCGACATATTACGGCAGAATGTCACAAATGAAAACAATAGTCGAAAATGATGTGTTCTTCTGCAGAGAAAAAAATGTAGTATCCCATTTTAAGTTTTCTAATGTATCAGTGTTAAACAAAATAGAAAACATACTACCCAATTAATGGTTTCCGAATGTAACAACGTATAACAGAATAGAAAACATTGTACCAAATGCATGACTTCCGAATGAATCAACGTATAACAGAATAGAAAACATAGTACACCATTAACGATTTCCGAATGTGTCAATGTAATACACGATAGAAAACATAATACCAATTAATAGTTTCCGAATGTGTCAACATATAGCTGTAAAGAAAACCCTTTAATGGTGTTTGATTGTGTCAATGTTGACGAAATAGAAAGCATATTTCCCCATTAATGGTTTCCTAGTGTGTCAATATAAAGCAAAATAGAAAATAAAGTAGATTTTCCTAAAGCGTCAATGTTGAAAATAGAACGAAAACAATTATTATATACAAACATGGGGAATTCTAAATAGTAAAGTTACAGAAACGTATATCAATAGAATGAACTACTTTCCTTTATAGTTCAGTCGTAAAATATCTTTCTTTGATTTTGATATTTTCCGTGACAGTGTTTCACAGTCTTGCCGATTCCTACTTACGATTATTTCAGTTGACGGCGGATTCGGAGACTGGTCACCCTGGGGAGAGTGTTCAGCTAGTTGCGAAGGCGGAAACCACACTCGTTCACGCGCATGTGATAACCCACTTCCTGAATGGGGCGGAACAAACTGCACAGGAGTCTTCTATGATATTGGCACATGCAATGAAATCAATTGTCCAAGTAAGCGACATGTGACAGATACTGACCTATTTATTTACGTAGTATACTATACATATAGCAATGTATTTTAAAATTGTAGTAATTTGATGTACCCACCAACATTTTACAGCTTTCACACACAAGGTGCCTGTTACAGCCTCTCCGTTCTCAACTCTTCCTTAAGTATCATCAAAGTTAGTAGTTTTGATACAGAATTAAAAACAGTCTGCTCTTAGACATTTCTATAATATTCAGATTTAGAAACTATATTGAAATATTAAAAAGTTGAGACCAAGAAAATACGGAACGCAATGTACTGACTGAACCAAACATCATGAGACGGAAACGAAACAATCCGACAAAGGAAGTCTCCAAGACATTAACTTTCGATTCTATATTAGCAGTTATTTGGACAGGTAGATTACTAGTTCTATATTGTTTGTGCATTATTGACGTCAAAGTAGAAATGAACATGTGGTCACGATCGAGTTCCTAGGTAATATATAATGGTCCTGGTGGTTTTCAATTGGCTGATCATGTGCCTCAATGTATATAACAAAACCTTAGTGTTCAGCTGTTTTCTATTACACTACACCATTTTTATATTCTTTGTCTGCTCTCCGTCCATAGGTATGTGACTTTTTACTTGCAGTGTGACCTAACAAATTGTTGTGTCGTCTTTGCTTCATAGATCGCTAATATCTAATTTTAACTTTTATTTATTTTATATTAAGTTATTTTTCTTTCCTTTTGTTTGCAAATCTGGTTGACTATGGAATATTTGCCAAACAGGTGGAAGTTATCTACCACCATACATATTTTTTCCATTAATGCCCTTGTAAGTACTAGGTAAGAGCTATTAAAACTGTAACAACCAACTATCCTTTAATAACAGTACGGCATGAGAATGCATTACGACCGGACCTCTGAAATAACAAAGCGTTGCTCACCTCAAAAGGATAAATTGAACCGAATAAACAAACTGGTGATGCAAAGAACGCGCTTCGAAAAAAACTCCAAACACTTAGCTGTGATAGAGCAAATGAATGTTACACTTTACATAGGCGGATGCTCCACCTCAGTTAGGCTTTTACTCTGCCTTACAAAATGAACTTTTCTCCTGCTATTCACGGCTTTATATGATATTGATCACCGTTCTGCTTTTTAAGATAGATTTATGGAAAACCGATATCACTATTACTAGTTGGAGTGCAGATTCTACAGCACCATTTGGTACTGATTTCAAGTTGAGAAAGTTATTTCCCATCGTAATGCTACCAAGACACGACATACAGCAACAGTATTAGCCTTGTCGTTTTTTCAAATCAGTTTTACGTCTGCAGAATGATAAACGAACAATATAAATGAGCATGCTGTATGTCGAGACAACATTACAACTAAATATCGGGTACAACCCTGTCTAAAAACCAAAAATTTTATCTTCTTATCCTCGATATATCAAACTATCCAGTTATCTTGCGATGAGTTTTAAAGTGGATTTATCTTTTTTATTCTTTTTTTTTTTTTTGCGAGGAGAGGTGAAGTAATACATTTTAAAAAAATACCAGAATATTTTGAATGTACATTTTTTAAGAGATGATCAGTGACTTATTAATGATAATGATCAGAAATGTTTTCAGTCGTTTTATCGTTATTATAATAAATCAGCTGCATACAGTTTCATAGCTGTTATTATTTTTCGCACAGTTGATGGAAACTGGGGAAATTGGTCTGAGTACTCAGCATGTACCAACTTAAATAAGGCGGACCGGAAATGCGGAGATGGTCAACGGCTGCGCACCAGAGACTGTGACAACCCTGCACCACAATATGGTGGCGCTACCTGTCCTGGCAGCTCAAGTAGTTCAATACCGTGTTCAGTCAACTGTAAGTAGATTACAAAAGATTACACAAAAGATAGAAGATTCTAAAATGATGCATTAACATTGCTGCCCACAAAAGGCATACCAGTAAAAAGTACTTTTAATACAAATTTAGAGTTAGATAAAGTAGAACCAAAAAATGAATTAAAATGCACCATACAGCTGTTCCTTCCTTCTAGGACTTAACAGTGATGCTCTGAGTTTTGAGGGGAAAGAGAAAGCTCCAAAGGGATCAAAGAAAATGCAAAATCTAGACTGGTTTAGACGGGGAGGTGCACTAGCTCCCATTACTCAATAAATTTAGTAATTTGCCGATGACATACAATTTTAGAGCAAGGTCAAGTTAGGGTAGAGTAAAAGAATGTTGGTTTTATATTGAAGACAAGGGAATATCAAGGAGCTAAGGGGTCGTTATGGTAGTTTAGATATACTTTATAAGCAGTGTTATTCATTAACTGAACAATTAAAACAAATGTTTTTTTCGTATTCATTTCTTGCAAAGGAAGTAAACAAATGACTAATTTCCGATTCCATGTGGCTGTATTGGTCCAGAGAGGTTTGGTATGCAATGTAAAGAAGAATACCGGTAATGACTTTGGAACACTGTGGTGCCATGAAGAATTCTTGTGGCACTGTAAATGTTAAATAAACACTCATCTGATATGTGTGATTAATCAGTAGTGAATAATTCGCTACGATTTCACAAATTTATTTCGGAGTAATTATCCAATCGGACAAACGTAAAGCCCTTAATTTCCATGTTTACGATCCCGTGAAATTTAGAATACAATAAAAACTTCCGATTTAAAAGCGTTCGGTAGTTTGTCGTGATCCACCAGTATAATGGCTTAGGTCATCGATTGGAATTCTACATTTACATGAATTTGAGTGTTGGCCCGATATATTGTTTAGAAATTGCTGCAGCGGTATACAAATGTACATGAAATTAGATTGAAGCGACTACGTAATATGGTTATAATTAAATGCTGTTGAACATGCGTCTTTTATATTTAAAAAAAATGAAAGGTATGTTTACATTGACTTCACTTCTGCTGAATGAAATGATGTCAATTTCTGTATTAATAAATACATATATCTATCAGAATTGAACTTGTTCACATAAGATATCAATACCAGGTGTACCTAAATAGGCCTAGCTGGCATTCGTTTTATTTTTCTAAAGCAGACTCACGTTAACTTTGACATTAGTGATACCGATGTGATCTTTATGCATCGCTAAATAGGACATTATAGCTGCAGCATGATCGGGCTATAACAGCGCCCTTGAGTTGCCGCATCAACTGTGGACGACGTCTTTGTAAGCTATTAACTATTCTTGGCTAACAGTTAAATTCAAGCCAAATTCTCTTTATGGCCTTTTTCACTATGATATAGCTTCTGATGACACTTCAGTTTAAGGTTGCTTATTCATGTAAGTTTTTGACATTAGTTTATATCGTCCAGGAAAACGAGCTGCAGTATCCATATGGCCATCAACAGGCCATCAACAAAACAAGGAAATGGAAAGTTAACACATTTCATGTCGAAAATACATCTAGAAAGGTACAACAAAGAGAAAAAAAGAAATTTTAATTGCATCTTTTAATTCATTCATTTAAATGTAGATACAGTAGAGCTAAATAAAGGATGACAACATCTTACAGCTGTTAAGACTTCCTCGACTAGTCAGTGATATGAGACAATAGAGGAAAACAAACACCGATCGAAAAGAAAATGTCAGATCTAGTTTGGGAGGTTCACTAGCCCATAATTCAATAACTGCAGTACTTTTCATACAGCTGATACTGAGCATAAGTGTATTTTGAACCGTGTCACTATTGGAATGAAGTACACGTGGCATACAACTTACGACAAACCTCGGGAACTTAATGTCCGACATCAGTGTCTACCATCTGCAATCTTGAAGAGACATCCTCTGTTACCGATCTCGTGTGTTCGGTTCACTTATATCATTTGGTAAGAGTAGTGAAATTCATTTGCCTCTGCCTATCACGTAATCAGAAGCTTAACTAGATCCTGCTCATGAAATTAATCAAAATCTGCCTTAAACATGTAATTAGGACACTATACGTACCTGGCCCCAGACGATAAATAAGTAGATGAGATAAGCATCTGTGTTCTGCTTTAAAATGCATGATTGGGACAATTGTCTCAGGCCAATTGCTAAATGCATGATTAGAAAAATAACCTTATCCAAGCTCGCATCACGTGACGAGGTCTTTACATTAGCAAATCTCGCCAAACGTTTATGTTATCAGTAATCTTTAAATGAAAATCGAATCGAATGGGGTGATATTGTGAAAAAAATCTAACGGAAATGGAAATAGAATTATTATTTTTGAGAGAAAGATACGATTTTGAAAAATGTCTGTAATTCCTCAGATATATCTCAAAACCTCTTTACATGTATATGCTACTGGTTTGTGCAGGCGATCGGAATGCGCTGGACAGTGCACTCCTTAGTAAATAGCTGGAAATGGTATAGTGTATCACAAACACCATGTCGCTCTTGATCTATTGGTATACTAAAATATATCTGATAACTACGAAATGTTCTTCCCTGGCTTCAAATATTTTCGTAGTTTAATGTACATTAGCTGGAACGTATCAAATTCATTATGTTAACCATACTCTGACTTATTTAAGCTATTGTCGTCTTTTTTCATCTTTTGAGTCTCTTTATTTTTACAACAAAATATTCGATTGTTGATTTGTCCTTTAACAGGTTCGCTGATATGTCCTGACAACTGGCAGTCGTTTTGTGAAATGCCAGATTCATGTAAGTGTTTCGTGTCACATCATTAACCTATATTTACAGGCATTTGTGACAAATTGTTTGTATGCCTTATCTTTGCTTACATTTGATGTACAATTTAAAATATTTTATCCACATCCCTCCCCTACTGGTCTACAAAAGTGATATATCAAAAAAATTAATTTTGAACACATTAAAATAATTGCGATTTGACAGCATCCTTTAAAAGCTAAATTCATGTCAGATATAAAATAGGTTATGTACACATGTACCCAGCTAGTACAAAGTCTTTATGTTCGCCAAAATAATGTGCATATTCAAAATACGACAAAGGTAATACGGGCCTGTCAGATACAGCGAAATAGGGTATTACTCTCAGGATACAAAATATTGAAAACTCATGGAACCCGTATTGTGTAACTCTTTAGAAAGAAGTTTTCTAAGTATCAATAGCTTTCCGATATGCTGGCCAAGGCCACAAGTATTCCCACGCCGTTGGTTAATTAATATATCGATATCTACACAGCACGGTAACCATCCTCCGGGAATATTCTTAAGTGTGCGTGTCAACTTTATTTAAGCGTTTTCTCCAAATGGATATGTGTGTTTGTTTCGAATTGCTTTCTCTTATACTCAACATTTTCCCCTATTCAATTAATAATTTCATTTCAATTTTTTCGACTATGATAAAATGCATTTATAAATTGAGATATAAAAATCTCGTATTATTCATAAAATTCTTACGATATATAATTGCATGTAAGCCATAATATTGAATACAAATCATGACCATTTTCCTGCTTATTAAAGTATTCATGTTGAAATGGAATTCCTTTGTGAATGTATTGAAGATCTGTCCAATGTTGAACTGCTTTACACATTTATGTTTTTCAGCCACTTCCCGTCCGCTGTACTCGGAGATCCTGGTTGGAATCGGACTCTTACTCAGTTTCCGTCATATAGTATGACACCAATAAGCTGACGAAGGAAAGGCTGAAAAAATCAAAGTAAAAGAAAAAAATTGTAAAATTCGCCAAATATGTTGAACAATATTTAGATGAGAAATTGACTTATTCTAATGTTTAGAAGACAACTTTTGTTCTAAACAATCAATATTAGATACTGGTTTAAAGCAGAAGTATCAAATGTCAACCCCAAACATTAACTGATTGTATGGTCATAAAGTTCATCTTGGGGAAACAAAATGACCTCATGTTCTGCGTTTCTTCCTACTCTGAACTATTTTTCTTGCAATATTAGAATTTCAGAATGTGTTTGAGAGGATGGTTAAGTTAATGATGAATATGGAAAATAAACCTTCAGAAAAATAAATAGATTTATTCCAGTTACATATACTACCAAGGGAGACTAGAAATACTAAGATAAAATACGCTTTACTCCAAGGAACCATAACTGGATACAACTAATCATAGTACTCAGTATAGGAAACAGATGTACAAACTATGTACGTTTAATCATATTATAAATTGACTTTTTAGAAATCACCAAATTACCCAAATTCGTTCTACAAAGCAAACTGGGAATTCGGTTTCTCAATGGCGTACATTTGTTAGAGCTCTGAATGAATTCGAGATATTTCAATTAATTAACGTAACAGTCATTGAAACAATGCAATGAGCTCTTTGATTTGTCCAATTAGGATTCAGGATTAAAAGTACACCTGAACTATTTTCGACATCCTCAATGAAAAAAGTCACAGATGTGCTTATTTTGAATTATCTGTTCTCTCCCCTGTACATTTAACTCATCGTTTACTAATCAATACTTAAACATGTAGATAACAAAAATCTCTCTCAACGATATATAAATCTAACAACTGTTTTGTTTAACGAAGAATGGAGTATCTGTCTTGGAGAAGGATACACTTGCAGACATACATGTGGAAGTAGAAGGGAGGCTACTCAAATAGTGCAAATGACATTCAACTTATTGTTTGTTTTGTAACTGTGCACGATCTATGTAAAATAGAAGTTGATTCTGAGGAATATGTGCGTGGATGAAGAATGTTGACAGTAAATATAATCATGATTTTAATCATAAAACACTAACATGCTATGTTGTTTTGATCTAGACATTAGTTTTTTTCTAGATAGCTCTTTGATATCTTCCACTTTCAAACTTTCAGTTTTCCATTTTATTTGAGTCGATAATTCAAGGATTTCAATCGAAAGCTCTGTAATCAACAATATCTGTTATTGTGATATCATACTTATCATGCCGCCAGGGCAATGACTGGCTAGTGTATGTAATGAATGAGAGTGGAGATTCGCTTGTTTGCATTTCATTGATTTCTCTTCTATTTTGTTTTTATTTTTTAAATTTTTTTCATACATTACTTTTTGGTTCATGGATTAATGAATGTAATATTTGTCATGACTATTTTTACTTTGTACATATTTAATTAGGCCTATTATGCTATATATACACTTTAACTGATAGTGTGATTGACGATTGATAGTGTTGAAGTTTGCAGAATAAGATATTTATACACATACATATAAAGAGTTATTGATATATAAACAGAGATAATATTCCTTCTTGCTAGACACGGTTTATGCTTTATTTGTATAGACACCAATGTTATACAAACAGATATTAATCCTACGGCATTAGTTCGCTTTCCAAGCCAATCAAGGAAATTCTGATACTTCGGATGTATTTAACCTCGTTATGCGCAATTAAAAAACTGAACATTATAGATGTACTGTAAAGAGAAAAAACACACAAAGACACAATATTAAATAACACACAATGACACATAACATAAAATGACAATACACTACAAATATTAAAAGCGTCTCTGGACTATTTGATACTGATCTTTTTCGGTTGATGATTCATATTTTTAAAGACACTAATCTTTTCGCAATTATGTTTTTGTGAGGGAAGGTACCGTCGTATAGACCGAAATGATTCACGAACATGCAGCATATGTTTGCCACAAAACTGTTCTCGTGATTTAATGACTGTTTGATAAGATAAACAATTACTTACTTATTACTGTATTAAAAAAGGGAATATAATTTACAAAGGGACATGGGCAACTGGTCAACAAGATGCAATTTGTTACCTAGCAAAGATGTATAGAATCAGTCAACGCGAAAACTTTGCTGGAGCGCCATACTTGCTATCGGTGTTAGTGGTTTGTCTGGAGACGTCGAGCAAAATCTGATGAAGTTTCACAATAATATTGGTTGCATAATTGCTTTGCTATTTCATGAAAACATCGCAATTTTCCTAATAACCCAATTTCTTAAAGCAAAATATGACAACGCACATTCCCAGGTTATACATTGTGACATCGCGATATGGATCATAGATTAGATAGTTATGCAAAAGAAAAGCAGTTGAATAGAACCATTTACTACAAATTTAGAGTTCCATACAATTGCGCCAAGCAATGAACTAAATTGCATGTTATACTTTGTTCTTTTTAATAGATTCAGATGACATGAAAAGGACACCCGAGTATTCTATTACATTTTTCGTAACTGAAATGTTATGAAAAGGATACAAAACTGATTTTCATGTTTTATGAGTATTGTTTTTATTTATTTATATATGTACTTATCTATTTATTTTCTTATCAGCTCGCCAGAGGCTCATTACAATTTTTCAATTGGTTTCATAAACTCACAGGGAAAAGGAAACTGATATAAGAGTAAAAATGATATCATTGTCTGTTTTGGAACATTTTCGTTTGGTTGGTAATGTTGATAACATAGATGACAACACGGTCACCTTCATTCTTCATGCGAGAATCTGTTTAGTATTGGCCCACTGCGAAATATCCAGATAGCTTCCTTCACCAGCGCGTAACTAATATAACTTCAGTACATTGTTATCATCTTGTGTATTTTTGGTCTATAATACCTTCACCATCTTGTCGCATTATACTCGACTTTCTTGTACATAGAATAATAATACAGAAAACGTTGATCGATTCTTTACCATCTCATACACTACATACATCAGTGTTAGTACGCTCCACACTGGACATTTATCTGATGAAGGTGACCTCGTTATTATCGAATCGTTACACTCTAATCTTCTACTGGATGTGTTATAAAAATTCTATTTAATTATCACTGTAATAAAGAAGCGGAGATCAGGGAAAGAATATTTACTTTTAAACTCAGTCTTGGATATCTTTGGATATAGATTTTCTAGTCTGTACAAATGACAAAATTTTCTACTACTACATATTCATGATTTTTAACTGAATTTAACCTTTACACATACATAAATAACAACACATTGCACATATTTATCATTTAATGTTTATGGTGATAAAACACGAGAGCGTCCTATGTGATTAATATTATATGACCCGAATTATCGGTAAATCATGACTTCATTAATTATATCTGTAACATTTCATCATTATTTATTAATATACATATCATATATGTGTGTGTGTTCATGTCGTTGAATTATCGAGTGCAATACATATTATCACAAATATGTAACGTTGACGTCAACAATTTGTTCCCCTCCCGTCCTGTGTGCTAATAACAATTATAGATAACTGGAAGTCGACCTACAGTTGATTTAAGAAGTCAGTTAAAATTTAGGTTACATAAGGAAAGTTTTTTAGTACTTAGCATAGTAACCGGTGTTAGGGTAACTCATACTAAATTGCCATGCCTTACATTCTAGAACATGCATCCTCTGGACACTGTTTAATAGAATTGGTACGATGTATCATTCAGATTTTTTGTCAAATATATATACATATTAAAACAATTTCTTTGTATCAAGTTCATATAATGAAAAATAATCAAACTGGAAACATTTCTTATTTGTAAAGCACAAGCGTTTACATGTGAAATCTTCAGCCGCTTTACAGTTAGTTTTGCTGGCTTAGTAAGCCTACATGGTTGTCTGCATGGTAACACAATATGACGTCATTAATAATGGCTTATGTTTAGGTTTAAGCTGTTATGCTTTACTTATCAAAAGTGTTTCGAAATTTGTTATTTTCTATATATAAATGTGTATATATCAATTTAGGAATTACTCCAAGAAAGCCATTGCTGAGAAGACCATGTGGCACTATACATTTTAATATCTCATATATATTGGTGTTTGTGTTATTTTATTGTTGAAAGTCCAGTTCATGGGATGAAGCCTATCATGGATGAAACACCAATCTGCATTTGTATAACAAAATAACAGAAAATGGATAGATCCATTGTAAAATTTGAAAAACAACCAGCTGTACTATGAATAGCATTGAACCCATTAAGGAAAACCCTCAACTGTGGGTCTTCACAAACACATATGTATCTTAATGTAAGTTTGGATAAATGAACTTGCTCTTGCTATCAACTCTGGCCTGGTTAGAATATATGTAGTTTTTGATTGTGGTACACTGGAAGGCATTTATCAAACATTTATACACGTATAGTAGTGTAATACCCTGTATTATTTTGTTTTTTTAACATTAGTTTCTCAATTAAAATTGTCAATATTTCTGCTCATCTTAACTAATGAAAGTGTGAGTTTTCTTCATTCTTAGTTTTCATTTTTCACTTATTTGCTAATAACGAGACCCATTGGGAGACTGCACATTTCGTTCAATATTTTAATTTGAAGTAAAAGTAATTTAGTTTTTTGTTGCCAATTCAATTCGAAATTCGTTTATCAACTTTTAGAAAATACCTCATCAGTCTGTTTCAATCCAGATATCACGAATAATTCTTTGGGTACATGCACAGTGTTTTATCATTTAATTCGTGTATGATCATTATAACAAGGCTTTACATTACCTGCACAATTGACAGAATCGTGTGTATTGACGAAAGAAATAAAATCAATCAGAAATACAATATGAGAATTGTTGTTTATTGTAGGTTTGGATGACATACATTGTACTTTCTTGTACCTCCACCTCTGGGTCGTGGGTTCAAAGCCTATGTTGGGCAGTCGCAAGGTAATGACCGCAGGTCGCTTTTATTTTCTCCAGGAACTCCGGCTTCCTTCACCAACAAAACGTGGCACGGCCTAAAATGATGCTAGTTGTTAATACGACGTAAAGAAATACATTTCACCTAATACCGTATGCAATAGCAGATAGGATTTCATATTAAGTACAGACATATTATAACAAAATTTTGTATAAGATGGCCGAGAACATTGGCCACCATATATATATATAGTTGAAAAAAATCAAATCAACACGACAAATGTATTCCGCTAACTATTTAATCGATACACAAAGCATCTTTAAGTTACATCTATATATATATACATGCACAATAGCCATGAAAAAGACAGAACTCACTTCGTCTTAACACGTCATCATGAAAAATAAATAGCTAGCGACTTTAACAGGATTTGGGTGATTGAAATACGACAAATCAACAATACTCTTTGTATTTAGGTCTAATAATTCATTATAACACGCCCTCTATATACAGTTATCATTCTTCATATGTTTCAGCCAATATTTGATAACAAAAAACGATGTATGTATTCAAGAAAATGACCAAGTTCGAAATAAACTATTGAGTTAATACCAGTTTTCTGCACACCAACAGATTTCAGGAACGCTAAATGAAGTTTTACAATCTGTGACGCAGTGTTGAAGTCCCAGATATCACGACCGTAATTCACAATACATGATATATAAGTATCAGCTAATATCAACTTGGTCTTTGCCTTCAAGGTTAGCCTTTTTATCTTACGTCTAAATAGATAATAGGCCATTTTGCCTTGTGTAACAACAAATTCACCATTATAATTAAATACCAAGTCTACATAACAAAACCTTATCTACAATCTCTGTCTTTTCCTTTCAATTTCCACCATACATTTGGTAAGAATCGCTTGTTGTTGGTTTTTTCTTCTAAAATCCACTATTTAAGTTTCATCTACATCCACAGTCACACTCCAACGATCCCAATACGTCTTTAAAGAGTATTTTGAAGCTAGTCGACATCTTCAGAGAATAGCACGGTGTCATTTGCATACATGATTAAATACAGATTAAGTAGTTGAATGTTAGACTCAATTAATTTTGATGTCATGTCATTAATAGATAAAGAAAACATAATCGGTGATAAAGAATTCCTTTGTAACAGGCCAACTTGCATGTCGATCATTGGAGACAGTTAACCATGCAGCTTTACGCACGATTTGACACTTTAATATATAGATTTAATAACATTCAATAAACGCCCCCGACACCAGATTTCCACAATTTAAACCATAAGTTATCATATAGATTGCTATCGAAACATTTTCTGTAGGCAACAAACACAAAGTAAAGCCTTTCGTTACTTTTGTAATTAAACTATGAAGTACAAAAATCGCGTCTTTAGTACCGCTACTGGGTTTTAGACCGAACTGAGCCTCTGATATTAATCTTACTTCATTTAAGCAAGCGCTTATTTGAAAGTGACGTAAATAGTCTGGCAATATGATCAATGTAATGCTTCCTTAATATAAATATAATATAAAGACCTGCATGTAATATGTTATTAAACAATTTTAGTAAAACTGGCCAAAAAACTTCCTTATATTAAATAAAATACTAACTTAATACTCCGTCAAGTCCTGATATCTTAAGCGTAGATTGACCCTTAATTTAAACAAACAGCCCATCAAGATGAAATCAGTATCCAATTCAGGATAAATGTATACATTATTCATAGCATGTTGCTCCGTGTTTCCGTAGGTATCAAAGAGGGCATATTAGAAATTAATTTGAAATACCATTGTATTCATAAAACATCCAGCGTCCTGACTCGTACGCCTTGCAAAAATGTTGATAAAAATATTTTTGATCGTCCTTTTGTACTTGTTTGACATGTCAACTTCCATCTAGAGATAATTTTGCTTCGCTCTTGCTACATGAAAAAATTGTAATTTTTCCTGAAGCGAACCAAAACTTCTCTATTTTCTGATGATTTCCATATGTTAAAAGAAGACAAAGCTACTCTATACGCCTGATGTAGACGTTCACATTGCTTATCAAATCAGGGCTTATCTGGTTCTTCAGTCTTGAATTTAGACCATTGGTGGCATGGACAACAAATATGCACTTACAATCCTATCATTACTCGGGAAGTACCTATCTAACTGACAGATATATTGGTACACAATTCATCTGTTGCATTACAACACTTACAACTACTGGTAAATGCCCTGAAACTAACAAACAATGGGGCGTTATCGATTGGAAAATGAATTGTAATTTCCAACTCTACAATTTTCAACAACTCCCATATGTTCTCTGTGTAAGAAAGTAATCTATTGTTCTTGTATCTAATGCATTAAGATGTAAATTTACCACCAATATCGCCTAGAGTCCGAACGTTCAATTTTTTTGCAAAACTTGTAAATTCACACATTTGTAACAGACGACGTCCAGTAATCTTCCTAATTACGAATGATATCACTATTAACCTCGTTTTATGGAATAGCATCATCTAGTGTAAAATATTATGGAGAACATCAAATGTCATAAAGTCAGCATCCTTTACCTGTTCTACTATCAAAGTCACAAGCTATAAAGTCTTTACCCATGTTACTAAATTTAGCAATGTTGGATTCGAATTGATCACATAAAGCGATGCCCTAACTGTTGTGAAATGTCGCATTTACTGGGGTTATGTACACAAAACAAAGGTAACTTTGATTTGATTTTCAAATAACTAGCTTCAACCAAAACCAAACAATACTGTCAGCTTCAACAGTAATTAATGAAATATTCTTTTTCAATCGTGATTTAGATACAAAAATCTTCTCGCCCCTTTGCATTTTCTTCTTTTGAAAGGCGGATTGAATTCAGAACTCAAAACCGTCTACAGAAAACGTATCATTTCACCAGCATTCGCTCAAAAGAACAATATCAGACCCCTGAAAAATCTCGATTCGGGACAGAAAGATAAAAGTGGCTCTCCTTTTTTGTCTCTCTTCTCTCTCGTTAAATTACAGATGTTCCATTACAAGGTAAATCAAAATAATATACCAAATATCAAACGTTTAAAAAAAAAACCATCAACATTAAATGATAAAAAAACGGACACTTACCATCAGTGGAGGAAGAGTTCGCGTGTGAACCGATGTGTTTTAGTACATTCATGTAACGTCATTTTATAACAGATGAGAACATGTTTATATCGTATGATGACCTCATGTTCTCTACCAGCATGCAAAACTTGAAAACCTGTGTTACGTTTTTCTCTGCTAAAACTTAGCATATCTATTAGAAATATGCACTGATATTCTGAAAAAGCTTCAACCTATCTATTCCACTGCGATGTGTAAAATATATATACTTTGAATATATAGAATTGAAACGTCTGGTTGCTCGTTCGTAAAAATATACTTTCCGTTTATAACTTTATAATATATACAATAGAACATTGAAGACTTAAGCTCACGAAATACTAAGATGAAAAATATCAAACTTTTGATATCGCTATGGAAAGAATTCCTGAGGAAGTAACCGCATTACCTGGCGATAAAATAGGTTGTCTTCGTGATGATATTGGTGTGTTATCTACTGACAATTATGACATCATCTTCACGGTTTTTGACGTCACAGTAGCACTGTCGGCTGGCGTTGCTCGTGTAGACGTCGAATTAACTGAATGCAGAAGACATGGATGAAAACATTTTGAGGTAATTTCTCTTTTAATTACCTGGACAAAGTTTTCATTCTACTGAAAACGGAAGTACGATAAAATCGTCACAACAACGTAGTATATTTTAGTTGCTTCGAGTATATAAACGACGGACCTCGCCCTTGTTGGTCAAGGATGTAGCAACATCAAAATGAGTCTTGTCACAGGGTGATAAAGCCAGTGAACATTCAGATCAATAATTATGTTTTATTGTACCATTACACACAAGTTTCTGATATCCATTATATTCTAATTATAAAAATATATAAGTTAACGAAAAGTAACATACACACACAATTGTAAAAGACTGAGAAGTCATTTTACTGTGTAAGGGGAGATAACCCCCAAATTATGTTCTCCTGCAACTCTCGTAGTCAAGAGGTAAATCATAAACGTAGAGAGTTGAATCTTCCAATTAACTTTTTTGTAAAACCGGAACACTGGAAATCATATCCTCCAATCATAATCAAGCTCTTTATGGCGACTCCAAACGGCTGGAACATGCCTTTTCAAACATTTCATGCATGAATTTACATCATTTGTTGTGTTTACAAGAACTAGAGGGCAGGGATGTTCAGTTTTATGGAGGATTGCACCTACATTTCGGCAATCTACAACAACAATTGTTATGTGGAGGCAAGCATGACAAGCATTTGAAGAACAGTACTGTTACAGGGTCAGATCTTCATGTATATATATCACACGACGCCTGTGTAAGTTCAGGTGGACCATTCGGTCCGTTTATTCCATTAGACAGATGTACTTACAAGACGAACTCTGCAATGACAATACACAAATAACATAAACCATATAACAAATATCACACACACAAAACATACATATATCACTTTGACAAATAGATCATTTAACTGTATACTTGCAACACTAGTACAGCATTGAGAAATATTGAATTTTATTAAACTGTTGTTACAGAATTCCATTACAGATATAGCGAATATAAAGATATTTCTATGAACAATGCGTTCCTAGTTTATTATTTAAAATATGAAGTATTATAACTAAACCTGAATACTATAAATTATCTACATACTTAGTGGGATACATATAAAATTAATTACCTATATATGGCACAGAGTTTGTAGGTATCTTGTCACTTATTTTTACATATTGGTAGGCCAAGTCTGTAAAGATACAAACAGAGAAACTAGAAATCCGGACTAAATTAACTGTGTCATTATGTAATATTATAATGTACATATATCAAAAATGGATCTTAACAGATTCAAATAATATTCTATTTGAATTCATTCACTGGTTTACCGTAGTTTTGTAACAATACATAACAATGAAACTATTTGACATCAAAGTAATATGAATCTTACTCTTTATAAATATAATAATTAGATACTACCAGTAGGAGAGTACAGGATAATAAAGATTAAACTTACCGGCCGGTCACACAATGAAAAAATGACCGGAACATAAAAATTACCGCGAAATCGACGAGCCAATGAAATAAGACATAAGACTATGACGTAAGACAAAGACTAAACTGACCACTGACCACACGATACGATACTAGCAGACGATACTAGACTATACTCCAAGACGACATACAGTATAAACGGAAACTAATAAATACGAATGAATAATTAGGAAGACAAAACAATTTACAATATATACGAAAAGTCGATCCTTCTACAGTACATTGACCCAAGTCCCAACCTACAGTTAATTACATGTAGTGAATTTATCAACAATTTTGATTTGAACGTAGTTCAGCCGTGGGAGAGAATTTGTGACGCTTGGTGTCACAATTCTGAGTTAAGGGTTGATATTGTTTCGGAAAAATAATTAAGACAGTTTACACATTTTTATTGGTTGCATTGACAAGTTAACAAATCACTTGTATGTGACTGAAGATTTGCTTATCACAGAATCCAGAAGTTTGAGTTTCTAAAATTGATAGGCAAATGCAGTAAATAAGTTAATGAATAAGGAAAAGGATTTGCGATGGTATCGTGTCTGTTTTGACTTTCGTTTCCTGAATAAACAGAAGGAAAAAATCTGTTATACAATTCCTGATTAATAGGAATGAAGGTGGTGAAGATATGAAGTCGGTGTTGTCGGGCATAGGTCCAAGGAAATTCCGCAAGAGATACGGTTTTGGTTCCAATTTTTTTCTAGATGACAACACTTTTATAGTCCAACCAAAAACGAACGTTTGGGCTATTTTGAACTTCATAACTTAGGAGGGAAACGATTTGTTGTAGAATGTGACTATTGATTATTACGTTCCTATCCCAACTGAAACGTAATGGATCGTTGACTGACAATTCTCTAACAATTTAATTTTGAGATTTATTACAAGCATTAAAGATTATAGAAGTTGACATTTTGTTTCGTTGTATTACATACACAGACAATGTCATATGTGATAACCCTAAGGAGGAAGATCCACACTTCCCATTTGTTCAAGAATCCATAGGACACATTCCCGTATGGTCAGCACATAGCAGATATGTTACGCAACAATGCTAATAATATTGCCTCTGCTCCCATTGGTTATTTGTTAACAATAATGACCCCATGAAGGTCACAAAGCAACCTTTGGACTTCTCCAACTACTTCTAGTAACAAGGAACACGGACATTGATACTGAATACGGTTGGGATACAGATGGATGTTATACACGCAAAAGTAGGTGTGTGAAACATGCGTCTTCAGTGTGTGAACAATGTAAATGTTGTACTACAGTTAGAAATTGACAAGTCCGAAAGAAGCAAGGATATTTCAGTGACTGGACTGCAAGGGAACCTCGATTTGAAAGTGTGAATAAACCTTAAATTAAAAAAAATGACATTTTGAACTCTGACACTGTTTCTCGGTTGATTCCAAAGATTAATGTGCATAACTCATCAGACCTGCTATCTACGGTATCATCTCCAAAATGCTCCAGTAGATGTGGACGTTGAATAATAAACACTCAGACTAACAGATGTTGATTACCATATTAAATCATGATTTTACAATATCAAAGAGGTTGACGATCGCCTAACCGGGTACCAATGACTTTATGTTTTTGTGAAAGCTTCATTTCTGATGCATATAGTGTATCAGCGTCTAGACTCAACGAAAGAACAACAACATTGGTATCCTAAGTTTGAACTAATTCTTGCATATATTCAAATGAGGTTACGCTTCCGTCATCTCAGTCTGCTGATTATATTGAACCCAAAATGTCTTGCTTCATTTCTAAATTCCTAAGTCGAGGCATGCTAAACAACATAATCCTTACCGACTTGTCAACGAAACTATTCTGAAGGCTATACTGAACCTGTACCACAACTCGCTACGTGCTGATCACGGAGGTATCCAAGTTTCATGTTACCTCAGTGAAGGTGGAAAAGCTTTACGTTTTGTTTAAAGGCAGTTTTCAATTAGTAACAGAAAAAAAATCTAGAAAAAAAATCTTTGATTTTTTAACTGTGGCATATTTGTCTATCCTCCAGTTGCAAGAAAAGACACATTATTCGTTGCTATGGTCTTAAAGGACACATTACACTGTTTGATGTATGTAGGACTATGGTCACGAACAATGTTGCAGAGTTTACCCACCAGTGACAAGATGATTAGTAAGCTACTGTGCTTGAAGCAGAACGTTACCCCGCGTTACACACACCGATGTCTTGGCGTTGGTGAAAGGAGTCATCCCTCCTTAGCCGAGAGTATCTCTACAGTAATACAAGTGGATAATTGTAGGCGAGATGAATAGGTAGCAGATACTTCATACACTGTGATCTCTTCAGTGAAGAACTGATTACTCAGTACAAAGTTAATGGTTCTCTTGGTGTTCAAAGACTTTACTCGGCTCGTTCAGAGTTGCTTCCATTGAATGGACAATAAACATTTACATATTCATTTATCAACTTCGTAAAGGTGTCTGTTCCAGTTATGCCAAGGGTGAACACATTTTACGCATTTTTAGTCGATATCAATTAATATTATATATGATTATATTTATGAATTATTCACTCCTATTTGATAATCAGTGATTTTACCGACATTAATTCCACAGAAGTAAATAAGAGGTCTCCTCATCTTTTCAGTTTTTGGTCTCCCATCATGTTTGACCATATTTGGTATGCGCTAAAATAAACCTCCATTTATGATGTCGCAGATATCCAAACAATATTCTATAAAGAAAATCAAAGCCTGACTGTCTTTCAGTATTGTATACTTGAAATTGAGTTAAGCGTGGTTACTTTGTATACACATATATTTATTTTTTTACAGCATGTGTTCCCAATCAGGAGGGAGACAGGATAGTATTCATGTTTTTGATCACTAGCGAAGTAGATCTTATACAATTATGGACTGTTTTATTATATAATCAAGAAAGATTAATGATGACGTATTTGAATTACGCTGCGGTAATAGGAGCGCGGTTGATTCTGGAATATTATAGTAGAGTCGAAACACGAGTGCAATATTACTTCGATCATTTAAGAATTTGAAGCAACCTATGACATACATGTACATAACAGTTATCCACAGCTATCCATTGTTTGACGTTGGTCAGTGGTGAAGTAGAAGACACGTAAGCCTCTATTAAATCATCTTATTCCATTTTTGTTTTTGTTGAATCACGATTCCGTTAACCTGTCTTGATTGTCTTGTTAGCTTTAATGTTGAATCAGTGGATATCGTTCGTATATATATTTCATTTTCATACATCTTAGTAGAATACCAGACACGATTGATATGACCGCTTGTGAAAAGTATTCTGATGAATGACTTAACATGTGATATTTCATATCTTTGCATTCGAAGAATTTCGTCCTTTGCGTAACACATTACCTAGTTTAACCTGTAATCTGCTTTCAGCGAACTCCGGATATATTGTTGTGATCTACGAGATACCAATCTCGATATCATCAGAACTAATCAGAAAGTTCATGAAGATTTTTGATGCACTTGTAGTAAAGGTAAGGTAGAAAAGGTATCCTGAAATCTGCCTATACCATATCGTTAGGCTATTTCATATTAATATTTTCATGAACGTACATTGTAAATGATGATTTTTGTTTTGCTAACCAGCATATTACGATCCTTTACCTCTATGACGCAGACAGACTGATCTCAATGTGAGGGCAATATCATCACAATTTAGCATGATATGACGCTGGGTATTCAGATAAACATGTCAACATCATGTTATTTGTTTTTCTTCCATACTTTCAAAACGCAAAATATCTAAACTTGTTGTCATGCACTCTATCAAGCCTTCATGAATAGGCCGTGTAAACGAGTCGAAATAAGGTGACACTATTCAGTTGTGACATTGTCATGCCACTTTTAGCGGAGACAAAAAACGTGGTGCCCGTAGCAAATAGGAAGAAATATCTATATTAGCATATGAAACATGGGGAACACCCACGAATAGTTGGAGAAAAGGTCTGCATTTGAAATACAATTCTTTGAAACAGCGTAGCACAGCAATTTACGTGGTATGTACCAAAATATATAGACTTTTAAAGTCATCGCTTCCAAATCGTCAGTCCAAGAGGTAAATGGGTCAGATATATTGGGAGGAGTTCTAACCAGACATCACTTTTAAAAAAGATAGCTAATGTCTGACCGCGTACTCTGACACTTATTCGTAACATCTGGTTTCAAAAGATGCTGGTAGATGGACGTGTTTGATGCTCGTTAGTTTGCCTGTTGGTTACGTCATTGTATACCTTGTTCTCATTTGAGTACGTGACATTACTTACCTTACTTGAATTGACCAATTTACAAATACGAGTGTCGCCGATGACGCAGGATATGCTTACTCTTCCGGAACACCTCGTCTTATCATTCTTGTACTTTTGTAAATGAATTAATGAGTTTATTGGAATTGCGTGGTCCATATTGATGTCTACGAAAGTACTCGCATACATCAATAGTGTGCATATGTTAATAACTATAGAACGCACCATTCAAGATAAATTTATCTTTCATGCAAATATATATTTTATTGAGAAACAGCTATAAAGTGATACAACCACGTTAGCATTTGAACAACGTATACAATAGTTTATATTAAGAGCAATTACTTTACATAAAGAAACAAAGGCAGTATTAACAAATTCGCAAAATGAAATTTAAACAAGTCCACTATGTTATTCTATTGATAGAGAAGAAAGATTGTTGATTTTTTTTTCACAGAAATGGCGTCATGTTGTTCGTTGCAACAAAAATCAGCACTGATTGTCATGGTGACAGCGAATAATTCTAGAAATTGACAATTTGACAACTTGACAACTTGATTTAACAGCTGGCTGTATAACGGAAGAGTATATTACATCATTGAAAACTGTCCATAAAATATGTTTTTTGTGGTTTCATTTTCTGGGATGCTCCTCTGGCACTCGAATCAGCAATCGAAAAGGTGGAAAATATTTGATGGTATACATACTGTATACATCGTGTGACAAAATTATTAATATCAGGAAAGGAAGAAGAAAAATTATATAATAGTAAAATAAATAACTGGAAGGAAGAAGAAAAAGAACATATACATTAAGGAAGTAAAGCAGAAGCAGATATTAGTATTGTTTGTTGTCATGGAGACACTTAATGTACAAAACGATAGTGCGTGCGTGTCTCCTGTTTACGGTGGGGGTAATGTTGTCCATTAGGAATCAATCGTCCAACCAAAGGCTGACATCTATATCTGGTAGAGAGGAACAGGGCCTGAATTCATTCATCCTGAAAATGTATAACAATATTAATAAAATTAAAGAGACCCGGCACAAAAATTTTATCCCGATAGGGGTCGCTAAAATGTAAGTAAGGAATGTTTCATAAAACACACAGTAAGTGACACTAAAGAAAAATCCTTTATAAACATATTTACTTTAATATAAATTGATATCTAACTTGAATATTATCCATGAATGTAAGATAAATTGTTTAATCAGTTGATAGACCTATATGTACGACATGGCGTTTAATGCATTCAGTTCTCATAAAGATCACATTAATCTATGATATACTAACGAAGTACAAATTTATATTCATACATTTACGTCTATTATTTTGTATGAATTATGAATCATGATGTTATCGGGAAATATTCTATTTCCTTGTGTGATATGAGGTCGATCGTGTTTGATTCCTGATAGTATACTTGGTAGTTATCTTGCTATATGCCTTGTTCCTTTTAAGGAATCATTACTATATTGTAACTTAGATTGACCCAGATTTACGTTGTGGGAATATTCGATGAAACGGCAGATACTTTCCTTCCAGAACACTCGGTCTTCTTGAAACATCAAGAAAACTCTTTGTAAGTCTATTGTCTATTCATATTTTGTCCAAGATTCATCAAATTATAATCCAAACTGAAATTCCATGAAAGCTATGACAAAATATGAACAAAAGAAAAATTTACATGGAGACTCCTGAAAGTATACAAGGAGAATGCGACCAGGTGTTCCGGAAGAGAACGTAAGCGTCGTCAGCTTTATCGACGACACCCACAGTATAAACAGCAATGGAAACAACAATCAAAATAATATCGTCCAGCTTCATAACTTACAAATGAATAGAATACTTCTCAATGAGATCACTATGACGACCATAGGATTTCCCAATACATAAGTAAAACTTAAACATTTTTATTATCTACCTTGGTATTCTGAATATGTTTTCTTGGATTTGCTCAATTTCGAAAAACTGACAGAAGACTTTGCCTAACTTGAATTCGTTGATGTTATCCCTCTGCTCTGAAAGAATCAAAAGCAAACAATCAGTTAATTGTTATGACTGCGATATATTCACATAACGGTGTTAATTCGTTCATTGCCAATCAAATAAGATATAATGGAGTGTCTGCGAACACAAACTACCTTTTAATAAGAAATTTAATGTTGGAATTGATCTTAAAGTACTGGAGGATAAGCATGGCATGTTGTTCATATCATTGTATATATCAAACTGCACATATAAACGTATTTGAATTAATTCTACTGTAAATGCCTCCCTTTGAAGCGGGACACCAGTTTTAATTGTTATTACATGTTTTGATGGTATCATTCATTTTTTTATCATAGCTGATTACTGTGACCCGAATAACGACGACGGGAAATAATCAGCCACCTTTACCTCAGATGGTCAACAAATCAAAACGGATTATGTAAGCTGCTGCAATCTTCACTTGTATTACCTTGTGTTAACCCTTCCAATGTAGAACGCTCATACCAGTACCGATCGCCTCGTTTCAAAGCCTGGAATTGCTTCCCTAACAGACAAGCGAGGGTAGGGCCCACGTGACCATCGCTTACAGGAGTCTCCGATAACAAACCGGCGAACAAGTCAATGTCGTTCACATCACTACAATGAATAAAACACAATCGAATCATTCTATGACAAGCCCGCTCAGCAAACTGTTGCACCAAGGCGTGTGTGTGTTTGGAGAAACGTCAATCTACTTGGCATTTTGCTGACCTACGGACAAGGCTGAGAAATGGACTGATATTTGTGGTAGCATTTATAAAATAAATACCAATATGCTGCATAAAAATCAATATGGTTAGCAGATGCATTTGCATTTTCATTTTCGATTTTACATCATAACTTGCTATATCATAATTCATCTTCTAGTACTTTCATAACTAAGTCGATGTGTATTCTGTTAATGTTCTAATGAGTGGGCTTTCATATGCTTTTCCTGCTGCCCAAATCCTTCAACAGTAACGTCCTAGCAAGAAAAAGTATACTGAAAAAAATCATAAAGATACGAAATCACGCATTCTTCATCTCTCTCGCATATCTTGCATTATTTGAGATATTCATATTACCATTATCAAATTTTTTATCATCGCGTCAGAAAATGCTAAAAAAAAAAGACACACTTTTTGGTGGATTGTCTTTCCTGCAACCTAATGTTGTTGTTGACAGATGTAGGGTTGAATGACAACGCCAGTGTAAGAAAGCGTATAAGTGTGACGATAAAACGAGTTTTTTTTTTTCGGAACACGTAGCAGAGAACTGAATATTTTCAACTATGTGCGGGGTATAATGATAACTCCGAAGTGTAATGTTTATTCATCTATGACCCAACGCGTACGCCTGTACTTACTTAATAATACTGAATTAGATAGTTTGATAATTCCTCCCCCCCCCCCCCCTTTCTTTTATGATTGCTTTAGAGCTCTAGTATTCCTGACCATTCCTATATAAAAATAATACACAATAGCCCCATATATTCAAGATGACCATGTAGTCATCGGAACGTCACACTCTAATCTTCTACTGGGTTTGGTATGGGAAATTCTATTTTATTGACTTTACAAAGACGACGAAAATGTTGCAAAATAACGAAGAAAATATGATATTTAAAAACATATTGGTGCCATACACTTGTCACACGTACATTTCAAAATGAAATAGAAACTGAATGAAGAGATATATTGCAGAACCTTGTAAAATGGTTAAGCCCTATGCTTACGTGTCCTAACTACAACATTAGGTTTATCATTAGTTTTGATTGTAATGCTTGAGATACCTACTCGTATGTTTGTTTCAATTGTTCTATTAAAGAAATGTCGTGGTCTTCAAGGGTTTGGAAGCTATCAGCCACGCTCAATTTACAATATTTTCTATATGCATTGTAGCCTGGCAGTCCATGTTCGCGACCTCTTTGTATGTTAAGTGCAGCAAGGTCAAGTCCGAATGATGTTTTTTCTTTTAACAGATGATTGTGTATAGCTGGTGTAGCATATCTGAAACAAAATAGAAAATTTAAGCAAATATATTTTGTGTCAACTTGGTTTCAATTCCATATTCTGTAAATGTCCCATAGACTTATGAAAAGGTATCAACAGATATGGATTTAACATTCATGTTTCCCATTTAATTACAAGAAATAAAACACACTTTAATGTAATGACTGTTTCAGAATCGTTATTGACACAAACGGTAACATTTAGTGGACTTTGAAATTGGTTTGCATAATAACTTAGACAAAACAACAAAAAAGTGCAAATCGGTAACATTAACATATTTATCACTAATATGAATGAGGTCGAAAAGGACCGCGTGATAAAGTTAATTCTATTGATTATCATTGTATTGCTAACGTGCAAACTGATGCCATGATATCTTTCCTAATGCTAAATTTATAGCAGAGCCTTGTGCACGTATGTTGTTGGTAAAAACCGTGTTTATTGTTGGTAAATACTTGTAAATTGTTGTTGTGTTGGACTTTACTTACGCGTCCGATCTTTTGCAAGGTGCTCTATGGACCCAACCCATCATTTTATTCAATTTGTCCTTGTCAAAAAGTAAATCTGGTCTAAAGAAGTGGTTAGAGAGGTCTTCCGGTTTATAAGCGTCCTTGTTACAGTCATCCAGCATTCTTAATAGCCCATCAACTAGTGTGTGGCCATATCGCATGGCGGCTGTACTGAATTGAACCTGGATGGAAGGGTTCTGATTACTTCTGTAAGGTATGAATAACGAAATGACAAAATAAAATGGTTAACTCTCAACTTCATATTAACTGCTTCTTATACAAAGTAGATTTGATATATCTTCTCTCGGTATGGGTTTAATAGGAAGTCATAAAAATATGAACGAATCCTGTAACAAATTGTTTATCAAGCCACTTTGTTTGCAAACTGTCATTCTAAAAGTTGTCATTCAGCTCAAGTCAAGAACAGTTGCAAGTGAAACGAGTTTGGTGTCAAGTTTCAAATTCGTATGAAACTTAATTTGTTCATGTGATCAGTCTTAAAACTAGGTAATAGAGGAAATTTTTAATAGGAAAATCAATATACCATTTCCTGAAAAATAATTATTAAAAAAGTATTTATATAAAAATCTGAATCCGATCTGATTAAATCATGACTAACAACACAAAAAATAACGTGTCAACAAAATCCAAACTCAAATTCAATAAACCTGGAACAAAATAAGAACCAAACGAAATATTTACACGGAGACTCCTGTGTTCAGGAAGACTTAGTGTCTCCTGCTTCATCGAAGACACCCGCCATGGTCAAACCATGTAGGTAATGACACGTGCTCTAGTGAGAACAAGTTATACCAAAACGAAATCAACAGGCAAATAAACTAGCATCAAACACGTCCAGCTTCATATCGCACAAAGGAATAGAATATTTCTCAATGACTGTAAAACCTCCCAACTAAATGACCTGACCATACAGATACATGGTACTAGATTTACTTTACCGAAATATACACCACTAACTCACAGTCGTTCGCTCTTCGATACGATAAGTTGCCATTTTGTCTACACCACTGCATGTACGTTTTAAAACTCTAGATGCCTCAACACCGAAACGTATCGACTACTTTTTCCATAAGTAGCAAGTTACGTTTATAGATTGGTTTCATATGTATTATTAAGAGAACAGTAAATAAATGCACGGTAGCTGTATATTAATCTACAGTAATGTAAAGTAAGACCATGAACAAGTTATACAGTTTCCAGTACGATTTAACTGGGCTAATTGTCATGTGCTGTGTCCAGATTATGACATTCGGTGACCGCAAAATCTGTGGCAACCTCTTTATATTGACTTAATCTGGGCTATTGTTTGGACGTATACCCGAAACATGCGAAGAATTAAGCATTGGCCAATATATTTATGATAATATTACACATAAATGCTTGTTCCTAAGGCCAAACATTGACATTATTGATATTGAATTTGGAGAAAGTGAAATTGTCTGAGTTACCACAACGATAACATAGGACGATTTTCTGATTGAAAATGTTCCTAATTAGTTCCGAAATGATAGAAAATAGACAAGGAGAAGGTGTTTTTATATATGTTAAAATAATATTATCGCTTGAAGCAGAACAGGGCTGCAGATTCCCTAGCTGTCCACTGCTTTTAAATGTTTTTTAATACAAAGGAATTAGACCTTTCAACATTATTCAGTGTCAAATTAGAAACCATGCAAATCAATTCTAATCATTTTACAGATCGTCTTATAAACAGTCTGTCATGGTTTGTGGTAGTATGACGTCATACGGAAGAACATAGCAACAACAAGGAAATTGTGTCACCATCTGTGTTCGGTTTGGCTGAGGACTATTAATCAATCTGAAAAAAAAATCTGTTACAAGAAATAAAAGTATTTTTATTAGGTTAAAGGTAGTAGGAAAGTTTACATTAACTGCCTTTCTATTGATAACAAGTACATTATCATATAACCCTTTCTTAAATGATTTTGTGGTGTCTTTTGAGTCAATCACAATCATCAAATCTTGATTTGTAAACCTGCTTGTTTGTTTAGATGCCTACACGTTCTTCTTACCGGTAAGGGTCCTTGCCGTCCAAGGTAAGCTTGTACTTGTCCATGGCCTTCTTCCCAAGCACCTCAGGTAGCCAGTTGTTGTAAGTCACTTGCTGCATAATTGCGCCGATGATCTTCCTAGTCTTTTGGTATATTTCTTCGTCATCGTCAAGGCCTTCTTCCACAAAGCGATCCGCCAAATAATTGTGGAATCGAACAAAGGCCAAGTGTATTGCTCCAAGGTGGGGGTTCTCGTTCACACGTATATCACCTTAATATATAAAAAAATATTAAAATACATTTAATTGCTTCAAAGTCTTTCAAATGGTTTGATTGGTTGAATTGATCAAAATGTAGAAAGTCATCAGAGTTGTTATGAGCGCCCTTCAAAAAACGTTATGGAATCTGTTGCCGAGCTTTGACATACCAAAGTACTGAGATGGTGCTGATAATAATAATATGATGTGACAACGTTGGGTGCCGTGTTATCGAGGTCAGTCTATAATATTTCAGCGTAATGACACTAACATAGAGAAGAATTACCAAAACGTGATGATAGCACTTTTATGATTATGAAATACTTAACGGCTCGTCAACACAGAATAGGTCGTTAGGGCCATCAACCGGTAATACACACAGCGATCCAAAAGGAAATAACAAACAAACTAAAAAGTAATAGACACATGCTAAAAATGTAAAAGATTATATTATCACAAAAGATAAAAATAGTTAGTCATAATCTATAGTACAGACCAACATCTTTCAGATAACGTAGAATTTTATTAATCTCAACAGTTTCTAAAAGGGTCTTTAGACTTGCAATGTTACGCTTAAAAAATGTCTCAAGTAGACAGGTCAATGCAGTCCAATAAAAATGTTTAACGGTGAATGGCTCTTAACATCAGATGCACCGAGGGTTATCTTCGCCTTTCAACATTTACAAAAACGTAAGGTATAGGCTTTACGGAGTGCAATTTATTGTTAGTAAATTGATTCCTTTCCTCCTGCCGCTGAGCTGTTAACAATTGTTTGATAAACGGTTTAAAATCAGTAAAATGAATTTAAAAACAACAAGTGGTAGCGATAAATCTTCTTTTGCGGTATGATCTTCTTTTTCGTTGCCTGGTATTCCCATGTGCCCAGGAGCCCAGCAAAAGACAATGCCACAGAGTTCATTACCATTAATTCTTTTTTCTGGTACCAAAATTTCATCTTGTTAGATTGCATCTTTTTAAATTTATTTTCACTCCAGATATTTGGACCAGTTTCCTATTTCGTACTTATAAATATAGCTTCCGGAAAATTAGTATCCACCTCCTTAGTTTAACTGCATGTTTTAGAGATGTTATCCACTTATTCCTTAATTAGATTAAACGATGTCTTGCATGAAAATAACAGTAGTATTATTTTGTAATTCTTTATTTGAGTTTTCTGTAATGACAACCTGCGTAGCAGTTTGATAACTATAAATTCAACTTCAAAATCTATTTATATATTTATCGTAAATTGTACATTTTAATGTATATGTATCATATGTTGTGATGTGACTTTCGAACAAGACATGCTACAAAGCTGACAGGAAGCATGAAGAAATATAACGTAGATCTAGTCAGAGGCTAGAAGACAGGAAATATGATGAACACTTAAGTAGATACAGTGTGAGAAAAGGCCGACAGGAAGTTTGACCTTTGGTCACCTATAAAAGTATGAGACAAGGCCAGTAAAAAGATTGAACAATACTAAGGTATGTCTTTTATGAGATAAGGATGATAGCAAATAAAACAAATGCTAACGTAGATAAGTCATTCGACAAGGCCGACAGAACGTTTTACCAATACTGAAATAGGTATGGTATGAGACAAGGCCGACAGGAAGTAAAGGAAAATTCAACGTTTTTAGAGGGAGGACGTACAGAAAGATTCCGTACTTACCAGCGTAAAAGCAGTGCTTAGACGTTCCAGGATCAAGCAGACAAGAACTTTCAATGTTTGGAGGTAACAGGTCATCGCCGTCGACCCTCAGTCTACCTGTAACACAAATTAACTGAACATTAGTGGTACTTTCTCTCACCCTTATGCAGGTCAATAATTTCAAATAATTGTTTACCCTACATTCACATATTCATTTACTGCTCGTGAGCTCTTGTTCCTCTAGGCTAGCCGTAACCTTTATGCTACAGTTTACAATGTATAAATGCTGATGAAGGTTTCTTTACAATTCTAAGATGTATGGAAATTGTTTGAGATATTTGGGACCCTCCCTTTATTTCTTGACATTCATTTCAATCAATATTGAATTTTTTTTTTTGCCTCCTTGTATCAATGACCTGTAATAGAAGGAAGATATTAACCACTATGACACAGTCTGATTCATTCTATGGCTTTAATGTACCTATTTCTAAAATGCACGGAAAGGCGCGATTCAGTTAACAAACACAAGGCTTGCAGAGCTTTGCAAGGACGTTAGACCATAACTAACCAAGCAACATAGACAAAGGAAAGTAATCAGGTTATAACCCCGTTTATCTCATTTTGTAATAGAATAGTGAGATTATATGTCTTGTTCATGTAGAGCTGGAAGAAAATAAGATAAAAGGAAAATTGGTCCTTATTTTGCGCTCGGAATTTCCAAATCTCTGAAAATCCTTGATTCTGAGCCATGTTTAATATAACATCGATATTCCATATAATATCTATCTTATATGATATGGTCTAAACTTTGTTCGTGGAAGTATGACTGTGTGTAAGGGACGCTACCATATACACAAAAAGCAATAATTAATTAACTAGGTACTGCGCAGTTTTGTTGATATTTTCTGTTATTTCACCGTATGGCCATCATTTTTATGTATATTTTCTGAATGTCTGTTACATTCCGTGATGTATTGGTTAGGTCTCCGTCTGGTATGTTTTTAAGGTTAATAATGTATGCATGTTTCATATTGTAGTGATCTAGGTTGCATTACTGTGTATCGCGGAACATTTTGAATTTGCCGCTTTTATGTGTATGCATGTGAACTAGTGCGCATGTCAACGCGGAATAAACGAGAGTCTTCACGGTCAGACATTGTTGTTGCGTTGCTTGTTTCTCGTGGTGCCAAACGGGACCCACAACGCCTTGCAGACGAGGTAATATCGTCGCGAGGCATCACAATATGGATATAATATCCTCATGGTTTAATAGAATTTAATTAAAAGCATTTGAAAAGATGTTTTGATACAAATTCTACAAATATAATTTGAAATCATCGTATCCAAAATGCCGACATATATTAATTAATTAGAAATACAATATATTTTTTCCTCTATTAAAACAACAAGGAAAATAACATGACCAAATCTAGTATACATTGTATTAATTGTTCTCTTTATTTCTATTCATCTTACGGAAATGATAATCATTGCGACAGATGAGAAAGTCAATGAAGTGTCAATGGTCAGACTTACCATTCTTGCCAGATCTTAGATCAACAGCGACTTCGTCATCAGAGCCATAGACTTGCGATGCATCAATGAAAGCCGTGATACCATTAATTTGCTCTCTTAC
The DNA here is from genome assembly GCF_031769215.1 of Ylistrum balloti. NCBI lineage: Eukaryota > Metazoa > Mollusca > Bivalvia > Pectinida > Pectinidae > Ylistrum > Ylistrum balloti. The sequence continues at coordinate 44,271 of NW_026781869.1, read as the reverse complement.
TCCTAAAACATAGAATTCGTATATCAATCTGTAGATATATCTTCAGTTTTAAAACTGAATTAATTAAACAAAGATGATCAGATTCTGTTTTACAATTATATTAACCTGTCAATATCAATCAGTCATGTCTCCCACGTCCAAGTCTACAACTTCCGGTTAAGCACCTGTATATATTCTATATTACCATGCAAGAAAGAGATGTCTTATCCTCACTGAAAGAGTGGATATTTCTTCTGTCCGAAGGGGTAGAATTACATCTCATCTTTGGATATACAGATCAGGCGTCTATAATTTTAGGGTTTTTTATGTGTTGCAGAAAGCATGACGTAGCCGGGATACTATTTTGAAAGTGATTATCAAGTCGTGTGTTTTTTGTACCTTTGAACTTAAACACTTTGAGAGTGATTTTGTCTGCGATAGTGTTTAAACGCGACACTACTGTAAGTTGGCTTTACTGTATCCTTGGTGGTGTCTAGATTTTATTCCTCTCCTTGCAATTATATATTTCAATAGCTTGTGTTCTTAAGACATTGCAATCACGATATGACGTCGCACAATTCTGAACAAGGTAGATTTATCCACTAAATATTATGAATGTAGGCAAAAGCGAGCTTCGACCTGGGCAGATAAAAATACAAGAGGCCCAGTATCCTTAACGGTCACCTCGGTCACCTGAGTCACAATGCTTCTTGTAACATGTCATAGAAATAGTTTTGTTAAAAAAGTAATATAACTTTAATTATGTTGTGCACATAACGCAAATGTAGTTTGTGTATATGTATTTAATTGCAGTCCCATGCTAAGGCTTTTAAGCAAGTTAGAACTAAAAGGAGTGACACTCAAGAATTTTCCTATGTAAAATCGTCCAATCAGGAACATTAGAACATCTTTGAAATTTCAGTCAATTTGATCAATTTTTGGCCCCACCCATCAGCCCCAGAGGTCAGTAAAGATCAATATGTGCACCCCGGCAAACAGTCAGCTTGTACTTATATATATATATATATATATATTAAAGTTTGGACTATTTCTGAAAGAAAATAAATACATTATGCTAAAAAATGTAATTTTCCTATATAAAATATAGTAAATGTTAGCCCCTCCCCAAGGCCGCATTAAATTTGGAATCATGAAACTTACAATTTTTATAAAGCACCGTAAAGTACTTCCATCCATGAAAAATATTTGAGTTTACATTATCTGGTAATTGAGAAGAAAAGTTTTAAAATCTCAGTCTATGACCATTTTTTACCCTGCCCAACAGCCCTTGGGGAGTCAATATGTGCATCTCATTAAACTGTCACATAAATCTAATAATCCTTCTCTGGTTTGAACTATTTCCAGTAAATAATCAATGTTCAAAATTGTTATTTTCCTACATAAAGTGTAGTAAACTTTACCTCCTCCACTGGTGGAAATGCGAGATGCTATGGTGAATTTTACAATTTCGGTAAAGAATCTGATGGCCTTTCCATTCATGAAGAGAACTTGAGAAACTTTCAAAGATTTAATATTCCGATATTAATTCCACATTTGTACTTCCCTATTAACTAAGCCGGGGGTAACAATTACCTGGGATACATGGGTTTGCTGTAGTTGGTAACGATCGCACTAAGTCCATACAGGTGGCGCCGAACTGTTTGTAGTGATAATCATCAGGGCTTATGGGAATAACTGAACACTGATTTTTCCTGGAAAATAATTAATATAATCACTTAATATTAAATGAAGAAGCAGTCATTTTTGTATAGAAATAACATCAAAACTTGGCATGTTCCTTAGATTGTGTTACATACATGTCACTCCTCTCCGCATCGTACGATTCGTAAGAGACGTATAAAGTTTAAAAAATGATATTTTCCCTTCTTCTTTTCGTTCTTTTTACACATTCTATCATATTTTGGAAGACAAAAATACAAAATACCTACATGCAAAGTATGCCCCTGAACACTTTTTGCTGAAAAAAATTATAATAGGTTCGTAAAAGATTACGTAATGAAATTTGATTGCCTTAAAATGTTGAATATTGTCTAACATATAAAACAAAGTTACCTCAATTTCCACTCATTGTTTGGCAGCGAACAACAAGCCACAGTGGTTCCAAATAAACCTGCAAGAACACAACATTTAGACTAAGGTGTCAGCTGTATCTCTGTCTTTTACATTGCCGTATAGAGACAACAATAAAACGCCGATATGTAACCAAACATTTCATATTAAAGTTTATTGAAATATGGTAAAATAAGATCTATAAAATAAACAGTACAAAAGACCCATGTCTTCCCCTCCATAGTAAATACTACAATTAACTAGCATTAATCTCATCAAACTGCACCTCGTGTATGGTATCAAAACATTCTTAATGAGGTAGAGACATGTATTCCATGCCACCTTGCTATAACCTGTAAGTCATTTTTACCGGCAATTGTTGGCATCTCTACTAAAAAACCATTACATATACGAAAACTTTCTCATCAAATATTTCATGAATATTATCTAAACTTTATTTATTTTACAACAATTTGGAAATAAGTAATGTCAATTTATACTAATTATTCTTCTTTGTGACCCGGATGTAAACGCATGAGGGGCCGTAGTGTTACTGCCTGAACGCCCTTCAATAAGGTTGTCTTGATATCTGGTCCAACGTACATGGTATTTGAAAGAATTTGTTTGATCAATCAATCAATTTAATCAGTTTTGCGTTATTCGAAAAGGTTGAAAATTGACTAAGAAATAATTTTCTCTTATTTCATAAGCAGTAAACGATATGTTACATCTAGAAACTCAAAATGTAGTAAATCACCAAAAAATTGACCAAAACCGTCACTATAGTATATCGAAAGGAATTTCATAATGTTAGTGTTCATAATTATCTCCCATTGCTTAGACGAGCTTTAAAAAACAAGTTACTAACTATCTGTCAAGCTAATAGTTCCCCTATTTCGTCCTACCTAGGAACACGAAACAACGAAAACATATAAGACTTACTGAAGTTTCATCTAGCAAATGCTGATACATATCCCAATTTTGTTTTGATGGTCTTTATAATACATACCAAATATAAATTTACACGTTTCGATCACTATCATCTCTGTTGTCATAAAAGTTAAACGCAAATACACAACTATGTACAGCATACCTACTGCTGGTTTCCATAAACTGGCAAACGTATTACAGAAATTAAATTCATATATATACCAACAAAATTAAATATTAAGCGTCTACAGATTTATCATATCCTTTGACAAAGATTGGGAAACAACGCTGTATTTCGTTAAGACATATAATACAATTGTAACTCGAAATCGATAAAACTAGGGCAGACATTCCGTGCAGCTATAATGACACGTTCTACAAATGAGTGTCGAGTTAAAACAACAGAACCATTGTGCACACATACTACAGGAATATAGTTAAATAAAAATAAATAAATAAAATGAAACACCTTTAGTCATTGGGGTTTCTGTGATATCATGGTCCAAGAACTGGCCCCAGACCGTCATCATCATCGTCAAATCCAGAGCATAAGGTGTTTCGGGATCACTCTCGTTATACAGCACTTTGACGGACACATCTCTTGCACTTGGTAAAGGAACCTTATTCACCCCTTTATATCTTGGTTCATTAACATCTTACAAGAGAAAACAAAATAAAAATATTACTTATATCATTTTAAGTATTGGAATTGCCAATGCTATTTTTCTCCAAAACATAAATATCACTCTCCACTCTATTCACTAGGAGGTCAACATTGCATGGCATTTTATTAATAATATAAAACGTTCGTTATGGCTTTTGTTCGATTTCCAACTACTCCTGTTGATTAAAAAACACAGAAAACTGACAGTTTACTTTGGTTTTGTTTTTATCATTGGTTTAGTGATGATGGAGGTGATTACTGAATTTTGAAGCCATTATTCATTATGTAAATTTATGGAATTCGTGGAACTTATGGTGTTTTACATTCATTTCAACAAAATTTCATTTTTCAAGACATATCATACCAAATACATGTAGCTTTTGATTTTTGCGGGTCATATTTTTGCATTATTCGTTTTAAAACGGTTGAATTGTATTCTAATGATTGAAAATTTCGTGCGCTGGACACAAAAAGTACCTATAATGTACATGTGTCTCATCATTTCATTAAAATGTACCGAGAAACAGTGAAAACATCGGCGCGAAAATAATCGGCCATACAGTATGCATCAACAATTTCAGTCCCTTGCTTTCATGTTGAATGTTACCAATGCATTTCACAGACTTACGTCATACAAGAGAATTCAGTTGGACAAAACAGATAGAAAAATATCTAGTAGTGGTAAAAGACGGATACTCACCATCTTCATACTTAGCAGCTATAAGGCGGATTTGGGGTGTGTGACTCGCTCCATAAGAGGGATTATTCAAATTATTACACGTGCCATTGATTCTTCGGTAAGGTGCATTTTCCTCACTTGAGCAGTCCTCTCGTATTGGACGGTTGCCTTTACAATTCCCTGCCTCATCACTGAAGGCTTTTCTGATGCTCTTGTCCTTCTGCATATTCTCCAAGCTACCGAATTCCCTGTGTACAAAATATTCGGCGTTACAGACATAGGAAAATACTTTACAATAGGTTTAAAATGACCCAAATCATAGAGCCAATTGACATTAAAACAGACTAGTAATTGATGGTAAACAGGATTTATACATACGATAATAAACAGGAAATACAAGAAAATGTATGATACGTTTGAGATTATGAATTATTACCGAAACTGTATATTACATCTGGTAGTTGATACATATGCTTACCATAGAGGTTATTATTTACTGAAACCCTGAAGGGATAAACAAAGCTGATTGGTTGTCTATACAGCAGCAAACGGGACTTCTATCCCTGTCTTTCCTAATGATTATAATTATTAGCAAACGTAGATCTTGATAACGTAAACATTTCATATGCAGCGATAAAACTGATAAAAAGTGGTTTAATGCCTATTGGCGACTACTAGTGTATTAGTAGCTATAACAACTGTACTTATTCAACCATTTGAATAAGAATAGTTAGTATACCATCACACTGGTTAACTATTATGTCTGATCATTAAACTTGGTATACTGGTAAGTCTGACCATCACTCTGGGCTATCTAGTAAGTGTGACCATCACTCTGGGTTACCTAGTATGTCTGAACAACACACTTGGTTATCTAGTATGTCTGACCATCACATTGAGTTAACTAGTATGTCTGAACAACACTCTTGGTTATCTAGTATGTCTGACCATCACACTTGGTTATCTAGTATGTCTGACCATCACCATAAGTTAACTAGTATTTCTGAACAACACTCTTGGTTATCTAGTATGTCTGACCATCACCCTAAGTTATCTAGTATGTCTGACCATCACACTGGGTTACCTAGTATGTCTGCCATCACTCTGGGTTATCTAGTATGTCTGACCATCACCCTAAGTTAACTAGTATGTCTGAACAACACTCTGGGTTATTTAGTATGTCTGACCATCACACTGAGTTAACTAGTTTGTCTGACCATCACATTGGGTTATCTAGTATGTCTGACCATCACCATAAGTTAACTAGTATTTCTGACCATCATGTGACATAATGTGAATTATTTGAATTATTGCTTTTATTGAATGTTTGTTAAAGTTGTGTTGTATACCATTGTATTTGCTGACATGGGTCAGATTATGTATCTTTTTTATTGTTATATGTATTGTAATGTCTTATATGATTCAGATATAAGTATGATTTAATTAATTCATATATTGAGCAATGAAGATAGTAAATATAGTATTTTAGAAAATCATGAGACATATATCCTTAATGGTTTGGTTAGGTATACAGTAAAAAGTGTTCAGGTAAGACATTTCCATATATGGTAATGGTACAGACTGACTGTGACTGACCTGTCCACTGACACGAGGTAGGTAAATTTGTTTGGGTAGAACACAAGAAAGGTTAGGCATGATTTTTACTGGGAAGTTTGGATTTGTCGGGCAGTACAAGTTTGGGTTTTGGAGGGAACGGCTGGTTTTAGTATTTCAGAGAGATTTGAATAGCTTGGTATTAATTCTACACCAGTATTATTGGTAAGTAACTATTCTTTCCAATATTGTATAATATTATGTATTTCAAGTAATTTATTGTCTTCCATATGTAACAATGAATTGATTATAATATGTTCTGTAACTATTATCTTTGAAAGTAGGATAATGTAGTGGTTAATGTCTATATATATAAATGTACATGTAGCTCTATATACAAGTTGCCACTATTAATTCTTATTTTATGTCCTTTTTGGGTACTATTGTTTGTATGCAGTGTGTAGAGAGTAAAGATCTAATTGTGGTTATCATTGATTTGTAGAACAGATTAATAGGAATGGAGGTGTAATTCAAAATTGTACTCCACGTACCTCTGCATCATATGTAGGGCGAGTTATGTTATACATGTACAATGTACTAAATATGTATTTTCTTAAAATAATGTAATTAAGGAGCTTGATATACCATAACACTGTAAAGATAATTATAAGTTCAATACTTAGATGATTATCATTAATGTAATTAGATTTGTAAAGTATATAATTATACTAAATACTTGCTCTGTAATTGGTATACATGTATTTTGTACTTAGTGTGAGTGAGAGTTATGTCCCTTGGATATTTTATTTTTATGGTACTTTTTGTGTATAACACAATAAACCGATGATACAATGAAAGGTCAGCAGTTTTGTCATTTTTTGATATCTAATATCTGATTTGAAATCAGACTTGATACCAGACGATTCGTCGGTGTTTCCGTCTCAGGTCAACCGTGAACCGAAAGTGGTACTACAGACTTCTCAAACTTTTATTATGTTTTGTTGAGACGGTGTTGATGCATTCCAGGATATCTTCACCATTTTCTTCCCAGGATAATTTGGACATTTGCTGTTATTTATATTTAATCAAAATAAATGAAATACTTTGTGACAGTCCGTGTGTTTACATTTTATCTTTATTCAATATTGTGTCAAGTGCATTATTCCATTTCAAATTTGCATTCGTTGATTGGATTGACTGTTCATGCTTCGACTTATTTAAATCTTCCTCCACAAGTTGCATTTCGGAATTCTTTTTTATTCGAGTAAATCAGCTCATTTTGCGTACATATTGTAAGAGTTTAAGCAGATTTATTCACATAAAATGCATATAAACAAACAATGAGGGTAACACAGATCCCTGTTACCAAACTACCGCTCATGAAGACCAAGAAGATTGACCAAACGCTCAGATTTGACACACAGGTTTGTTGGTTAATAGATTTCACATCTGTACCGTTCGCTGGTTTGGGTCAAAAGAGGACGGACGTACCTATCCCAGTAAGAAAGTCACAATCAGGGGCAGTAACTCTGCCCGATATTCCCAACAACATGTCAAATAGAATACTGCGTCATATTATCGAGAGTTATGTTCTCCATCTGACTATAAAAGAGTTTGGGTTACAAATATTTTCATGATGATCATATGAACAATTGAAAAGTTTTTCTGACAATGGAATCTTGAATGATATAAAATATAACATACCCTTACATCTTGTACTTACTTCAAGAGAATTTTTGTGGCAAACAAAGCTACCAGGGTTTTGTTCTCATAATCTCCCTCAGATTCTTTGTGATTGTCGTTCAGACCAGCCATCAACGCAGAAGAGGTTCCACCAGCAGGCTTGTCATCACCTGTGTAAAAGAAACAAAAGTACTACATGTATCAATATTATTTAGATCAAACCAGATTGAGAGGATAGCATACATACTATATGGACAAATAATCCTCTCTAGGAATATGAATCGTGTGCAATATACTGTTTATATTAACACTTTCAACAATAACGTCAAAGTGACGAACTTTAGCGTTATGTTGTGGTAAATAAGTTCAGTATGAGGGTACACTGGCATTCATTTGACCAATCCAGTGACAGATCTATAAGTTTGGATAAAAGTTGGGGGCATATCTAAGATTCACATCCCAACATGGAAAAAACGCTTAAGGAGAAAGTATTACCAACCCTTAGATCAAACACTGATCATGCATGATTACCTTCTTCCTAGTACCTGACGTAACATTACAACCAAACGATTAAAAACAACACTTTCAAATATTTATGTTAATCTATCACAGTAAAATGTGACCTATCATGCGTGGTGGATAATGCTTTCGACTCTGGTGAATATCCTCGATTAACTGTAATTAACTAATAATTAGTATTCAAAGTTATCCGTTTAACTCGTATCTACCAGGTAATTTACTATTGATTATGACATTTTTGTAAACAGCATACTCCAGATTATTTCGTGTTGGCTGTAATCAATGAAAATTTCAATTCGTGTTCAGTTGATCATTAAGTTGTTTTTTCGAGTTCATACTGTGTTGAGTGGTTCCAAGATGACTACCAGGTATAAACAGAATGTAAAAGAGATAAATTGCTGTATTATCTATGTTACCGAGTTAAACATATATGAGCATTTCCTGGTTGAGAAACATGTATATACTAGCTCAGAAATGTTATGTTTTTGCCTCGTCTCCGTGCGTCTTGTTCAAGTCTGAATTAAGAAATAGTTTTATACCTGATAAAAAATATTCCTCTCGTAACTTAATTTCCTTAACTAGCTCTTTTTTCGCTTCATCGAAGGCATCCATTGCGTTGTTATACACCGGGTCGTTCTGCATTCGCGTCATGATGTCGACCGGGTCTCCGCTTAACGTTTCAGAAAATCCATCGGATCCCTCTGCATCCACTTCCCTGGTCTCCTCATCAAGTTCTTCTAAGATCTCCTCTAGTTCCTGGTAGAGGTCCGATGTTGGTGTTGACCATACGTTCCCGAGGACCAAGAGAAAGGTCACCAGTAAAACTGCCTCGGCCTTTAGCATCATGCCTAGAAAAAGATATTGTAAATAAAAATACATACATTGCATGTCAAAAGCAGCAACGTTTTCGATGTATTGTCAGTAATTGACTGCCACAGTGATTTACATGAAAGGGATTTAAACACATTTCATTTGATCTTTCACAAGGTCAACCAACTCTGATTACTCGAGAACAGATTTGTTTTAGTACCATCGATATCAGGACGACAAATCGACATTTGTACATTGCACCCACTTTCTACTTTAGTCCCAAGCATTACTTGACCTTCTGTCATTCTGGACTTGCAGACTGAGCAATAGAATTATATGTTCTACCGCTTAGAATGTTGGTAAGAAATTATTTAACTTGGCGTGTTTTCTCTTCTTTCTTTTTAAATATTTTCTGCCACATTTGATATAACATTTTTTTTGGTCATAATGTCATGCCTGCCCAAGCCTGAACGAAGCTCAGCTATATTCCTTAACAGTCAGTGGTGCGATGGCTTATCGTAACCCAAGGTGAAGATTTACAGGTTCGACGCTCTCCACCAATGACTGTTCGCGTTTCTCAGGAAGAAATGAAACGGTCTAAGCTGACGTAGTTATGACTTTTCTTGTTCTGTGTTGGCATGCTTCCCGAAAAATATTTAGTGAGGTAGCAACCTGTTTCCACAAGGAGACCATGCCGACAGGGTGATTAACCTTGATTTGGTTTTAAAGATCTATCAGCAGCCAGGGTCATTTTAGAGCGGCGTACTGACAGAGACCCCCGGCAGGACGCCCCATTCTGTCGCATTAAACTGACAATGGGCATGCCAGTCATCACACCACCACAATGCTGGAAGTTGTGTAGGAAGCAGTTAACGCCATATATAAAGACTCTGATATGTCATGGCAAGGGAACAGAACCCAAAACCTTTCTCACCGACACAAAAGCTAAGCTTAGCTATAACAGGAGGCGGTTCATGGGAGACATTAGGAAGAAGATATTTACAAAAGAAGAACACAAAAATATCAAAATGTAGTCGCCGCTAACGACCATGCAATAGGTGCAAAATTCGCACGCGTTACCTGCAGGACACAAGGGCGATAAACCCCCCAAATAAACACAAATGTTCGAGACACAACCTATTCACGTACTTGTTCTATCTGATCGATCTAAGCAAAGGAGAGGAGAAAAAAAACCTCTGAAATGACCCCAGTGTTAGGCAGCCGCTGATTGGTCAGCAAATTCTAAACATATATATATCCTAATGATAATTATTATTCATAATGTTGATAAAAAAGTCTGATCGAGTTTTTGTTTGAAAGAATAGTTCATATAATCATTCATTCGGTCAATCTTTTTTTTAACTGTAGCTTGAAATCTAAAACGAAGACGAGCTTTCCTCGATCCTGATGTTTAATCCAGTATTTACATGCTTACTAACGCAGGAAACCCCACCTGTACATAATGCAATCTTTCCAAAGACGAAATACTTGCTATTGTGCCTATTAATGAACTTCACAAGAATCCATATAAACAATTTTTTTATTGCTGGCTCGTCTAGCTCTACAGGAGAACTTTTAAAAATTTAACTAACCACCATTCTCCGTATTATAAAATCTGTGTAGCTTCACCATGATACTGTTTCCTCAAGAAGTCTTTGAATTACAAGAAATTTATTGACCACTACTTTCCTATATTCATCAGCCGCTAATCTCGATATTTTCGTACACGAAACTAACATTAACAGCTTTCAACCAAGTTATATAATAAGCGTGATGATTTCCGTTTCCCTGTTGTGAATTTTCCATTTCTGGATAGTTGCATTCTTGCATTCTTAACCTATGGTGTTAACATGTCGCAGTTGATTCGCTATTCATGGCCTGATCTCATGAAATCGTTATCGTGCAAGAAATCGTCAATTGTGGGAACACAGGGTTCCTAAAAATACCATCTGATGAAAATTATAGAGAAATTTTAACAATCATAGCGATCTTATTAAAAAAATAATTCTTTGTGTAATATGAAGCTGAACGAGTGATGGTCCTTAGTTTATCTGTTGGTTCCGTTGCTCCATACCTAATTCTCGTTTAAAAAACGATTGACAAAGGTTTACATAGCGGGCGTCGTCTATAAAACAGGAGACGCTTATTTTTCAGGACCAAATGGTCTTATTTCCCTTGTATTTTAAGAGTTGTTGAGTAAATTTTTCTTTTGCTCATATGTTGCCCTTGTTTTTTTTATTTTTGTTTGGAACATGATTATGTTGACATGTTAGTATTTTCTTGGTTTTTCTCTGATCGATCATTGGACATAAAATTTAATTGATAACTTTTGCGACAGTATAGTTCCGATTTGTAAATCCAACATGACATTGGTTTTTTAATAATCCAGTTTTATTGTTCGAACACCCATTAAACAAAAATAACCGTCAGGGTTGAAATATTATAACTAGCTTTACATCCCATCGAATCTAAATAAGTACTAGCGACGATGCGCACTTCATCAGAACATAAGATATGTATTCACATTACATACATGATACAGTAAAAAGTCTGAACATTATATACCTTACGTAGCACACATATGGTGAAGCAATGTATGTTACAAACCGCAAACCAATTAGTTTACCGACTGAGGGACTCGGTAGCTGTTTAGCTGTTTGGAACAATAAGCCTTCATTAATGGATGGAAGAGAAAACATCTAATATCCAATGGACAATTAACAGATTGTGCAATCTATACCGAATATTTGGTTAAAAATTTTAAAAAAAATGTTCCCAAGACTGTTTTTTCAATCATGACAATCACGGGAACAACAGAAGATATATGTTCAAGAGAAAGGAAATATGACATTTATGAAGTGGGTTTTTAATGAAAAAAATGGTTTAATTCACAATTGGGATTACTAACATCGGAGGTCATTTAAATAAAGTAATTAATAATTAAATCGTGTTTTGAATATTATTGTGCACTTTGCTATAAATACCATACCGATAATGACAACTATTTGTATACGTACCTCAGAATCGAAGTACAAAAGACACACAAGTGAGAAACACTTTTTCATAATTTAGAGTGAGATGCAGTTATTTGGCAGGATAGAAATGTCACTATGGCTCATGAATTCACCTGAAGTTGACTTTTCACTTCATGAAATGGTTAAATCAGACACACATAGTTACACCTTTCGTTCTTCCTTCTCAAAATTGCAGTTGAAATATGAAACATTTCTACATTCATATACTGATGGTTCAAAAGATAATGATAAGGTTGCCGCGGTTATGGCTTCACAATATGAAGCGCATGAATGCCGGATACCAAACAACGCATCAATATTTTCTGTAGAAGATCGCCCTTGAATATATTCAAAGAAACAAAGTAATGAGAGCTGTTGTCCATTCAGACTCTCTTTCTGTTCTACAAACTCTTATCAATAGAAATATCGAAAAAAAAATTAATTCGTAATACCTTAATACTATATCATGAACTTGCTTTTAACTTTCGTATTTTGCCGATTTTTAACCATTCATCAAATAAATGTTAGAAGCTCAGTGTCGGGAGGATTGGAATACCTATACCAATAACAAATTGCACTCCGTTAAACCTGTTATCGGTTGATGGTCTCCAGGCTATAGAGACAACCACCGAGACGAAATTGTCCTTGCCCATCTTCGGATGGGTTATATATACCTTACACATTCATATATGTTGAAAGGCGAAGATAATCCTTGGTACATAGGATGTGATGAGTCATTCACCGTTAAACATGTTTTATTGGACTGCAGTGACCTTCTGTCTACTCGAGAACGTTTTTATCGCAACATTACATGTCTAAAATCCCTTTTTGAAACTGTTGAGATTTGTAAAATTCTACATTACCTGAAAGATGTTGGTCTATATAATATATAATAGACTATGACGTATCATTTTAATCTTTTGTGTTAACATACCCATTTAAGATTTTTAACATTTGTCTTTTACCTTTTGGTTTGTTTAATGTTATTTCCTTTTGGGTCGCTGTGTGTATTACCGTTTGATGGCCCTAATGACATTTTGCGTGTTGACGGGTCTTTAAGAATGTCATAATAATAATAATAATAATAATACCATACATCAGATAGTTTTAGAAAAGCGTCAAGTAGTACTTGTGTATTTTCTGAACCGTGCCAATATTTGAGTGAATTTAAAACCACATAAATCCACGATGTTAAGTGTGATAAAGACCTCAACCTTATATACCATGGGAAATGTCATAGAGGTGACACATTTAATACGATACTTAAATTTTATCTTAGCAATCAAATGGGGATTTCTGTTTTATCATACACGTTTAACTTTATTGCTGGAATTTCATTGCATTTAAATTGGAAGCGAACACATGATTTGCTTAGAATTTTGTTACGTGACTGGCAGAAAGTTAATGAAAAAAACAACAACAAAAAAGAAAAAATAACATTTAAGTATTATTATAGACACAGAGTGAAAAACTGAGTCATATTTTGTCAATTATTTATATAGCGCGAAAAAATCCCTCATTTATCAAGATATTGGGACAGGACATTTTATGACAATGGAGTGAATTATTAAAGGGTAAGCATTTTATAACGATGCACCTTGAAAGTAATGTACATGTATTTAAAATGAGACATTTAAACTGTTTGAATTTTTTTCCTGATTGATCACCAATGACTGATACTGTGTGAATGTAAGTGAATGACTGACAAAGGGATCTATCATACAACGTATTTCATTCGGGGTAAATTGCTATATTTGTATCTGAGCTGTCGTTGTTCGTTTCTTAAGTCATCATCTGAATTAATGACTCGATATAAGAAACTTTCATAAAAAAAACATCGAAAAGAAGAGAAATAATCTGATTATATCAATTTTGTATAAACGAACTTACTGAGAAATACTCATGACGATATCGTGCATTTTTATTAATAAAAAAGTTGTTAAAAGTTACTCTTCGTAAACTGTACCTTGTTTAAGACCATTGCCGAACAAAAGAAGGATATCTTTAGACGTTTCCGCTAGAGGTCGGTAATTACTATAAACACGTAAATTTCCCGGGAAGACTACACGGCAAGCCCATGACTGACTATACACTTGCATCCTATCTATGATATGACGTCACCAAAAGCACATTGTATTTTCAATTTTTTCGATATCCCCACAAAGTTTTTTCTTATTTTCTAACAGATACCACTCAACTTGAGTATGTTTTAATGTTATATAAACATAGTTATAAAGTGGAAATCTTCTCCAAAAGTTTCTTTCCCTCGTTAATTTGCAAACTGATACGTATAATTGGTGTTTAAGAACATACATGTAAATCTTTACTATAAACTCGATTTAATAGCTTACATAAAGATACCTCGATATATTCCTGTAATTTGGCGAACTCGGGTGGTCATTTTACAAATCCAGTTAACGTAATGGGACGAGCATGTACACATAGAAAAACCAACTTGATGATAGACATGAGCAACCTGCTAAAGTCTAGATAAAAAGAATTATGGTATGTGTTTAAAAGGTCTACTCAAGATTTAAAGAATTGTTCTGTAGTCGTATCAATTTTAAAGTTATAGAAATCGCTATACTTGCATTTTTTTGGTGTATGACGATTTTGAAGTTACGAGTTGTCCTCTCAATTACATTTACACGAAGATATATTCACAATTTTGCCGTAACAGGTCGTCTAGATTGTTTGGTCGGTAAATATTTGCAACACAGCTCTGTTAGAATAGTTAGTATGTTTACTAAGGCGTATCAAATTATCGATACACCACATCGTAGACTGTGTTTACAGGTCTATCAAACATTTACATACGTGTGAAACACGATCTCAACATATATCTTAAAGACAATACAGTGAAAAAAGTCATCAATGAATATGTCATAAACAAAACACGGTAACAAACACTTCAAAATGTTTCTCAATAATAATACAATGTAACAAAGACCTCCATATGTTTATCAGTGAAAATACAGTGTAACAAAGACGTTATTATATCTCAGTTATAATACAATGTACCAAAGACCTCAATATGTTTATCAGTTATAATACAATGTAACAAAGACCTCAATATGTCTATCAGTAATAATACAATGTAACAAAGACTTTAGTATATCTCAGTTACAATACAATGTACCAAAGACGTTAGTATATCTCAGTTATAATACAATGTAACAAAGACCTCGATATGTTTATCAGTTATAATACAATGTAACAAAGACTTTAGTATATCTCAGTTATAATACAATGTACCAAAGACGTTAGTATATCTCAGTTATAATACAATGTAACAAAGACCTCGATATGTTTATCAGTTATAATACAATGTACCAAAGACGTTAGTATATCTCAGTTATAATACAATGTAACAAAGACCTCAATATGTTTATCAGTAATAATACAATGTAACAAAGACCTCAATATGTTTATCAGTAATAATACAATGTAACAAAGACCTCAATATGTTTATCAGTAATAATACAATGTAACAAAGACCTCAATATGTTTATCAGTAATAACACAATGTAACAAAGACCTCCATATGTTTATCAGTGAAAATACAATGTAACAAACACTTCAATATGTTTATCAGTGAAAATACAGTGTAACAAAGACCTCCATATGTTTATCAGTAATAATACAATGTAACAAAGACTTTAGTATATCTCAGTTATAATACAATGTAACAAAGACCTCGATATGTTTATCAGTTATAATACAATGTAACAAAGACTTTAGTATATCTCAGTTATAATACAATGTACCAAAGACGGTAGTATATCTCAGTTATAATACAATGTAACAAAGACCTCGATATGTTTATCAGTTATAATACAATGTACCAAAGACGTTAGTATATCTCAGTTATAATACAATGTACCAAAGACCTCAATATGTTTATCAGTAATAATACAATGTAACAAAGACCTCAATATGTTTATCAGTAATAATACAATGTAACAAAGACCTCAATATGTTTATCAGTAATAATACAATGTAACAAAGACCTCAATATGTTTATCAGTAATAACACAATGTAACAAAGACCTCCATATGTTTATCAGTGAAAATACAATGTAACAAACACTTCAATATGTTTATCAGTGAAAATACAGTGTAACAAAGACCTCCATATGTTTATCAGTAATAATACAATGTAACAAAGACTTTAGTATATCTCAGTTATAATACAATGTAACAAAGACCTCAGTGACAAGGCATTGTCACACGGGACCCGATATATTTCTTGATATTACTACGGAATAGAGACAATAATATGCAATAGTGACAGCAAAAAATAATCTAAAGACTCGTTGACGTGTCATGTTTATCTTACTCATCAGAAATATCTTTTATAAAATACACGACAAAATTGTAGAACTACTCGTGCCCATCATATTCATCCATGGCATTGATGATTTTCCTCTTTAAGCTTTGAATAATATAAAGTTATTGAATCCGTATCGTCAATCACGTATTTATATTTATCACACGACTCCCCTGTTACATGTATCAGCGCGATAACATCCGTTCCATTAAGATTGCATGTGACGGATAACACGATGGCATGCTTTTTATTTTATCTCACCTCGTTTCTTAAATCTCGAAAATGTGTTGATAGGAGCACATGTAAGAAGCAAATTCTGTCTTACTTTGAGAAATATACATCGTTTACAAGACGAGATCTTATGGGCGTGACATATATAGCATCTAATTGGTTGAATTGTAACTATGATGCAATGAATTGTGTTCAAATAATTTGTTATCTAAGTGCCAATACAGTATCTGACAGTAATGAAATAAGTTAAATGCTTTTTAATTAAGTGTATACGTTTCCATATCACATTTTTTTTTCCGTAAAGTTAGAGGCCGATACTCACGATATTGAATTCAATAAATTTCACAATTCAATTCTTTAAAAATAAAAACACAGAAACTAAGTCGCACGCCATTACGTGTAGGTAGATTTCCTAACATTTCAGTTTACCGCACACCTACATGTACACTTTATCCGAGTACATAAACATACGTTTAATATCGTAACAACGTCTTATCACAAGAAAAACACATGGATCAATTTATATTTAATTCTGTATTTGTATCGTTATTCCTTCGCGTGCGAATTCGATTTTTAGTTTAAACTGCAACTGCAATCAAACACATTATATCTTTATTGTTTAGGGCACTGGTAGTTGTTTACTTAGATCACACATGTAGATAAAGATCAACGTATCCCGTATGACAGATAATCCGCTACTGAATATTAATTAAATCATTCATTTCTGTGTAATGCTACATCAGTAGAGGTACATTTTCGGTAGTCACTAACGTATATATTCAAGGTTAATTCATTCACAGACTTTAGTTTGTTATAAACAGCGAGTAAAACATTGCAGAATGGTCGTAGTTGCTTCTTTTTTTACACAGCACAATCAGTCGAAATTATACCTGAGCTCGAGCTCGATACCAAGTGAAATGAAAGTCAGTCTTTGGTATCGGCTGTCTATGTTACGTGTCACCGCCGTATAAAAAAATTATACCATCACTACGTCACAGTCGAACAAAAGACATGAAAATTGGGAGATGTATCATCCCCATAATTCAGTTTGTTTTGCATTATATAAATAATATTATAACTCTTCATTATCTTCTTTGTAAGAGGCATCTCATCTATATTGCAGTGTTTAGAAATTTCCGAAAAGCATCCGCCTTCAAAGGGTAAAATATTTGACCTTAATTACTATTACAGATTACACCGCCACTACAGATTGTAAGTCGTCATATAACACATGTTAAAAGATGACATCTTACCTTTGCTTGCCGTCCAGCTGTTGTGGTTCTGGAATTTCAGTCTGTCGATCCGAACCGCTGCAGTTTTTTTTATATGGACTACCCATAGTTCATCCGTCTCCACCCTGGTCACGTGATACTCCTATCCTCAATATTTGTATATCACCCTTGAAATAGACAGGCGATTAATTTAATGGGTTTTTTTCAGCTTGAATCCTCAGTTGAAACTGACACGGGTGATTTATATATTGTATAATGATTAAGGATGAATGGTTTTGGTACCTGACTAAGATATTAGTCTAAGTATTAACAATACATAATGTACTTTGCAAAATATTCCTACCCCTATTTTAAGTATCTATAAAAGATAATGTCCAAAATGAAGCAAAAATATTAAAAGCATTCACAAGCCTCAATATGATATGTTAATATTTACAATGCATAATGTTTACATTGCATGCTGAGCAAAACTCAATAAAAGTATTTACAATGTAAGCAAACCTATTTGATATAAACACATTTACAAGTTTTTACAATTGCTAATTAAATATTTCAATATTCACAACACATAACGTAAATAATTGAAGAATATTTTAAAATATTTTACAAACGCCAGTCACATTTATTCGCAGTATTAAAATTCATAATACATATATCCCACTAACTGATAATAACGTATTTATGTATATTTTGCAGTTTACATTTCACTGTAAATTATAACAGATTTTGCTATTTATTGCGTATATATATAGGATTATTTACAATTTATAATGTACATCTCTCGGTCAGTTATAAAAGTATTCATAGTGTACACATCTCAATCCCAGTATGTAATATTTGTATATTCATTTCTCGGTCAGTTATGGAAATAATTACAATTTTTAATTAACATATCTCGGTGAATTTATATAAATATATACAATTTGTATTATATATTTATCACTTTATAATAAAAGTATTAATATATAATATATTTATCTCTTTATAATGTGTGTTTCCCAGTACATTGTATAAACATATATCACAATTGATAAAACACACTATGCGGTACCTATTTATGCTAAATAGGATGGGGTACATACATTGATCAACATTTAAGATGTTATCCTAATCATATACGCCTACACAAACTTAATTTAGTGAGCACCTTGATACCTTAATGGCCGTGCTTAGTCTATAAGACTGCTATTCAATATTTGATAAAGGTCGATTGTAATCTGTTTTTAATGACATGTATTCAGTGAGGCAGCAACCAGCTAAATGGTCCACAAGGTGATCACATTCAAAATGACCGTAGCTAATATTTGTTAGATAGACTCAGTATCCAAATAAACAATCGTGATTATACAGTAAAAACTTCTGATAGAGTTTTAGAATTAAGTAACAGTAGAGGGAAATGATTAATTGAAGTGCATCATACAGCTGTTTCGTCCTACCATCTGTGATGCTACGGGCCTTAATTATCGAAACCTTTGAGGCTACTGTAGAAAGTCAAAATTAGTCGAAACTGATATAAAAATCAGGACGAGAAATGTACATATCCCAAGAAATTTCCTAGTGTTTGATATAAAACGATTTTCGAATAAATGTAAGGAATCGAAATTTTACCACCTACTTAATGTAATATGGGCAACTAAAGATATCAATACTAAAACACTATCACACACTTGTAAAACATTACCACAATACCAACCCTTGTAAAACATTACCACAATACCAACCCTTGTAAAACATTACCACAATACCTTCACTTGTAAAACATTACCACAATACCTACACTTGTAAAACATTACCACAATACCTACACTTGTAAAACATTACAACAATACCTACACTTGTAAAACATTACCACAATACCAACCCTTGTAAAACATTACCACCATACCTACACTTGTAAAACATTACCACAATACCAACCCTTGTAAAACATTACCACCATACCTACACTTGTAAAACATTACCACAATACCAACCCTTGTAAAACAATACCACCATACCTTCACTTGTAAAACATTACCACAATACCTACACTTGTAAAACATTACCACAATACCTACACTTATAAAACATTACCACAATACCAACCCTTGTAAAACATTACCACAATACCTACACTTATAAAACATTACCACAATACCAACCCTTGTAAAACATTACCACAATACCTACACTTGTAACACATTACCACAATATGAACACTTATAAAACATTACCACAATACCTACACTTGTAAAACATTACCACCATACCTACACTTGTAAAACATTACCACAATACCAACACTTGTAAAACATTACCACAATACCTACACTTGTAAAACATTACCACAATACCTACACTTATAAAACATTACCACAATACCTTCACTTGTAAAACATTACCACAATACCTTCACTTGTAAAACATTACCACAATACCTACACTTGTAAAACATTACCACAATACCTACACTTGTAAAACATTACCACAATACCTACACTTGTAAAACATTACCACAATACCTACACTTGTAAAACATTACCACCATACCTACACTTGTAAAACATTACCACAATACCAACACTTGTAAAACATTACCACAATACCTACACTTGTAAAACATTACCACAATACCAACCCTTGTAAAACATTACCACAATACCTACACTTATAAAACATTACCACCATACCTACACTTGTAAAACATTACCACAATACCTACACTTGTAAAACATTACCACAATACCTACACTTGTAAAATATTACCACCATACCTACACTTGTAAAACATTACCACAATACCTACACTTGTAAAACATTACCACAATACCTACACTTGTAAAACATTACCACAATACCTACACTTGTAAAATATTACCACAATACCAACCCTTGTAAACCATTGCCACAATACCTACACTTGTAAAACATTACCACAATACCAACCCTTGTAAAACATTACCACAATACCTTCACTTGTAAAACATTACCACAATACCTACACTTGTAAAACATTACCACCATACCTACACTTGTAAAACATTACCACAATACCAACCCTTGTAAAACATTACCACCATACCTACACTTGTAAAACATTACCACCATACCTACACTTGTAAAACATAACCACAATACCTACACTTGTAACATTACCACCATACCTACACTTGTAAAACATAACCACAATACCTACACTTGTAAACCATTACCACCATACCTACACTTGTAAAACATTACCACCATACCTACACTTGTAAAACATAACCACAATACCTACACTTGTAACATTACCACCATACCTACACTTGTAAAACATAACCACAATACCTACACTTGTAAAACATAACCACAATACCTACACTTGTAACATTACCACCATACCTACACTTGTAAACCATTACCACCATACCTACACTTGTAAAACATAACCACAATACCTACACTTGTAACATTACCACCATACCTACACTTGTAACATTACCACAATACCTACACTTGTAAAACATTACCACCATACCTACACTTGTAAACCATTGCCACAATACCTACACTTGTAAAATATTACCACCATACCTACACTTGTAAAACATTACCACCATACCTACACTTGTAAAACATTACCACCATACCTACACTTGTAAAACATAACCACAATACCTACACTTGTAACATTACCACCATACCTACACTTGTAAAACATAACCACAATACCTACACTTGTAAACCATTACCACCATACCTACACTTGTAAAACATTACCACCATACCTACACTTATAAAACATTACCACCATACCTACACTTGTAAAACATTACCACAATACCAACCCTTGTAAAACATTACCACAATACCTACACTTGTAAAACATTACCACAATACCTACACTTGTAAAACATTACCACAATAACTATAACATAAATATAATATAAAATATATCATTTATATATTAAAATAAATATAAAAGTAAATATTTCTATATTACCATTAAACAAATGATGAATAGGTATTCGATGATCACTAGAACATAATAAATGATTTGTCAGTTTCAGTATTGACATAAACATCGACCTTCGGATAGGTTTTCCAGCTTAATTCCCGCAGGTGTGCCAATTAAATGAACATTATACAAATATTTCAGCTGTGAACAAAAACACATATCTTGTAAATAATGGTATCATAGAAATGACCGACGTAAGGAGTAAATTTAGACCATAATTTTTTTTATTTACTTGAAAAAAATATCACTTGTAATGATCTGTTACAGTACAAGGTTATTGGTAAATATCTGTACGTGAGTTGTCAATTTAAATGGAATTAATTCAACACCGACCCCATTTTATGAGACGAAATACCATTATAGACTTAATTAAAACATGAAGAAAGGTTAGATGCGTATATCAAAGTCAAACAAAGCGGATGGTTGATCAAATAAATGTGTCAACCGCCGTAATAACTTAATCTCTAAAACATACAGCGATTTGTTACCCGGAACGGATAATGTGCGGTCATGTTAAAAGGAAAATAATTTGATCAGAAAGTGACGACAATCATCAAGCATAAGTGAAGGAGAATAAGTTTATAAAACTGTTTACTGTATACATAAGTGGGTGTTTGGTTACACACTGGCGAGAGAGGGCGATTTATTCGGAACACCAATGATAATTCACCGACGAATGTTGATTGATCTACTCAGAATACTAGGGATAGTAGCAGCTATGAATAAAATCTGCTCTTCTTGACGTCAACTGGAGTAATTGTACCCCCTACTGACACATTCGTGTTCTAGCTTTTTTATTTCTTATACAAAACAGTAAACATGCGTCACTGTTCAAAACTCTTCAGTGCTTGTATAACGTATGACAGGTTATCTCCATGTAATCCCACGTCTAATTATGCTTCCATACTCAATATCGGAATTAACACATGTACCAAATTTTGCTCTCCTGAAGTAGCCATCCCTTCACGCCAGGCATGTCGAAGAATCTTGGTTCACCAAATTACCGTGCCTCATTTGTCTATCCCATAATACCATGTCTTCTCAACACAAGTTTATCATTATATCTCTGCAGGTATACTTGTGTCTTCAGCATGGCCCATATTCCAAGATCTCTTGCATGCCCACCCGTGTTGTTTCTTTTCCCTCTCTAATAAATAATTGTCAACGTAACAATAGAAATGATCAAAGTAATAATGAATAATAATTTTTAAAAAAAACCTAAATCATATACTTATAACCAAATGTTTATCCTTCATATTTCCTACCACCCTACTGTTCCCTTGAAGCCACAGAGCGGAACGCTGTACATTGAATTATTTCGTACTTCTTATGTCCTTCTAACAACTGAGCGGAACGAAACGTGCTTTTTAACTTTTATCCCCAGGATATCTACAGATCCCCATATCCCCTCATGTTCCGATGTAACCACGAACGAAACGCTGTACATAAATAAATACACATGACACCATTACCCATTCTCGCCTACACATATTTTTAAACTTACAGGTATCCTTCTGTCACGCACGTGTTAATGAAAATACATTAGAGAATTATCAACCGGAACAGGATATCAGTCACAAAGTATCGCTGATGTAACTGAATATAACAAGTAATAATAATATAAAACTAAAGCTAAATAAACTGGCTATATATATGACACCTTAACACGCCATAACGAACTCTGCCACACACGATTTTAGACTATCAAGAATCGTGACCGGATATCAGTTACAAAGTAGCACTGATGGTGCTAAATAACACTGAAAAGATATATATATATTTATGTTTTCTTACTGACAGATGGACCTACCAAGTTATTAATATCCAAGCTTTTTCATCCAGATTTATATCGTGAAGGAATCTGGATTTAATCAATAAAAAGCGAGTGAGTTAAGCTTAATGAACATACATAGTATAAACATGGATTAAACCAATACTGAATTATAAAACACTATCTCCTGAAACAACAGGACATCATCTTTTCTCGTATCAAAACGAATCAGTTAGCTTGAAACAGTTAACATTCATTCTGAAAATGGGGTCCTAGAGAGTTTATGCTATTAAAGTGGGCAATGGGTAGTCGCGTAACCCAAGGGTATCGCACGCACCTTCTACTGAGGCTATTGGAATTCTTTGGTCTCTTCCCCTAATCTGGTGCTATCCTGTTTGGCGTCCTGGCAACAAAACATGTGTGGTCATGCGAGAACGAGTGTCAAGATGATTACCCAAAGTAAAATATGTACAGCACATAACGACAAGATGGAAAATATTCAGATCCAAAGTGTTGTTTTGTGCCTTTTTGATCACTGCCTGTAGAGTTGAGATAGTAAAATCACGATTCTGTTGGGAGAGGCAATACATTCAATCATACTTATTGGTTGATAAAAAAGGACCCTTGACGTATTTTCGTTTGATTTCAATTGATGAATCTCGTCACATCATTTTAAATCCTACCTCGGCATAATCTCGCAGAAATAAGGTCGAAAAACATACAAATGTCATTAAGAAAGGTTAAACATATATTTTCCTTTATTGATTATCATAACAATTGTGGACAATTAATTCCATCGTCGAGAACAGCAACAATAATTGTAACGAGAGTATCTGGCGACACAAGTGTAATCATTCGAATGTGCTCTTTATGAATTATTTCAGGGATAGATAATTATTCATCCCAGTATCTTTATTTTGAAGAAGTAAGGGAGTCTGAAATTCAGCTAGAGCAAACTCCAGGGATGTTCCAGTATCTGTAGTATGAGGAGTAGAAATGGACATCGTGCCGTGTCAAAAGACATGCAAACATCTGATTTCTTGGCAATATAATTGCTTACATTTAAAATAATTCTGTCCCAATTTGATATGAAACATGCATAGGCGAAGGGTGATCAGTTTTGTATAAACGAGGCCAGCGCAAAATAGGGGAAATAGATAAATTCGTCGATATCTCAAGGTGGAAAGAGAAATAAAATTTGTATAAACGCTGGGTCTGGTCTCCCTAGGGCGGGAAACAAAAGCAAAATTCAGCAAATTCATTAGAATTGTTCTTATTCTTTAGGAATGACTGAATTTTTTTTCATTTGGTCTGAGGGGTCCATTGGTTAAGGGCTTTGCAAATAGGGGAAATACATATCCATCTTTTGAATGTTTTTAATTTAGTTTAGTTTTTGACGGCTGGAGTTGTCGGACAAATGAGATCAAAGAAAATGACCTTAAGTAAAACTTGGTATCAGAAATAATTCACACATTCAAATAAAGGAGGATGAACAGGTCAGAATAACATTGTTTCACAATGATAATAACAATATCATTTTCATTAGTTCAGTAAGTTGTGGATGAGAAGTTTGTGGCAGAGGCATTGACTAACCAAAAGATTGATATATGTCGGCATTTATTGGTGACAAGAAGAACTGCTGTAAATATAAGAAAATAGTTGGTGTTAACATGTCGTAGTTGATCAGATATTTCAATTATCACGGTTTCCGTGCAAATAGTGAACGGACCGACAAGCTCGTAACATATGGTTTCAAAAGGTGCATATTTTGCCCTTGTTTTGTGGAATTTGAGTTTGGATAATGATAATGCTGCCATGTTAGTGTTTATCGTGATTTTTTTCTACGGATGTCACAGTGAGCTCTTTGATAAATAATCTGTTTCTTAGTGCGATATATACAAAGCTTGCCGTGTTTGATGTTCGTTAGACTGCCTGCTGGTCCGGTTGTTGTTTACCTTGTTCTCATTTGAGAGCGTGACATTACCAGCTTGGACTGACCAAGACTTACATGACGGGTATCGTTGATAAAGCAGATGACGCTCACTCTTTCTTTCAAATGTTGCCCTAGCTTTATTGAATTTGAGTATGGGTTATGAGCATGTTAACATGTTGATATTTTCTCTCTTTTTTTGTAATCCGGTTATAATTACCCACGTTATTGTTCTTTAATGTACATGTATATCTACAAAGAACTGTTTTGACTGAACTTGACCTAGTTGTATCCTTCACCACAATGTGAACATTTTGGACGTACAGTAAGAAGTAGTCAGGTTTTTCAAAAATCTGTTTCTTTTTCATTTTAGAAAATTCAAACAAGTGCTACGAACCCAATGAACGACATCTACAAAAATTGAGTGTTTATTATCAAAACAATAAATCTATATTTAATTTATGACTAAATATTTGTCCCCAACAAGCAGTAAGTTAATGGCAAAAACATGGCGAAACATGTTGTATTGCTTCAGTAAATTGCGGAGGTGAATATATGCTGTGACACCATCAAGACATTTGTAAATCGATTGAGCTATATCTCAATAGGTTTTCTAGAAAAAAAGATGATAATAAGATATCTCTTGCGTTGGAGCGAAATGTACAAGTAGCCAAGAACACGAATAGATATTTAACATTTTATATAATAGTATTGAACGAAATCCAATCTTGAATGAAATGTCCCTTTGACTGTTCCAGATCTCCAAATCAGTGTGTAGACATTGTATTAAGGGTTCCGTCATTTTTTGGTATCTATTTTGCATTTTGTCGTTTTCTTTACGACCAATTTAAACAAAATATTTTTTTAAAGATCAGCAAATGGTGGAAAACAAAGATACTAAAAGAAAAGGCTTCAAACTTGACTAGGTTAAACATGTTTTAAAAAGAATAAAGTTAGATGAATATAGCCGTCACAGATAGGATGTGCACGTCTAGTCACCACGTGTAATGAACCCGTGGTCAGCGATTCTCTTTCGGTTTCTCAGTTGTGTAAAATGTTTTTCAAGAAACAGAAGATCACACCCGATAACTATCAGGAAAGCCGATACAATGACGATCGCCCCAACATATCCAATGGTTGCGGCAGATGTTCGATCATCTTGGGCACATGTCTTCTTCCTTATGTAAGACGAGAGGGTGGTCTTGTTTACACTCAAAACTCTTTTGGTTTCCTTCAATATTTCTGTTTTCTCTGCTATTGATAGATTCCTTGATATGACGTTTGGAAGATATCCACTACATCTACAGTCAGCACACATTGTAGACGTGACATCTCTTGAGTCTGAAAACAGTATCCAGTATTGTATTTGAATAGTAAATGCAATTGAATTGTGTTTACTGCTCTAAATGAGATTATGTAAAGAACACAAATAAAGTTGACGTGTAATCTAAAATGAAACTTATTCAAATCTTTAAATAACAGTTGATATCAAACAATGCAAAACCAAACCTTAAGCAATGGATGTTACAAACCAAATTTTGGCATAATTCTTTCATTCTATGGAAGAAACTAAGTACAACTGTTGTTATGATGTTGAGATGCTACATCAGACTTTACTCTATAACACTGTACCATGCAAAAAATCTTGTATTGTTTGATTGAATAATGAAAGTATGAAGATTATATTTTGTATCTGAATTACAATGGGTATATGTTATGGGGTACTTTTACTTTTTACTTCCTCGGAGTAGCTTAGGCTTGAATTACCTGGCGGTAAAGAAGTTTGTGTTAGTTCAAATGTAGAACCTTCTGACGTCATTGATGTTTGTCTTGTAGTTGAAGTAGCACCTATGTACAAATAGAAAACAAGAATGAATCTAAATGTGTACCGATAACTCACACAGTGTATGTTATTCTTGACGGACATTTAGCATAGACCTTTCACTGGGGCCAGCAAAGGGTGGACAATAATCTCCAAAAGGAAACAACACCAAAAAAGTAATTTTACTCGCATATTGTTTAATCATTGCTTCATTTCGTCATTATTTGGCCCCGCCTCTAAAGCCCTTGGAGGAAGGAATTTGTGGCTTGTCTACACATCATTAATACGGAATCGGCCAGCCAGCCTTTTCCTCAAAGTTGTTTTAGACCAATTTGTGACTGACGGACAGCATAGGCTACAAGTTGCCTTCCATTGTTTGATGATGAAGCTTAAGGATGCTCCATTCGAATAGATAATGAATTTAGTACAAATGTATACCGCAGAAAATGCATCACAGCAGAATACATATCTGCAGCAAGCCATTTTTTCATCGAAAACCAAACATGTATCGTTTCCTCGGAATAAAATAATTTTTTTGAACGGATTAGTTTATTTTCGTTGTATTGTGTATCTTTTACTACATTAATATTTATAGGTACTATTCGGCTATCTTTTCTGTAGTCTTTTTATAGTCACAAAACTACAAAAGACACACAATTGAATAGCACTATTTAATGCCACTCCAGAGTTGGATACCGTAGAGCTAAACGATGAATTGCATCATTCAGCTGTTTTGTTCTTCTATGACTCTTCAGTGATGCTAAGGGCTAACTTTTGAAAACTAGGAGACGACTGAATAAAATTTAAAGTGGTCGAAAGAAAGGTCAATATCTAGATGGGAAGGTGCATATTTTCGTCCGCGAGATATCAATACATTTTCATGACGATATCTTTATTTTATCAACTAGGTATGCCCTTATGTTATAATGATTCTGGGATTTTAAGGATAAAACAAAAATCGGAATATTTTAGTTATTATTGTGCAATAAGGAGTGTACGCTCTTATACAATTAAAACACTTTATTTATCCTCGATCGAAATTGTATACTTGAAATATGTCTTTCATGATATTTAGGAGTGTTTGGTCCAGCCCATGACTAGGACAATAACTAGATATATATTTGTTAAACTAGTACGATTTATATCCCTCCCCTTGACATTCAGATCCGATAGTTAATTGACAGGGGCTAGTTGGACTATTTTCAGCATGATACAATCAGATAGCATGACCTGCCTGTCTGCTGTGTAGCATTGCAGTGCTAAAAGTTTCCATCAGTGACTGCATTTGGCTAACTACAACTGTTGTTAGGATGCATGCTACATCAGACCTTACTCTTAAACACTGTATCATGCAAAAAGTCTTGTACTGTTTGGTTAAATAATGGAAGTATGAATATTATACGGTGAATCTTTGAATTACAATAGGTATATATTATGGGGTACTTTTGAGATTTTATTTCCGCGGAGTAGCTTAGGCTTGAATTACCTGGCGGTGAATAGGTTTGTGTTCAGATGTAGAACCTTCTCACGTCATTGACGTTTGTCTTGTAGTAGTTGAAGAAGCACCTATGTACAAATGAATTTAACTGTGTACCGATACCTCACACAGTGTATGTTATTCTTTTATTACATTTAGCATAGACCTCTCACTGGGGCCAGCAAAGGGTGGACAAAAATCTCCAAAAGGAAACATCAAATAAGTGATTTAACTCGCATATGTATTTCAAAACAATATAGGGCATGTCAAGTCATATCTGATACCTTTGAAATAGTCATGATTTTTTATATGCTTTTACCGTCACATGAATAATTTAACTGTGTTTCTTCTTTGTTATCTTTCAATTCTATTTTGAGCAGTGAACAAGGAGTACCGTATGATACAGAGTATTTTCAATGTCTTTCTATATGGCGACGTGGGCAAAGAACATCACATTTTGTTCACAAACGCTAACAATACCTCTAGCCATCAATGAAAATACCAACAGAATCTGCATTCAAACAGTGATCCGATTAAACTATAACAAGAACAAAAGAAATATTGGAACTGAGACTCATGAAAAAGTGCAAGGTGTACCGGTAGGGTCAGCCTCTTCACCTTCCCCCAAAGTGAAGTAATGTCAAGGAAAATATTATTGGAAACGTTGAACAGTGAATAGAAAGGATGGGGGAATAAGCTAAGTGACCAAGTATGTAATGTCACGTTCTCAAATGAACAAATCAATGATAAAAGGATTGAATGACTGTTTAAGTTTGTATAAGATCATTATTGGTCGTTAATACATAGAAACGAAATATAGCAAAGGGATTTTCTTGTATTCCATCCCTCATTTTAGGTAAAGGGCATTTGTACGCAATGAATCAAATATCATTTTCGGAGTGACTATAGCAAACGAAACTGGATGCATGTTGACCTTTTTTCAATTATATTGTGAATTAACTTGATTCTTTCTAAAGATTGGTGATATTGCCAATTCAATCACATCAAATGTTTCGGATGTATAAATAGTTTTACGCCTTGAAAAAAGCGCATTCATAGCCTTGAAATGAATAACAGTATTTTTTATTTATATATATATATATTATCTGTTAAAAGGAGTTTACATCGTATATACAATATATGAACAAAAGGAAGATTTAAAAGGTACCTACTGACAGTAGCATAAGACCAGGAGCTCCGGAATAATAAACTTCTGCTTCATTGACTACACCAGCCATATAAATTTCGGTAAATCCAAATATGTAATGTCACGTTCTCAAATGAGGTAAATGTATACAATGAAAGAAAACTACCGAGCAAAAAACATGTCCAGCTTCTTGTTGCAGAAAGAAATAAGATATTTTGTATTGAGATTACTATGAAGGTCTTAAAACTTCCCGATAATTTTCATCAACCTGTATCTTTTGAATCCCGGTGTTACCCACAAGAGAGGCCGCGCATATCACATGCAGTTTTCTCACGTATACAAGGTGGCTGTCCTTAAATGAAATGTTAACAGTCCGTAATACTCAACATTATCACCTTGCCACCCACCCATTCTCTGTATGCCTACTACAACTGGCTAATCAATCATTAGTACCGTATAAACAGGTGTCACTTTCATTTTTGCAAAGGTCTGATTACTATCTCCTACCTAACCTCACTTAGGGAATCACTGATCACAATTACGGGGACATGGTAAATAACAGAACGATACATACTGCAGTTTGGAACTCCGCAATACATCCAGCGTACGTAAGGGTCCATCGTGTAGCACCATGGAGCGTCACCATCGTCAGGGTTTCGACAGTAATTTTCTTCGCCATTAAATCCGTGTGGATGAGGAACTTGTGAAGACCAAGGTTGACATAGTATTCCATTTTCAGTAGTATTTTTGGTGCCTCTGTATCCCATGCCTTTATCATCAAAAATGCATTCAGTGCCTTGAAATGAATAAGAGTAAAATTCATATATATTATCTGTTAAAAGGAGTTAACATTGTTACATCAATTAATTTCGTTTCCTAAAATTCATTGCTTAGAGATAATATGATACATGAGTTGAATCAGCTTATATCAATGCTACTCACGTTGTTCGCAATATCTTCCCCAGTAAGCAGGCATACATTCCGGACATTCACCATCTGGATCGTTACAGTTCTGTCCACTTTTGCAGTTCACAGGACAGACGGCGGCTATAATGATAAACCGTATTATTTGTTCGCGCACTTCTTTCGTGTAATGTCAACTCATTTTGAAGTCAAATAATTACAATAATAGGACATTGCTGCTAGCTTTGAAAAATGGATTCGTACAGTTATGATTCCACAATGTTACGCAATATGCATGCGATGAGAAACGACAAAATTTTCCTTCGAACATAAGTATCATTCTATCTTGGTTCATTTAAATTTAGAAATGACATGATACATGTTGGACAGAGTTCATATATTTTCTACATAAAGCAGAGCTTAGTATATTTTCTAATGACGAAATATACATTTATATATATATATACTCAAGGTGTAAAGTAAAGTAAGGTGAGAGTATTTGCAATATCTTGCAAATATCACATATATAACAATATCTAGCGTTGTTCCAAAAACACGAAAGCTCGAAACGGGAAAATCTCGTGCACAGCAGTGTTGTGTCATTGAGTTACACTGCTCGTCATACCATTATATAGTCCTCGTAGAGACACATCATTTTCAAACATAACATATATATGTAATTTTTTTATTGGACTGCATTGACCTTCTGACTACTCGAGATTGTTTTTATCGTAACATTACATGTCAATGACATGGTTTAAAGATAATCCATTTCATTGAGCCTTTTTGTTTCGTTCTAATATAAAATGTGTATTTTTTTTATTTAGGCCTGTTGATATTAAAATTAATTATGTTATCTAAAACTACTGTCGGTTGTAGTTTTATAGTTGAAATGGGTAAACAATATATGAACTCGGTTTCCACCACATTTCATTCTTGAGATCGAGCTCTGGTGTATTTTAGAAACGCTCCAACAACAGTGCCTTAACACCTTTTTGTGAAAGATCATGTAAACAAATGTAATGTATACAAAGAAAAAAGATCGTTATAAGAGGTAAAAAACAATGATTCCCAAGTTAATTCGCCTCTTACGAGCATCAAATTATTGATGGACAACATAAGCTTATCCCTGGACGGCGTGAGCTAAACAAATAGCATTAAAATTAGCTACATGTTGAACTGTTTTATCATCCTATGTGCTTTATATGAAATATAAACTCACGAAAAAGTACAAATAACGACGGAATATGTTCAAATATTGAAAAAATGTTTATGTTCTTGAGCAGTACTTACAGCTTGTTTTTATCGTAACATTACATGTTTAAAAATTCTAGATTACCTGAAAGATGTTGTTCTATATAATAGACGTTCCATTTTTATCTCTTGTGTTAATTTACCCTTTTAAGCTATCTAGCATTTGTATTTTACCTTTTGGTTTGTTAAACGTGATTTCCATTTGGATCGCTGTGCGTTTTACCTTTTGATGGCCCTAATGGCCTTTAATGTGTTGACATTTTTGAAGATTTCAAAATATTGTTTTCAAAATTCTAATATTTTGCTGTGTTCATTGAATGAATCATTCTTACCTGCAATGGCGAACAATAACGTGGTCGAAACCTTGCCGAACATTACAACGTCAAAACGAACACCATTACTACATTGAGATAACAGCACAATGCACGACCTGTAAAAGCGGAACAAAAAGATCTGAAGGTATGCATACTTTATTATTTACAGCTAGTTGCCTGGTTCACATGGCACAACAGTTATCAACATACCCAAATAGACAAAATGGTAGATGTGAATAAATAAAAGAGATTCACAAATCAAACAACTGGGACGACAGATACATATTCTAATGCCCTTCCATCAGGGCAGGGTAAGCAGAAAGAAGTAAGCATCATTCTTTAAGTTTTTATATGATTTCTCGATGTGAAAAAACATAAGAAATTAATGGTTGCATGGAGAGAGAAAAGGCCAGATTCCAAATTTAGCCATCACATTAAACGATGGAAAAAGGATTACATGTGTTATTTATTGTTATTAATTTCCGGTCACATGTTGGTATTGTCTTCAAAACTTGGAAACCCACTTTCATGGTTCCAGGAGTCAAATATGTTTTTTTAAATGCCCAGGGTACTGGTATTGACACTGTAGCAACCAGGTACGGAGGGTTACCAAGTTTGTTAAAACGAATAACCTTGACCTACTTTCAAGGCCCAGTGTGCTAATATTGGGCTTGTGGTATTCTGGAATGAAGGACTACCCATGTTAATGCGATTGATCGTTCTTTCTGTTTAGAAATTGCATGTGTCTAATATGTTGAAATCTTCATAGTATTTGTATGGTAGCATGTTTAAAGATTATGATTTCTAGTTTGCAAAAAAAAAAAAAAATGTTTTACAATCCAAAAATATCTGCTTTGTAAGCTATGGTTTAGTTTAGCAATTTATTCTTTGACTATTAGACATCTTAATTATATAGGTATTTATACTCAGATGACTGTTAAGGCCTTTGAGCCTCTTGTTCATTTAAGATTTCCAGCTAATTATTATTTTTAGAATGATGGACTGAATGGATTTAACCCGTTCTGAAAATTAATCCATCGCAGCATGGTCTCGCTTGATTTATGCACTGGCATAGGTCAAGCGAGACCATGCTGCGTTGGATTAATTTTCAGAGTAGGTTTAATCCATTCAATAATCCATAAGTATCTTAAAATTCATATTCCAACTAGGACCCTTGATGACCAGTTACTATCTGTTGGATATCAGTTATAAATAGAGGCAAAACAAGAACAAGCTAACGAAGGAGTTGTTCTTAGATCATTTACATTCAGTTGTTTGTAATTGAAAAGATTGGATGCAATGTTTTTGGAGTAATTGTAGGAAATTACAGGGGTATTTCTGCTTTGAAAGTGTGGAGGAATGTTAGCGTAATGAGAATTATGGTGTAACATATTGCTGATGTTAATAGCATCTACTCATTTATTTGCAAACTCAACTTTCATCAAGTTGTTGGAAGACAGGTTAAAAAGCCTGATCTGTGTCACATCATTATAATTTTAATAATTTCCTAAGCTAGTTTTCCACAGGTCATCATAAGGAATATAAGCTGAATCCACTTCGTGGTTCCGTAGCACGACCTTGAGAGAACCCTTAGCCTTTCTAGTTTGGTTCAAAGCTAAAATCGAGTAATTTGAGGGATGGCCTTTTAGAACGAAAGGAAAGCTTGTAGAAAATCGAGAAAATATGCAGATTATATATTAATCATAACTTCCATAGCTAGTGACCGAATTCAAAATTGTTATACGGCAAAGAAAATACATGAATTACGATACTAGTTAAACAACACAAAGAAGTAAAGAATAACAAAGAAATGAGATTCCCCTTTGATTCGCGTTCTCATTTGACTCTGGTGGGAGGACAGTCAGTGTCCCATTTGACTTATGTTTAGGAAGACCATTAATACCTAACAAATCAGTATTAAATGAATTACAATGTCGCCGACAGTACGGTTATCGATTATTTTATCAGTCCCTCTCAGCTTGTATATCTTACCTGACATTGATATAATCAGGTATTTAGATTTTCAGTTATATTCAACATTTAAAAGGTTCATTTTTTAAAAAAATATCTATATAAAGCATAATTTTATGCTAATGAAGCATACTAGAACAACGACCATTAAAAACATGATCTGACGAGTCCATGAGATTCATGCATGTGAAATGAGATATGTCTGCTCTGTTTGGCGGATTCGTTATAACGATATCAAATAATGTTCGTGAGCAATCAGATGAATATGACATATCTTCATACTACATGCTTCAAACTACATACGGACGTAATTTATAATTTAAACGCCAGTAATTAGAAATAATTAATCGAATCATTACCATCTAGTTCGCTACGCACGTCAGCAATAGTGAAAATCACACTGGTAATTTGTCTTATGAAGATGACCATGACGTCATACTCAAATCGTCTATTGATTGTCTTTTAAGAACTATTATTTTATTGTAAACGGCAAGGTTAACAGACGAAAAGTAAGGGTACAATTCTGAAAACTAGGTGAAAATACTTATTTCTTTCTGCGCAGAAGGTGTCTCATCTAATGGGGAAAGATTTTAAGCCGTGATCACTCAAAAGGTATAGATTATCACGAAAGGACGACAGGACTTCTAGGAAAAAATGAAATAGAAGTAGAACCAATTGACTTGAAAATACTGGCACTTCGTTTTGAGGACAAGAGGTTTATTCTTATCATCTCCCCGTGATTCTTTATTGGACCCATTTCATCAATATTGCAATGTCCTACACGTAAAATGTCAGCAACTCAAAAAGTCAATGTTTCTGCTCAGAACTTCAGCTTCAGATAAAGAATATCAATAAAATATCATAAACATTTTCTGCTTTTGGGCGATGTCTGCGGGATGTCCATGCAGTCTTTTGGGCGTTGCATCACACGGATTTGCAGAGCCTTGTCCTTGTTGACCCCAACATATGTTAAGATGCCGTCTGGACAAGAACTCGCCATGAAATAAAGCAAAATGCATTGACCTTTATTGTATTGATGTAATTATTGACGGGAAACTGTGAAACCCCATTACTTTCTTATTCTGTCAATGTGAATACAATATACATGATACCTACCGGATGTGATATAAATAAATGATAAGGATGCTGAGTTGTTATCAAACACTCAGCTTACAATGTGCATTTTCGAATTTGGATAAGTATTTGTCTAGTATTGGTAATAGATATTTATATTGCATTTCTGAAACCAAGATCAATCATACTTATTGGTTGATAAAAAAGGACCCTTAACGTATTTTCGTTTGATTTCAATTGATGGATCTCGTCACATCTTTTTTTATCCTACCTCGTCATAATCTCGCAGAAATAAGGTCGAAAAACATACAAATGTCATTAAGAAAGGTTAAACATATATTTTCCTTTATTGATTATCATAACAATTGTGGACAATTAATTCCATTGTCGAGAACAGCAACAACAATTGTAACGAGAGTATCTGGCGACACAAGTGTAATCATTCGAATGTGCTCTTTATGAATTATTTCAGGGATAGATAATTATTCATCCCAGTATCTTTATTTTAAAGAAGTAAGGGAGTCTGAAATTCAGCTAGAGCAAACGCCAGGGATGTTCCAGTATCTGTAGTATGAGGAGTAGAAATGGACATCGTGCCGTGTCACAAGACATGCAAACATCTGATTTCTTGGCAATATAATAGCTTACATTTAAAATAATTCTGTCCCAATTTGATATGAAACATGCATAGGCGAAAGGTGATCAGTTTTGTTTAAACGAGGCCAGCGCAAAATAGGGGAAATAGACAAATTCGTCGATATCTCAAGGTGAAAAGAAAAATAAAATTTGTGTAAACTCTGGGTCTGGTCTCCCTAGGGCGGGAAACAAAAGCAAAATTCAGCAAATTCATTAGAATTGTTCTTATTCTTTAGGAATGACTGAGTTTTTTTCATTTGGTCTGAGGGGTCCATTGGTTAAGGGCTTTGCAAATAGGGGAAATACATATCCATCTTTTGAATGTTTTTTATTTAGTTTAGTTTTTGACGGTTTGACGAGTTGTCGGACGAGTGAGATCAAAGAAAATGATCTTAAGTAAAACTTGGTATCAGAAATAATTCACATTTTCAAATAAAGGAGGATGAACAGGTCAGAATAACATTGTTTCACAATGATAATAACAATATCATTTTCATTAGTTCAGTAAGTTGTGGATGAGAAGTTTGTGGCAGAGGCATTGACTAACCAAAAGATTGATATATGTCGGCATTTATTGGTGACAAGAAGAACTGCTGTAAATATAAGAAAATAGTTGGTGTTAACATGTCGTAGTTGATCAGATATTTCAATTATCACGGTTTCCGTGCAAATAGTGAACGGACCGACAAGTTCGTAACATATGGTTTCAAAAGGTGCATATTTTGCCCTTGTTTTGTGGAATTTGAGTTTGGATAATGATAATGCTGCCATGTTAGTGTTTATCGTGATTTTTTTCTACGGATGTCACAGTGAGCTCTTTGATAAATAATCTGTTTCTTAGTGCGATATATATAAAGCTTGACGTGTTTGATGTTCGTTAGACTGCCTGCTGGTCCGGTTGTTGTTTACCTTGTTCTCATTTGAGAGCGTGACATTACCAGCTTGGACTGACCAAGACTTACATGACGGGTATCGTTGATTTAGCAGATGACGCTCACTCTTTCTTTCAAATGTTGCCCTAGCTTTATTGAATTTGAGTATGGGTTATGAGCATGTTAACATGTTGATATTTTCTCTCTTTTTTTTGTAATCCGGTTATAATTACCCACGTTATTGTTCTTTAATGTACATGTATATCTACAAAGAACTGTTTTGCACTGAACTTGACCCAGTTGTATCCTTCACCACAATGTGAACATTTTGGACGTACACTATGAAGTAGTCAGGTTTTTCAAAAATCTGTTTCTTTTTCATTTTAGAATATTCAAACAAGTGCTACGAACCCAATGAACGACATCTACAAAAATTGAGTGTTTATTATCAAAACAATAAATCTATATTTAATTTATGACTAAATAATTGTCCCCAACAAGCAGTAAGTTAATGGCAAAAACATGGCGAAACATGTTGTATTGCTTCAGTAAATTGCGGAGGTGAATATATGCTGTGACACCATCCAGACATTTGTAAATCGATTGAGCTATATCTCAATAGGTTTTCTAGAAAAAAAGATGATAATAAGATATCTCTTGCGTTGGAGCGAAATGTACAAGTAGCCAAGAACATGAATAGATATTTAACATTTTATAAAATAGTATTGAACGAAATCCAATCTTGAATGAAATGTCCCTTTGACTGTTCCAGATCTCCAAATCAGTATGTAGACATTGTGTTAAGGGTTCCGTCATTTTTTGGTATCTATTTTGCATTTTGTCATTTTCTTTACGACCAATTTAAACAAAATATTTTTTTAAAGATCAGCAAATGGTGGAAAACAAAGATCCTAAAAGAAAAGGCTTCAAACTTGACTAGGTTAAACATGTTTTAAAAAGAATAAAGTTAGATGAATATAGCCGTCACAGATAGGATGTGTACGTCTAGTCACCACGTGTAATAAACCCGTGGTCAGCGATTCTCTTTCGGTTTCTCAGTTGTGTAAAATGTTTTTCCAGAAACAGAAGATCACACCCGATAACTATCAGGAAAGCCGATACAATGACGATCGCCCCAACATATCCAATGGTTGTGGCAGATGTTCGATCATCTTGGCACATGTCTTCTTCCTTATGTAAGACGAGAGGGTGGGCTTGTTTACAGTCAAAGCTCTTTTGGTTTCCTTCAATATTTCTGTTTTCTCTGCTATTGATAGATTCCTTGATA
This sequence comes from Ylistrum balloti, assembly GCF_031769215.1. Taxonomy (NCBI): domain Eukaryota; kingdom Metazoa; phylum Mollusca; class Bivalvia; order Pectinida; family Pectinidae; genus Ylistrum; species Ylistrum balloti. The sequence continues at coordinate 6,138 of NW_026781869.1, read as the reverse complement.
TGACGTTTGAATGATATCCACTACATCTACAGTCAGCACACATTGTAAACGTGACATCCCTTGATTCTGGAAACAATATCCAGTATTGTATTTGAATAGCAATTGCAATTGAATTGTGTATGCTGCTCTAAATGCACTGTTGTAAAGAATACAAATAAAGTTGACGTGTAATCTAAAATGAAACTTATTCAAATCTTTAAATAACAGTTGATATCAAACAATGCAAAACCAAACCTTAAGCAAAGGATGTTACAAACCAAATTTTGGCATAATTCTTTCATTCTATGGAAGAAACTAACTACAACTGTTGTTATGATGTTGGGATGCTACATCAGACCTTACTCTATAACACTGTACCATGCAAAACATCTTGTATTGTTTGGTCGAATAATGAAAGTATGAAGATTATATTTTGTATCTTTGAATTACAATGGGTATATGTTATGAGGTACTTTTGAGATTTTACTTCCTCGGAGTAGCTTAGGCTTGAATTACCTGGCGGTGAAGAGGTTTGTGTTCAGATGTAGAACCTTCTGACGTCATTGACGTTTGTCTTGTAATAGTTGAAGAAGCACCTATGTACAAATGAATTTAACTGTGTACCGATAACTCACACAGTATATGGTATTCTTAACGGACATTTATCAGAGACATCTCACTGGGGCCAGCAAAGGGTGGACAAAAATCTCCAAAAGGAAACAACATCAAATAAGTAATTTAACAATATCTATTTCAAAACAATATAGGGCATGGCAAGTCTGACACCTTTGAAATAGTCATGATTTTTTTATATGCTTTTACCGTCACATGAATAATTAAATTGTTTTTCTTCTTTGTTATCTTTCAGTTCTATTTTGAGCAGTGAACAAGGAGTACCGTATGATACAGAGTATTTTCAATGTCTTTCTATATGGCGACGTGGGCAAATAACATCACATTTTGTTCACAAACGCTAATAATACCTCTAGCCATCAATGAAAATACCAACAGAATCTGCATTCAAACAGTGATCCGATTAAACTATAACAACAAGAACAAAAGAAATATTGGAACTGAGACTCATGAAAAAGTGCAAGGTGTACCGGAAGGGTCAGCCTCTTCACCTTCCCCCAAAGTGAAGTAATGTCAAGGAAAATATTAGTGGAAACGTTGAACAGTGAATAGAAAGGATGGGGGAATAAGCTAAGTGACCTTCTGCCATGAATAATAGTTTAATTAATTAAAGTACTCCCTCAAATGTATGAATCAGTAATTAATTTGTAACAGGTAGTAACAAATCAATGATAAAAGGATTGAATGACTGTTTAAGTTTGTATAAGATCATTATTGGTCGTTAATACACAGAAACGAAATATAGCAAAGGGATTTTCTTGTATTTCATCCCTCATTTTAGGTAAAGGGCATTTGTACGCAATGAATCAAATATCATTTTCGGAGTGACTACAGCAAACGAAACTGGATGCATGTTGACCTTTTTTTAAATTATATTGTGAATTAACTTGATTCTTTCTAAAGATTGGTGATATTGCCAATTCAATCACATCAAATGTTTCGGATGTATAAATAGTTTTACGCCTTTAAAAAAGCGCACTCATAGCCTTGAAATGAATAACAGTATTTTTTATTTATATATATATATCATCTGTTAAAAGGAGTTTACATCGTATATACAATATATGAACAAAAGGAAGATTTAAAAGGTAACTACTGAAAGTAGCATAAGACCAGGAGTTCTGGAATAGTAAACTTCTGCTTCATTGACTTCACCAGCCATATAAATTTCGGTAAATCCTAGTATGTAATGTCACGTTCTCAAATGAGGAAAATGTATACAATGAAAGAAAACTACCGAGCAAAAAACATGTCCAGCTTCTTGATGCAGAAAGAAATAAGTTATTTTGTATTGAGATTACTATGAAGGTCTTAAAACTTCCCGATAATTTTCATCAACCTGTATCTTTTGAATCCCGGTGTTACCCACAAGAGAGGCCGCGCATATCACATGCAGTTTTCTTGCATATACAAGGTGGCTGTTCTTAAATGAAATGTTAACAGTCCGTAACACTCAACATTATCGCCTTACCACGGTTATACTACCACCCATCCATTCACTGTAGGCCTACAACAACTGGCTAATCAATTATTAGTACCGCATAAACAGGTGTCACTTTCATTTTAGCAAAGGTCTGATTACTATCTCCTACCTAACCTCACTTAGGGAATCACTGATCACAATTACGGGGACATGGTAAATAACAGAACGATACATACTGCAGTTTGGAACTCCGCAATACATCCAGCGTACGTTAGGGTCCATCGTGTAGCACCATGGAGCGGCACCATCGTCAGGGTTTCGACAGTAATTTTCTTCGCCATTAAATCTGTGTGGATGAGGAACTTGTGAAGACCAAGGTTGACATAGTATTCCATTTTTAGTAGTATTTTTGGTGCCTCTGTATCCCATGCCTTTATCATCAAAAATGCATTCAGTGCCTTGAAATGAATAAGAGTAAATTTCATATATATTATCTGTTAAAAGGAGTTAACATTGTTACATCAATTAATTTCGTTTCCTAAAATTCATTGCTTAGAGATAATATGATACATGAGTTGAATCAGCTTATATCAATGCTACTCACGTTGTTCGCAATATCTTCCCCAGTAAGCAGGCATACATTCCGGACATTCACCATCTGGATCGTTACAGTTCTGTCCACTTTTGCAGTTCACAGGACAGACTACGGCTATAATGATAAACCGTATTATTTGTGCACGCACTTCTTTCGTCTAATTTTGAAGTCAAATAATTACAATAATAGGACATTGCTGCTAGCTTTGAAAAATGGATTCGTACAGTTATGATTCCACAATGTTACGCAATATGCGTGCTATGAGAAACGACAAAATTTTCCTTCGCACATATGTATCATTCTATCTTGTTTCATTTGAATTTAGAAATGACATGATACATATGGGACAGAATTCATATATTTTCTACATAAAGCAGAGCTTAGTATATTTTCTAATGAAGAAATATACATTTATATATATATATATATACTCAAGGTGTAAAGTAAAGTAAGGTGAGAGTATTTGCAATATCTTGCAAATATCACATATATAACAATATCTAGCGTTGTTCCAAAAACACGAAAGCTCGAAACGGGAAAATCTCGTGCACAGCAGTGTTGTGTCATTGAGTTACACTGCTCGTCATACCATTATATATAGTCCTCGTAGAGACACATCATTTTCAAACATAACATATATATGTAATTTTTTTATTGGACTGCATTGACCTTCTGACTACTCGAGATTGTTTTTATCGTAACATTACATGTCAATGACATGGTTTAAAGAGAATCCATTTCATTGAGCCTTTTTGTTTCGTTCTAATATGAAATGTGTATTTTTTTTTATTTAGGCCTGTTGATATTAAAATTAATTATGTTATCTAAAACTACTGTCGGTTGTATTTTTATAGTTGAAATGGGTAAACAATATATGAACTCGGTTTCCACCACATTTCATTCTTGAGATCGAGCTCGGGTGTATTTTAGAAACGCTCCAACAACAGTGCCTTAACACCTTTTTGTGAAAGATCATGTAAACAAATGTAATGTATACAAAGAAAAAAGATCGTTATAAGAGGTAAAAAACAATGATTCCCAAGTTAATTCGCCTCTTACGAGCATTAAATTATTGATGGACAACATAAGCTTATCCCTGGACGGCGTGAGCTAAACAAATAGCATTAAAATTAGCTACATGTTGAACTGTTTTATCATCCTATGTGCTTTATATGAAATATAAACTCACGAAAAAGTACAAATAACGACGGAATATGTTCAAATATTGAAAAAATGTTTATGTTCTTGAGCAGTACTTACAGCTTGTTTTTATCGTAACATTACATGTTTAAAAATTCTAGATTACCTGAAAGATGTTGTTCTATATAATAGACGTTCCATTTTTATCTCTTGTGTTAATTTACCCTTTTAAGCTATCTAGCATTTGTATTTTACCTTTTGGTTTGTTAAACGTGATTTCCATTTGGATCGCTGTGCGTTTTACCTTTTGATGGCCCTAATGGCCTTTAATGTGTTGACATTTTTGAAGATTTCAAAATATTGTTTTCAAAATTCTAATATTTTGCTGTGTTCATTGAATGAATCATTCTTACCTGCAATGGCGAACAATAACGTGGTCGAAACCTTGCCGAACATTACAACGTCAAAACGAACACCATTACTACATTGAGATAACAGCACAATGCACGACCTGTAAAAGCGGAACAAAAAGATCTGAAGGTATGCATACTTTATTATTTACAGCTAGTTGCCTGGTTCACATGGCACAACAGTTATCAACATACCCAAATAGACAAAATGGTAGATGTGAATAAATAAAAGAGATTCACAAATCAAACAACTGGGACGACAGATACATATTCTAATGCCCTTCCATCAGGGCAGGGTAAGCAGAAAGAAGTAAGCATCATTCTTTAAGTTTTTATATGATTTCTCGATGTGAAAAAACATAAGAAATTAATGGTTGCATGGAGAGAGAAAAGGCCAGATTCCAAATTTAGCCATCACATTAAACGATGGAAAAAGGATTACATGTGTTATTTATTGTTATTAATTTCCGGTCACATGTTGGTATTGTCTTCAAAACTTAGAAACCCACTTTCATGGTTACAGGAGTCAAATATGTTTTTTTTTTAATGCCCAGGGTACTGGTATTGACACTGTAGCAACCAGGTATGGAGGGTTACCAAGTTTGTTTAAACGAATGACCTTGACCTACTTTCAAGGCCCAGTGTGCTAATATTGGGCTTGTGGTATTCTGGGATGAAGGACTACCCATGTTAATGCGAATCCAGAAAATGTCTACTATTGTAAGCATTTGTATGGTAGCATGTTTAAGATTATGATTTCTAGTTTGCAAAAAAAAAAAATTTATTATCTGCTTTGTAAGCTATGGTTTAGTTTAGCAATTTATTCTTTGACTATTAGACATCTTAATTATATAGGTATTTATACTCAGATGACTGTTAAGGCCTTTGAACCTCTTGTTCATTTAAGATTTCCAGCTAATTATTATTTTTAGAATGATGGACTGAATGGATTTAACCCGTTCTGAAAATTAATCCAACGCAGCATGGTCTCGCTTGATTTATGCACTGGCATAGGTGAGTCAAGTTCATGTGAGTTAATTTAAGTCAGGTTAATCCATTGGATGATATCCATAAGTATCTTAAAATTCATATTCCAACTAGGACCCTTAATGATCAGTTACTATCTGTTGGATATTAGTTATAAATAGAGGCAAAACAAGAACAAGCTAACGAAGGAGTTGTTCTTAGATCATTTACATTCAGTTGTTTGTAATTGAAAAGATTGGATGCAATGTTTTTGGAGTAATTGTAGGAAATTACAGGGGTATTTCTGCTTTGAAAGTGTGGAGGACTGTTAGCGTAATGAGAATTATGGTGTAACATATTGCTAATGTTAATAGCATCAACTCATTTATTTGCAAACTCAACTTTCATCAAGTTGTTGGAAGACAGGTTAAGAAAGCCCGATCTGTGTCACATCATTATAATTTCCTAAGCTCGTTTTCCACAGGTTCAAAGCTAAATCGAGTAATTTGAGGGATACGGCAAAGAAAATACATGCATAGCTAGTGACCGAATTCAAAATTGTTATACGGCAAAGAAAATACATGAATTACAATACTAGTTAAACAACACAAAGAAGTAAAGAATAACAAAGAAATGAGATTCCCCTTTGATTCGCGTTCTCATTGACTGGTGGGAGGACAGTCAGTGTCCCATTTGACTTATGTTTAGGAAGACCATTAATACCTAACAAATCAGTATTAAATGAATTACAATGTCGCCGACAGTACGGTTATCGATTATTTTATCAGTCCCTCTCAGCTTGTATATCTTACCTGACATTGATGGCTTGTATATCTTATCAGGTATTTAGATTTTCAGTTATATTCAACATTTAAAAGGTTCATTTTTTTTAAAAATATTTATATAAAGCATAATTTTATGCTAATGAAGCATACTAGAACAACGACCATTAAAAAACATGATCTGACGAGTCCATGAGATTCATGCATGTG